>NW_006287462.1:4860196-4885639 GCF_000327345.1 Myotis davidii | reverse complement strand
GTATTCAAAATTCATGCAACACAACAGTTAAATATCGCTGATTTAGACTCATTTCTTCCCATTTGTGAATATACTCAATCAGTAATCATAAACTGCAGAGTCTACAAACCAGCTGTTTTTGGAAACACCTATTATAATGTAAGGGTGGCTATATTTTATAACATCCTCCCCACTAGCTTCCCGTTTTTAACTTTCTTCTTCAATTCAAAAAAGCAAATGTTTCTTTCTTGGGGTCAGCTTGGTGTTTCTCTCTCTCCTGCTCAGAAAATCATACCCAGAAAGTGTCAGGCCTGGTAGAAGAAGGGATGGGGTGATGGACAAGTGGCGACAAAGTCAGGCCGGGTGAGGGAGGCACATGGCAAGGTTTTAAATAAAGCCGGTATGTGTGAGAATATCAATAGTCAGCTTGGATCAGGAGGTTCCTGAGAGAGTTTTGGAAGGTAGCAGCTAGAAAAGTTGGTTGAAGCTGGGACATGGAGGACCTTGAATCCATAATAATAAAAGTGTGATATGCTAATTAGACCAGACAGCCAAATGACCTTCTGGATGTCATTCCTGACAAAGCTGCGGAGGCGAGGGCCGAGGCAGAGGCAGTTAGGGGCAATCATGCAGGCAGGTGAGTGGTTAGGAGCGATCAGGAAGGCAGGCAAGTGGTTAGGGGCGATCAGGCAGGCAGGCAGGTGAGCAGTTAAGAGCCAGCGGTCCCAGATTGGTGAGAGGGCGCAGGCCAGGCTGAGGGACGCCCTGCCCCCAGTGCACGAATTTCGTCCCCTGGACCTCTAGTATTGTCCAGAAGCCCTGAGCCAGGCTCATGGCTGGGTAGCGCAGTGGCACTGGCGGGAGCCTCTCCTGCCTCCACAACAGCACTAAGGATGTCCGTCTGTTGGACATCCCCTGAGGGTTCCCAGACTGTGAGAGGGCGCAGGCCAGGCTGAGGGACGCCCTGCCCCCAGTGCATGAATTTCGTCCCCTGGACCTCTAGGATTGTATATTTGAAAGTTGCTAAGAGTAGATCTTAAAAGTTCTCAAAACAGGAAAAAAACTTTTGTATGTGAGGTGATGGATGTTAACTAAACGTGTGGTAATTTTTCAATGTATAGTACATATGTGAAATCATTATGTTGTACACTTTAATACAATGATAGATGTCAAGATAAAATGGAGGGGGAGAATATGTACCAAGTCAACATAAATCTAGGTGTTTTTGTTGCTGAAAAAAATTCACCAGGCAGATTTTGGAAAAAACAAACAAAAATTAAACCCAAGGAGAAAAATAACTGTTGAAATAAAAACGTAATAAATTAGGTTAGAAGCACCTGAAGAAGCAATTAATGAACTAGGAAAAAGGTTGGAAGAAATTAATGAGAATGTAACAGAAACGAGAAGAAAAACAGGAAAGTGTAGTTGAAGGCTAGAAGGAGATTGGTGCAGAGTCCCAGAAAGGTAATAGAGCAAATGGAGGGAAGTAATATTTGAAGATCTAGCATATAAATAATTTCCAGAGAGAGTTTATGAAGGACATAAATGACCCGTGCACCTTAAACCCAAATAATTTATGGACAGACAAAGGAAGCACAACATATACCAATAAGGATAAGTAAATTGAATCTATATCTAGATATGGGAAAACTTCAACACATAAAAATTAAAAAGATGATCTTAAGCCCTGGCTAGGTGGCTCAGTTGGTTGGAGCATTGTCCCATACACCAAAAGGTTTCAGGTTCAATTCCTGGTCTGGGCACATACCTAGGTTGAGGTTCGAATCCCTCAGGGCACATGCAGGAGGCAGCCATTTGATGTTTCTCTTTTACATCTATGTTTCTCTCTCTCCTTTTCTGTCTCTCTAAAATCAATAAACATATCCTTGGGTGAGAATTAAAAAAAAAGAGAGAGATGATCCTAAGGACCCCAGAATGAAGAAAAAAAAAAAGATTATGAAGGGAGTAAAAGACTGATAGCTAATTTTTAAATTAGCAATAATGGCAGTTGGAAAAATATCTTCAAAAGGCTAAAATGCTGTTGATTCTATGCCAGCAAAACTGTCATTCAAGTAGAAAGGCAAAATATACTTTCCAAAAATACTAAAATTGAGCACAGTAGACCTTTACCAAGAAAGTTCTTAAAAGATATACTTTGGGAAGAAGAAAGTGATTCCAGGAGGAAGGACTGACATTCTAAAAGGAATGATGAACAAAGACATTGGTGAACATGTAGATAAAGCTCATTAATGAAAATTAAACAAAATTAAAAATTTAGTTCCTTGGTCATACTAGCCACATTTCAAGGCCCAGGTGGCTAGTGTCTGCTATGTTCAACAACACCAATACAGAACATTTGGACAGCACTGCTATAGAGCAATGAAGGAAGATACACAAGATCATCTCTTGACTGTGAGGTGCCATTGTGTGTAAAAGCCACCATTATAGTAAAAAATTTTAAGGAAAATACTGCCCAATTTTTAAAAATGCCTTTTTTTTAAAAAGCCACATCTCAATATTACCTGTGTGAAAATGTGGAGACCTGTGCCTCTGTGAATGGCTGCTATATGGGGTTGGAGCATGAATGGTGTCCTCTTAAATTACAGCATTTATGACTGAATTTTGTGATTTAAATTCTGTTCTAAAAACTTTAATGCCTATGGTGTGTTATTAAGATGAGTAATCACATCCTCAGCATTGACAGTAGAAAAAGGAATTACCTTGCTGAAGATCACCAGATCCCAGTGCTAAGAAAATATGGGGCAGATAAGACTTGAGTAAAAATCCCAGGTCCTTGATTTAAGAGCTGTTAACGTCAGTCCAAGTTATTTGACTTCTTCATGACCCAAGTTTCCCCACTTAAAAATAGGCATAATAATAGTTCCTTCTTCAGGATGGGCATGCGGATTAATGTTAAGTACTTAGGAAAATAGTTAACCCTTTCTTACAATATAAATTATAATTTTTTTCGATACAGAAATAAAGTGAAACAGTGATTCCCAACCATGTTTTGTGTATCCGCATTATTTGGGGACAATTAAAAAAATAAAGATTACTGGATGCTACCTCAGACCTGGTATTTAGGGGACTTTGTATTTTTTGTGGGGACCCCAGGTTTGGGAACCCTTGCTTTGGAGTTGAGTAGCATTTTGGTCAGTTTTACCTAGATATTTACTTTTTTCTTTGTACTTTGAACATTGGCTCTTAGTATTTGTTGAGTATGTAAACTTCTAGGTTATTAATCCTGATCAGTGTATGGATCCGCACTCTATACCTTCCTTTATCTTTCTCACTTCATTTCCTTCCCTTCCATCCATAGTGAATTTTTAGACAGTTGAGCTATGTTCTGGAAGCCTAGTTCCCAGGCCTTTCTTTAAAAAAAAAAAGATTTTTTTTTAAAGAAACTTTTTAAGACAGACGTTTGGCATGTCAAAATGGAACTTTAGTTTCTAAAATAAATAGTTCAACTTTATTTTATCTTTAAAAAAATTGACTGCAGGAAATGTTTCTAAAATAGCTGATATTCCCCTTCTTAAAACTGGGGTTGTTATTGGATAGATTCCAGTATGTGTTCTTTTTGTTTGGGGGGTGGGGGACGGTGTCTGGGGAGTGTTCTACTCCGTTGCCACCACATACAATGGTAATCCCTCAAGCCTAACAGCAACTTTTATACGATGGCAGTTACTTGGTATATTGTAAAATGTGGCCTAAAGATTAAAATAACAAAATGTTTACTGTATTTAGATCAATTAGAATATGCCTTTTAACTTTTGTGTGTGGATATTTTGTTTTAAAACACCATTTTGTAGCAGAAGCAGCCTTGCTGTTTAAATCTATTTAGTTCATGTATTTTACATTTCATATGGGTGAGGAATGACTGAAATGTTAGCTCCTCTAGGCCAGAAATTTGTTCAGTGCTAAATCCCTAGCACCCAGAATAGTGCCTGATACATGGCGGTTGTTCAATAAAAGATGTGCTAAATGAGTGAGCTAACAATTAGACAACCCAAAGTAAAAACCACATCCGCCACTGCTCACTACCAGATATTTGTCTGGTATTGGGATTAGAGGTTGCCTTCATGTTCCCATAGCTCCCTGTGCCTCTTACAAATTACACTGCATCCCTTAATCTAGGTCCTTATGGTTGCATCCACAGCACTATGTCTGGCAGCACTGTAGTTTCTTAGGAATATTTGTTGATTGGCCCTAGCCGGTTTGGCTCAGTAGATAGAGCTTCTGCTGGTTCGATTCTGATCAAGGGCACGTATCTTGGTTGCAGGCTCCTCCAAGGGCCCGGGCCCTGATCAGGGCTCATGCAGGAGGCAACCAATCGATGCGTTTCTCTCACATTGATGTTTCTCTCTGTCTTTCCCTCTCTCTTCCACTCTCCCTAAAAATCAATGGAAAAATATCCTCAGGTGAGGATTAACAAAAAACAAAAACAAATATTTGACTGAATACATAGTGCCTTAAAATTTTCTGTACTGTTTTTATATTTGGTTTCATCATTTGACAATCCCATGAAGTTGGCTGGTAGTCTCATCCCAGTTTTACAAATGAGGGAACAAAGGTTAAAGAGAATAAGTTAATTGTCCCAGAAAGCCTTGAGTCATAAGTAGCAGAATTGGGACCATAACTTCTATATGTGCTAATTTCTTCATCCTTTGTTCTTTCTAGAACAGTCTTTAAAACATCAGTAAGCATAAATTTTCACTCTCGGCCCTCCAGCTGAAATTCTCTTTACTTGAGAGTATGATAGGGGAGCTTACTGTGTGAAACCTTTTCTGAATTGCCATAATGCCTTCATCATCAGCTACAAACTTTGTTGGGTGCTACTTTGGATTATTCATTAATAGATTCTTTTTGGCTCCCTGTGATGGGTACCTAGAATATATTCTTTTTGGATTAAAAAAAAAAAAGGAGACAAACAAGCCCTCATTATTTCATATAATTTATATATTCTCCCAAACATTTTAAAATGTAAACTTGTTGATACTGTGAATTTACGTTTTAAAAATCAAATTTTAAAAGTAGAGGAATGTTCTCCCAACATATTCTTGCCCGGATCTCCAGGTCATTTTGAGATAGAAATTTCAGAAGCCTTGAATTGGCTTGGCTGATATTCCTGGCATCAGGCACAAGAAGGAGAAACCTTCCCTGTGGCATTAGAATAGAATAAATAAGATGCTGGCCAAACATTTAAGGTTTTCACACAGCGGCAACATCTGGGCACACATTTTCCCAAAGGCATTCACTGAAGCTAAAACTAAACAACACACAGCCAAGTTTTAAGTAAGAAAGGATTTCAAAATCTGTGAATCCGATTTAATTATAGCGTTTGTGTACTAGTTTCTATTAAGAAAGAGAATTTGGTGACGTCAGTTAAGATTGGACCCAATTTGATCAGTAAGTGAGACTTCATTCTATTAGACTGTTAGATTTAAACGTACTGCCATTACCTTAGACTTTAAAGAGTTATTTGAACAATACTCACCACAAAGCTTTAATTTCATTGTGTAATAGCAACAAGAATCTAATTCCTTGTGCCCGCTGGCATTAGAACTGAGGCATCGATGGGAAATAAACTGACAATACGGTCTTTCCTTCTGCACCCAGCCATGGAAATATACAGGATGGGGCAACCGTAGGTTTACAGTTATTTGTATGAAAAATAATACAGTAATTAATAAATAATGATACAAGAATAAACTCTGGGTTTCACATACTCACAGCTGCAGACCTACTTTTGCCTCACCCTGTATGGTGGGGATGCAAGGAGCAGTTTTGGGTGGAAAAAACTCACTTTCTTTGCTGCTCCAATGCCTGTCTTCTCCGATGGGGTGGGATAGAGCCATTGTATTTGTTCTGGCTCTTACAAAGCGAGATCACATCATCCCTCGATGCGGCTTTTTTATTAGCAGCATCACAGTTCATGCCTTTGTTGTCCTGCTGCACAGTAACAAGGGTGGCGAGACGTGAGCTCAATAAAGGCCTTTCAGGGAGCGCTTCTGTCCTCTTCTCTCCCCTGTTTTTCCGGCGATTCACCTTTTGTGATACTCTTAGGTTTCTGATTAGTGTGGCCTGGACACTGTAGGTAGATGTGAAGAAAGAAGTGGAGGTGAGCAATATTTCAAATTAAGAATTTAGAAGAAAAGAGAAAAACCTGCTTACTCTCTACGTCACATCTGACATAAGATATGAAGCAGTTGGATTATTTTATTTTAGATCTTAGAGAGTCTGGTTTTCTTAATTTTTGAAACCATTAATGTCTCTCCCCCAAGACGTGGGTCACTTTGGAAGGGAGAGGCCTGGATGGCATACATCACTTATTTCCAACACTAGGGTGAACATGCATCCCACCTCTCTCTCAGATGGCTTGGTTGCAAGTGTCATCTTGTTGGAAATCTTTTGTCGTGCTCTGAGTGGTGGGAATGTGCTGTTGTCAACAGAGCAAGTGCCGGGAGCAGAGAGCTAGCTTTCCGTGTGACAGGCCTTGCAGGTCAGGACACCTGCTGCCCGAGCACACTGCACCCATTGTTTCTCCACCGAGCGTGCGCTGGGTCGTCTGTGTTAGCCTGCGGTTGACTCTTGCTTTTTTTTCCTGCACGCATTTCATTTCGGTGGAACACATTTCTGTCTTGTTCTTCTGGTTTTGCTGATACGGATTTAACATGTGCAGGTGGTTCATACAAACTGGTTTTGGAGAGTGCTGAGGCAGTGGGTGGTGGGAAGCGCGCTTGGTCCGTGCGGAGGCAGGCGATGTGGACTCTCATCCTTCTCAGGAAAGATGTTGGACCTTTCTGGGTGGCAGTGTCCTCAGTGGTCAACCCAAGGGTTGGGCTTCTCAGAGTCCTGGACTGCCGAGTCCCCAGGTGTTAAGTTCCACCATGGTGCCTGGTGTTTTCTGAGATGCGGAGTGTCAGAAATGGATGTGGGGTAGTTATTCACTGAGGGCCATGCGCCTGTGAAATTGTCAGCAACACGGGGAGGTGCTCTTATTGGATGCATTGGTCAGAGAGGGAAGTACGGGGGCCTTTTTGTTTCTTTGTGGCAAGTTTACAGAATAATAGATAAAAATGTCTTATTTCTGGGAAAGCACTGTTGTTAGCCCTAGAAGTGTTATTAGGCACTTGTTTGTTGAACTTTTAAATTAAGAATTACTGAGTCGAGTAACGAGGACTTGTTAATTCATTAGCCCTTATTGTTCAGGTAAGAAGAAGCCTTCAGATCAGGCTAATAGAGTATCACACCCCATTTCTGATTTGTACTCCCATAGCGTTTAATAAAAAAATCTTATTAAAAATATTCTAATAATTATAGAAAATTTGGAAAACACCAAGAAGGAAATACAAATATCTCCTAATCCCATTACCCAGGAATATCTATTGTTCAAACTGTGGTACCTTTACATTATATATACCCAGTTTTAGAACAGAATTGGGATAGAACCATAAATACATAATTTGGTATCTTTTATCTTGCTGTGTGTTTTTTTTAACTTATTTTTGGGACTTAGGTTTCAAATGAAGGTAGAGATTAATGTAATATTATGCTTGGCACACTTATGACAGGTTCTGTTTTGACTTACAGAAATAGAATTATGGACCCAGTATCTGAAAATAACATTTGTCCTGTTCCTTTTTGAATAGGCTTTCTATATTTAGCATGTATAGATGTTGTCATACTATTACTATCATTAACAAATGAAGACTTCCTGATCTATTAGTTCTTAATAGTTCACTAGTTGCTTTTATCAGATCCCCTAATTTTATATGTCTGCACCAGAATTGCTAGCTGCAGCATCAGTGAACGGACATTATTTTAACACTGTTTTTCTGGATGCCACGATTCTCCAAATTGAAGCATGGTAGCTAGCGTGGGCCTGGCCACAGGTTTGGCTTGAAGTAGGTTAGTTAAAAAAGATTTCCTTTTGCTCGAATATATTATATACTTGATAATATTTATGAACCACATGTTGAATATTGGTTTCACATATCATTTTCCTCTATTAGGAAATGAAAGGTGATTAGTTTCCCCTTTGGATTATTTTAGCCCATGAAATTTTCTGTGGCATCATTCATTTTGCATTGGAAATACAGTCTAAATCCTGGGCCACATTGGAATTTTTTCATGACCTTTCCCTTATGTGTCTTTTGGTGGCGCCCTTTGAAGTCCTGAAATGTTTTTATATTTAACTGAGATTAAATCTGGGTTTCATTTTACTTTTTTTAAAAAAAACATATTGAGCAAGTTAATTTTCTGTTCAAGTTCCTAAGGGGAATGATTCCAGCCTTCTGTGTCCCAAGAATTCGACTGAGCCCTGCCAGAACATTCCTGTGGTTTTCCACAGGGCAGAGCTGTATGCTCATGAAATTTTAGTTGTAGCTTGTGTTTTCTGTGGTTAATTAAAACAGCTGGCTTTTAAATTTTCCACAAACAGAGCACAATCGTTTAGCCAAACCTTTTCAATAATGATTAAATACTTTAATCCCCCCCTCACAATAGCCCAAGCTTGTCTCTAGGACACTTATAAGCTGTTGTCTCTGCTCATTAATGATTTTAAACATTTAGATGTTTGGGGTTATCTTGCCAAGTCCATAGGAGAGAGAGAGAGAAAAAAAAGAGGAAAGGAAGGAGGGAGGTAGGGAGGGAGGGAGGGGGAGAAGGAGGGAGAGAAAAAGAGAGAGAAAATGAATCTCCTTTCTTCTATTCTTCTAATGGCTTCTGGCCTTTGCCCCTCCAGGTTGGAGCTGTTGCGGGTGAGCTGCTGCGGTCCGTAGCCAAGCATGCTGGGGTCGGATCTGCCCAGCTGTGGAACAGAAACATTTGCTGGATGGAAAATCCATAAAAGAAAGCTGCTGTGAGAGCCTGAAACAGACCAGAACTTAAGCAGGATCAGGTTGGTGTAAGATAACAGAGGCTGGACAAAGTGGCTTGTGTCAGACATGGAAAATTTGTTTTGTTAATTTCATAAAGTGTTTTTGAGACGGCCCTGAATAATCATCCAGGTTATGTGAGAGCATCAGATAAGGGGCAGATGCTGTACCTCCATCTTCCTCTTCTAGAGGAGAGGGAGATCTCAAGCACAAATATGTGACAAGCCACTCACAACAACCCAGTGATCTTGGCTTTATTTTGGAGAGAAAGCAGTGACCCTGAGAAGCAGGACTGGCACTGGCCCTTTCAGAGACGTGCCCCCATTTGGGTTTTCACACTGTCAAGGGTGATTATGGGGCCTGCCATTTTAGGGGGTCACTTCTGCCTGTGCTCCTTCAGTTTGCTCAGCAAGTTTTTACTTTTATCTCCCCACAAAACAAAAGCTGGCAACATATTTGGTTTCAGCAGTGTGCTTTGGGCATTAAGATACTCATGTAGGACAAAGGAGAAGAAATGCCCT
This sequence comes from Myotis davidii, assembly GCF_000327345.1. Taxonomy (NCBI): domain Eukaryota; kingdom Metazoa; phylum Chordata; class Mammalia; order Chiroptera; family Vespertilionidae; genus Myotis; species Myotis davidii. Next base: position 4,876,263 of record NW_006287462.1, on the reverse strand, counting down.
TAAAGTAACAACAATGTAAAGAAGGGCAAGACAGTGGCCACGAGAGTGACACTGCACAACACCCTCACTGTGGCAATGAGATGGGAAATAATTCACTGTGAGAAAGAGTATTGTGTTACAGGGACGGGCACTGCAAACCTTTTTTATCGGACGTTCAGTGGGAAACTCAGCATTAGACATAACGTGCAGCTAATACATACTCACTCGAAGGGAGCGAGTCAGCTGTCTTGAGAACCTGTGAAGTACTGAGCATCTGTTGACTTTGCCCACCCAGCATCCTTTCCTCCCCCAACAAATTACCCAGGTTTCCCTGGGCAGTCACCCTTGCTTTGTTCTTAGTCTGTGGAGTTAGAGGTGACCTCAGTGTCTCTGTTATGGGCATTTGACATAGCCTGGCTAGTCAGGGTCACCAGGATCAGTTTATGGAGGAGCCCCAGTATTTTCACTGAAACTATTGCAAAGACATTTTTCCTTTTTGTGGGTTTGTGAAGCCGGACCACTGGTTACTGTCTTTGCTACCACTTAGGGCAGTGATGGCGAACCTATGACACGCGAACTCATTTTTTGGTTGATTTTTCTTTGTTAAATGGAATTTAAATATATAAAATAAATATCAAAAATATAAGTCTTTGTTTTACTATGGATGCAAATATCAAAAAATTTCTATATGTGACACGGCACCAGAGTTAAGTTAGGGTTTTTCAAAATGCTGACACGCCGAGCTCAAAAGGTTCGCCATCACTGACTTAGGGAAAGCCTTCCTGAGAATGAGGTCAACACCGGAAATCAGAGCAGGGAGATGGAGGAAACAAGATGAGGAGGGAAGGGGGTCACACACACACACACACACTCGCACACACACACACACACACACACCATACAACACGCACAAAACATATACACACAACACACACTACACAATAATACACACACAACAAACACAAAAAACAAACACATACAACATACACAACACACACAACATACAAAAAACATACATGCACAACATACATACAACACACAAACAAAATTTATGGTCCCAGATTCTGCATCACCAAAAGCCAGCAAATCCATTTCCACTTTCCTGGCAGGTCATCTACTTAGTTTGAGTTAATGTCCATCACTTACATCTGCAAACATTTTGATGGGTAATGCCTTTTAGGAAGGGGTCTTAGCAGGAAATGATTGTGGCAGTCCCTGTACTCAGGGGCTCACAGAGAGAGGGTAGGCTAGCTCAGTATTTGGCTAGCTGACAGTGAAAAAGGTATCAGTTGAGGTAAGAATGAAGTTTTGTGGGAGTAGAAGAGATGGAATTATGAATTCTGCTGGGGAGTGGAGATGCTAGCAGAGAGAGCTATTATTTAACGAAGGAGAAATAGGATTTTTGTGTTCAGGAACATTTTAAAATATATACTTAATTCAATTACTTGCTTTTTGAATCTGAAAGAAAGGGAGGCTTTCCAGAGGCTATTGTTAAAATAAATTGCAGATAAGAAAGATAATTTCAGAGCTTGCTAGTATAGAATCTTGGTATTTACTGTAAACACAGTTGTTTCAGGGGCAGCCAAATGAGAGGTTATCAGAGAGCTGTCCCGAGTTTATTTTAACACCACAGGGTGACAGTTATTCTTCTTATAAAAACCTCAGCTGGCTTTCTGTTCCAGGCAGAATTTCAAGTGTGTCATGAATTTTAAAGATTTATTTTCTCTTCTTAATGTTAGATTTTATTTTTTTATTTTTTATATAATGGACATGGTTTGCTTTTTAAAATATCATAGACTTTATTTTGGGGAGGGCAGTTTTAATTTATAGAAAAATTGAGCGGGAAGTACGGAGTTCCAACCATCCCCTAAGTTTTTCCTATTATTAACATCTTGCATTAGTGTGGTGCTTTTGTTAAAATTGATGAGCCAAGATTGACAGATTATGATTAACTAAAGTCCATGGTCTACATGAGGTTCACTCTGTGTGTTGTACATTTTATGGGCTTTGATTAATACTTAATGATATATATCTACCATAACAGCATCACACACAATACTTTCACTGCCCTGAAAATCCCATGTTCTAACTATTCATTCATCCATCCCTTCCTCCCTCCCTTATAAGTTTTGGCAACTACTGATCTTTTTACTGGCTCCATAGTTTTGCCTTTTCCAGAATGTCATATGGAATCATACAGTATGTAGCCTTTCAGATTGTCTTCTTTGCAATATACATTTAAGATTCCTCCATGTCTTGACAGTTTTTTTTTTAATCCCGGTCTGAGGATATTTTTGCATTGATTTTTAGAGAGAGTGGAAGGGAGAGGGAGAGACAGAGAGAGAGAAACATGGATGTGAGAAAGACACATCAATTGGTTGCTTCCCTTGTATGCCCTGACCAGGGCCGGGGATCGAGCCTGCAACTGAGGTACGTGCCCTTGACCAGAATCAAACCCAGGACCCTTCAGTCCACAGGCCGATGCTCTACCCACTGAGCCAGACCAATCCATGTCCCTGGATCTATTTTGTTCATCAGTTTATTTTGTTTATTAGATTCCACAAATAAGTGAGATCATGTCTTTCTCTTATCTGTTACTTTTTGAAGGACATGTTGGCTACTTCCAAGTTTTGGCAGTTATGACCAAAACTGCTATAAACATTTGTGTGCAGGTTTTTGTGTGGACATAAGTTTTCAAATTATTTGGGTAAACACCAAGGAGCATGATTGCTGGATTGTATCCAAGAGTATGTTCAGTTTTGTAGGAAACTGCCAAACTGTTTTTCAAAGTGTTTGTACCATTTTGCATTTCCACCAGCAGTGAGTGAGTTTCTCCACATCCTCCCCAGCATTTGATGTTGTCAGTGTTTTGCATTTTACCCGTTCTAATGTGTGTATAGTGGTACCTCATCATTGTCCTCATTTGCAATCCTCTAGCGATGTATGATGTTGAGCATCTTTTCGTATGCTGTTTACCATCTGTGTACCTTCATTGGTGAGGTATCTTTTGCCCATTTTTTAAATTGGATTATTTTTTAATTGTTGGGTTTTAAGAGTTCTTTGTATTTGGATACCAGTCCCTTCTCAAAGATGTCTTTTGCAAATACTTTATTCCAGTTCTATGGCTTGTCTTTTCATTCTCTTGACAATGTCTTTCTCATAGAAGAAAATTTTAATTTTAATGAAGTCTAGCTTGTCAATTATTTCTTTCATGGATCGTTGGTTTTGTATCTGAAAAGCTATTGCCAACCCAAGGTCATCTAGGTTTTCTCCTGTGTTATCTTCTTGGAGTTTTATAGTTTTACATTTTACTTTTAGGTTTATTATATCTTTTGAATTAATATTTGTGAACAGTTTAAGGTGTTTGTATATATTTCTTTTCTTTTTTTTTTTTTTGTATGTGGAGGTCTAGTAATTTCAGTACCATTTATTGAAATTACTATCCTTTCTTCATTGAATGAATGGCCTTTGCTCCTTAGTCAAAGGTCAATTGACTGTATTTGTGTTGGTCTCTCTGTTCTGTTCCATTGATCTGTTTGTCTATTTTTTTGCCAATACCACTGTCTTGATTATAGTAACTTACAGTGAATCTTCAAGTCAGATAGTGTTAGTCCTCTGACCCTGTTCTTTTCCTTCAATATTGTATTGGCTGTTCTGGGCTTTTTGCCTCTCCATGTAAACTCGTGAATCAGTTTAACAACATCCACAAAAGAACTTGCTCTGAAATTGTGTTGGGAAGTAAAGTTGGGAAGAACTAGCACCTTGATAATATTGAGTCTTCCCATTCATGGAATAACTGTTTCTTTAGATCGTCTTTGATTATTTCATCAGAGTTTTGTAGTTTCCCTCATGTGGATCTTGTACATATTTTGTTAGATTTATATCAAGTATTTCATTTATTTTGGTGCTAATATAAATAATACTGTGTTTTTAATTTCAAATACCAGTTGTTTATTACTGGTATATAAGAATGCAAGTGACTTTTGTATAATTAACTTTGTATCCTGCAAACTTACTATAACTGCTTATTGGTCTCAGGGGTATTTTTGTTAATTCTTTGAGATTTTCTATATAAATAACCATATTATCTGCAAACAAAGACAGCTTTATTTTTTCCTCCCCAATTCGTATGCCTTTGATTTTCTTGTCTTATCTCACTAGCAAGGACTTCCAGTGTGATGTTCCATGGGAATGGTGAGAGGTGATGTCTGTTCCTTGATCTTGATCCTTAGTGGGAAGCATCTAGTTTCCCACCATCAGGTATAATGGGAGCTGTAAGGTTTTTGTAAATTTTTAAAATTAAGTTGAAGAAGTTCTCATATTCCTAGTTAACTGAGAGTTTTTGTCACAGTGGATGTTGGATGTTTAATCAGATGCTTTTTCTACACCTGTTGATATGATCATATGGTCTTTGTTTTTCAGCTTATTAGCATGATAGATTATATTAATTCATTTTTTAATGTTGCACCAACCTTTTGATAAGGATTATATTGAATCTCTAGATCAACTTGAGGAGTATTTTCATCTTAATCAATATTAAGAGTTCCAATCCATGAACATGGAGTGTGTTGTGTGTTTATATTGATTTAGTTCTTTAATTTCTTCCAACAGTGTTTTTTGTTTGCTTGTTTTTAGGGAACAAATTTTCTTATTACATTAATCCCTAAGTGTTTTTCTTTTTGATGCCTTTATGAATGGAATCATTTTAAAAATTTTATTTTCAGAATATTCATTGCTAGTGTATAGAAATAGAATTGAGTTTTGTATATTGATCCTGTTTTTTTATACCTTGTCGAACTTTTTTTTATCAGTATTGATAAACAGTTTTCTTTATTGTGTATGTGACTTCCTTAGGATTGTCTACATACCAGATTATATCACCTGTGACTAGAGATAGTTCTATTTCTTGCACAATCTGCTTGTTATCTTTATTTTTTACAGTGATGTGAAAACTTTACTGTCATATGAGAAATACAAAGTAATGTGCTTTGGAGTTTCTAATGAAATCATCCTATTATGTAGTTTTTTTTAGAAGGACAAAAGGCGGTAATTATGGAATTTATCCTCTCATAATTAAGCTAGTTATTCAATCAGTGAGCTTCTTAGCCACTCCTATCTTCTTTGGGGAAATGCCTATTAAAACCCTTTGCATATTTTTATTTTAGGTTATTTGTCTTATTGGATATATGTAGTTGCACATATTTTCTCCCAGTCTCTGGCTTGTTTTTTTTTTTTTTTTTGCTTTCTTAATGGTGTCTTTTGAAGCTCAAAAGTTTTTAATTGTAATCAAGTTCAATATATTATAGTTTCTTTAAAAGCTTAAGATTTTTGTTTCTAAAAATTCTTGGGCTAACCAAAGGTCACAAAGATTTTTCTCCATTGTTTCTTTCTAGCCTACATTTAGTTCCATGATCCATTTTGGATTAGGTTTTGTATATGGTGTGAAGGTCAGGTATACTTTTTATTTCCTTCTGTTCTTTTCTTTTTTGCATATGGATTTCCATTTGTCCCAACGCCATTTGATGAAAAGACTATCCTTACTTATTGACTTATTTGGTACCTTTGTAGAAGATTAATTGACCATAAATATAAGGGTTTATTTCTGGACTCTCAGTTCTGCTCTTTATGCTAGTAGCTCACTTTAGTTAGTTTTTTACGACGCAGTTTTTCAATGAAAAAAGTTTCTTCAAGAAATGGGCTTAAGTTGCAATATATTTCTCTTTTAAAAAAATAAACTATTATTGTATTTTTGCTACTTTTTCTCTTCCTTCCTGTTTGAGTAACTGTGTTAAAAGTACTCTAATGTCTGGTTATTTCCCTGTGGATAACTGTGGGAATCTGAAGTGGTAGAAGAGAATGTAAGTCAATCTACATGCATTTGCTAGATTATTACATCCATTATTTAAAGCAAAAGTAATTCTTTTCTGATTTCACTTTTATGTTTATTCCCCCAAACAGAGTAAGCAAACAAACAAAACAGAAACAAATTCATAGATACAGAGAACAAACTGATGCTTGCCAGATGGGAGGGGGATGGGGGCGGGTAGGTGAAGGGATTAAGAAATATAAATTGACAGTCACAATGTGGTCATGGGATGTAAAGTACAATATTAGGAATATAGTCCATATTGTAATAACTATGTATAGTGCCAGGTGGGTTTAAGACTTATCTGGGTGATCACTTCGTAAGATATATAAATGTCTAACCACTATGCTATACACTTGAAACTAATATATAATATCCAATGTCAACTGTAATTATTTTTATAAAAATATTTTTTATTGATATTTTACAGAGAGGAAGGGAGAGGGATAGAGAGTTAGAAACATCGATCAGCTGCCTCCTGCATACCCCCTACTGGGGATGTGCCCGCAACCAAGGTACATGCCCTTGACCGGAATTGAACCTGGGACCTTTCAGTTCGCAGGCTGAGGCTCTATCCACTGAGCCAAACCGGTTAGGGCTGTAATTGAAAATTTTTTTTTAAATTCGTTTTCTCATAAAAGTGCTAAGCATTTTTATGCCATTATCCATTTGAATAAAGCAGATTAAATTTAAAAATTTTATTACCTTAACCATTGCCAATAATACTGATAAGGACTTATAAGTCTGGTATATTATTTCAAGAATATCAGGAATTTTCACTAATGGTTATATGAGTTGAGACTTTTATACAGAAAAAGCTACATTTCACAAAACTATTCTTTTACTAAGTGGAAAATATTAATTAAAATGCCTTAGGTTTGGGGAATATAGTGTGGTTTTATGTTTTATGAAAATTGGGTAGTTTTCATAATATAATTAAAATGCTAGCTGTATTTTTATATTTAGCTTTGCTATATTTTTCTTTGTATTAGTATGGTTCTTAATAGACTACTGTGTTGATATGAATATAATTATATGGGAAATGTGAAGACTAAATTTATATCTCTTCTTTACTTATAACTCTATAAAAATGATGAATGCATTAAGATTGAAAAGGAGTAAGAAAAGTCATTGCTTTATTGCAGCAATTTTAAATTGGTGTGTTGCAAAAAGCACACTGGTGTGATGCAAGAATTTTCAAAACATGCAATACCTATGTAGTGACTAGTCAGGATCATGGACCTTATTTCCCTTAGATTGTGAAATTAAAAAAAATTGACCACAGCCAACACAACAATAGCCATTTGGTATGAATGAATCAACATTATATCATTTTTTTTGTCAGATTGGCAAAAAATAGAACATATTTTTTTAATGTGACGCAGAATTTTAGTAATTATTTTATGTGTGCCATGAGATGAAAAAGGTTGAAAATCGCTGCTTTATTGAGATGTTTGGACTCTAGTTGGCCATTTTCTTTTATTTTGTGTTCTAGTAAAGTTATAATTTTGTTTGGGGACTAACTTATTTTTAATGTGAAAATACATAAATTTGGTGTTGAATGAAATTCAGAGACACTTCCCTGCTCCTCATATAGGTAAAAGCTGATTTCTTCCATTGGGCTTTTAATGAAAATCACAGAATCAGATTTAAAATATGTGTTTCTGCAGATCTGTTAGTAGGTCAAGCCATGCCTCCCAGCTCTCTGAGGGCTCAGTTCTCCAGAATGGCTTCCCTGCTTCTCCTCTTTCATTGTAATCTTCTCATTTCAACGTGGGCAGAGCAGCTAGATGGGAACTGACATGTTTGTTACCTGGCCCCAATGCGTTTCTTGGCAGTCCTTGGCTGATTTATCAGTTCTTGGCTGATGGTATCACTTCATAAAAATGCATCTATGGAGAGCAGTGTGGAGTTATTCTTTTTTTATTCTTCATTTAAAAGAAAAAAGCCATAGATAAGCTTTCATTTATATCTCTAGGATCCTGGAAGTGGGTATCACGAATCTTTTAACCCAGTCACTCCTACAGTTCTTTTCTTCCCCTTTGGTGCCCTTTCAGAAATCTCTGTGACCTATGCTCAGAATGATGAATGACCCTATGAGGAATGTAGTATAATGTTCTGGGAGAATTTGGTCTTGTTGTTTTTCTTAGGAAGCTGAAACAGAATACGGGTGACGGTAACTTTTTAACTGCCCTTTACTTTGAGTCGAGTGTTGTGCTGACTGAAATCAGGGGTTCAGAATGATTGAGCCGGGGAAGTTTGAGTTGTGGTACAATTATATTTGTGAAGGCTCCAGCCTGTTAATAATTATTTGGTTGCAGATGAAGAAAAATCACATCAACGTAGTCACATTCTGGGAGCCAATGCAAGATGAATAAAGAGGGTTTCTGTAACGTGCTTCCATGAGAAGAAACCGTTTTTGTGTAAATCTGTAATAAGGGTGTTTGTGATAAATACTAGTGCACCGGTGGGGTCCCTTGCCTGGTCTGTGGGGATCTGGCTGAAACCCACTCTCCAACATCCCCTGAGGGGTCCTGGGTTGCGAGAGGGTGGTTCTCAGTTGAGGCACTTCAGAATCGGGCTCCCTTTTCTCTGGTTCCGGGTGCATCACCCGAGAACTGCAGCTTCCAGGTCACCTCAGTTCTGCAGCTCCTGCGTTGAGCGTCTGCCCCCTTGTGGTCAGTGCGCATCATAGCTACCGGTTGGAGCATCTGCCCTCTGGTGGTCAGTGCGTGTCATAGCTAGCAGTCGGGTGGTCAAACGGTTGACGGTCGCTTAGGCTTTTATATATAGAAATATTAATAGAGTTCAGAATCTTACGTGTTTTGATTATTTTTGATTGTCTTTATATCTTTATGTTAAATAACCTGTGAAGTATTAGGTTTCATTTAAAAGCCTTCAAAGATACTGCACTCGAATGACATATAGTCAGTTATCATTTATTTTAATGTAGCTATTGATATAAAAACAGGTGATAGTTTCTCAGTTGCATAGTGACCTATAATGAACAAAACATTTAATTTGATTATATTTCACAAATAAGATCTGTCTTTATGACATGACTGTTCAGAATTTCTGAGGTTTCCAAATTGATTATTATCTGCTCAAAAAAGGATTGATCATCAGCTTCACTTATTCACAAAAATAGTCTATTGGATGTTTTTACATAGACAGTGTCCAAGCCCAGTAATTTATTTAAAACATGAATGTCAGCCTCCGTCTAGCTTGTGTTAGGAAATTTCTCAATGCAGTATGCTAGTGCACCCTTTTTAGGAATTAAAGAAAAACAGTTTTTCTTGCAGTCATCGTGCAAAGCTCTTTTAGGACAGATGTTAGCATCTTAGTAACTATTCTGTGCTTGGTTTCACAAGGGTGATTTTCTTGAAGACTTAAGGTTGCAGATAGTTTGTTCATGCTGTGGCTATTATCGAATTAAAGCGTGACAGTGCCCAGGAAAGTAAGAGGGTAATTAATGACTTTACCAAAGACTTATCACAGAAATAAAAAAATCTGGAATTCCAACCATGACTTTTGGCCCTCGAGGATTCTAAAATTGGACTCAAAATGACCACTGATCTCGAGCAGGCATTTATTTATGAGTGATAAGAGATGTTGGATACATTTTACTTAGTTCAGTGCAAGTCCATTAAATCCCAAGTTAACTTGTTAATGGTATCCTCTATGGAAGTCTAGTTCGGTAGTCACTAGAGGGAGTAAAATGTAATATCCTGGGGAGAGACAGCCAGAATACAAGCTCTTTTGGGAGAGCCCCGGTTTTATTGAGCATGTCCCCTGTGTTAAGTACTTAAGCACTTTCTCAGTCTTTGAAGGGGGTGGGTTCGGGGGAAGGAAATTAATTTGATCTTCACATCAATCCTATGAGAGAGAGAGAGTATTACCCTGTTTTAAAGATAAAGAAGCTGAGGATTGGCAAGACCAAATGATTTTATTGAAGTCTCACATCGACTAATTTAGATTTGAACCTGAACTTTTCCCCAAAACATTATATGCCAGTATAAATAAAAGCAATGCCTATGAAGCGGTTGACCTGTAGAAAACTTTGTTTCTCTCTCTCTCTCTCTCTCTCTCTCTCTCTCTCATATATATATCTGTCTTTACAGTACAAAGTGTTAAAATGTCAAACAAAAATAAATGTTTCGCTCTCTCTCTCTCTCTCTCTCTCTCTCTCTCTATATATATATATATATCTTTTATTCTTCTAATAACTTAATGAGACAATAAAGGTCCAAAGTAATAGATGAATGGAACGCTTTGGAATTTTCAAGGAGAGAGTGCAATGTGAATGTAGATTAATCTGGAGAGGGGGCATTTTATTTTTTTGATAAGCAAGTAGGAGGTTGGAGGCTGTCAGTGAATGGAGGATTTTAAGCCTCTTACCTGAGGAAAACACCTAATCAGACCCTCAGAGGTGGAAATAAAAATGCAGGGCATGTTTGGGAATCTGTCCCAAGGTTTTTTGTTTTTTTGGGTTTTTAAAAATTTATCTTTATTCTTGGAAGTATTACAGATGCCCCCTTTGTTTTTATTTGTTTATTTGTTTTCCCCTATCGATCCCCTTCACCCTGTACCCGCCCCTCCCAGGCCTTGACCACTCTATTTTCTGTGTCCATGGGTTATGCATATATGTATACAAGTTCCCTGGTTAATCACTCCCCTCCCAAGCCCCGCCCCCCTCTCTGAAATTCATCTGTCCCAGGTTTTGCACCCAAAGTGTGTCGCCCAGTCTTGCCTCTGTCTGCTTGCTGGCTGTGTTATCCAGAGCCATCTGGTTGCTGGGGGATGCAGACTCTCCTAAGCAGCTACTCGGAGAAGGAAGGAAGAAGCTCATTCCTTCTGGACGTTCCTGACTGCATCCCCACTCTGCATTCCTTGTTTGGGTCTTTGAGCTTTTTCCACACTGACCGCCTTGGCAGGCTCCCGAGGATTTGACAATGGGGAGAGTCCAAGCTGTTCAACTCTCTGATGGCATGTGACTCCCGTCTACCTACTGCTTTCCTACTACAGGCAGTCCTCGGGTTACTTCGGTTGCGTCGGACTTGACATACGTCGTTTCTTGGTTATGTCACCATCTCCCATTTATTTATATAAAAAAAAAAGTTCCGTCATTTTGACATACGTACATATGTGCTTTACGTTTTTTATTTTTTATTTACCACAAGTAAAGGTCAGGAATTGTTATCTTTCTTTTAATTTTTTTTTTTTACTGTTTCACTTCATTACTGCTGTGTATGTGCTCCATGAGAGTGACGTAGGTGCTTTTGTAGGTGGGTTCTGACTCACAGCAAAAATTGTGTTATGTCACATCGCGCTGTAGGAACGGATCTCTGACCTAACCCGAGGACCTACTGTATTTTCAACTGCTTATGTTCTTAGTTAAGTACTGCTGTGATCTAAATGAATGTGTCCCCCAAAATTCATATGTCGGAATCCTAACTCTCAAAGATGATATAAAGAAGTGGTGACTGGGAGGTGCTTCAGTCATAAGGGTAGAGCCTTCATGAATGGGATCAGTGCCTTATACAAGAGCCTCCAGAGAGACCCCAGCCCCTTCTGCCAGGTGAGTGCACAGGAAAAAGGTCAGCTATGGAGCAGGAAAAGGGGCCTCACCAGAAGGTGACCATGCTGGCACCTCAGTCTTGGATTTCCAGCTTCCAGAACTGTGAGCAATAAATTTCTGTTGTTCAGAAGCCACCCAGCCTGTGGTATTGTGTCATAGTGGCTAAATGAACTACCAAAGGTAAGTACCCAGCCTTTGGGTACTTACCTTTGGTAGTTCCCCCCTCTCCCCCACCATCTTTTCCTGCAGTTGTGTCTTAGACAAAGAATGTATAAACAAGGAAAAGGTCAGCTGCACAGAACCCTTACCAGAGCTGTGATTGCCACCCTCCAGCTTTGCTCTACGATGTTGCTGGTTCGTTCATAGAGTCTGTGTTGTCTGGAAGAGCTTGCCATGGTCTTAGATGGGTTGGTTGTCTGGCCTGCTGTGCTGTAGCTTGAGACAAAGCAGGTCATTTGTGATACAACACATGTAGAAAAGGGACTGCCGTCTGTAATTATTTGTCTTCTAAAATAGACACCATTGGAGAGCAATTTGGCAATATATTTCAAAACTTAAATCATAGCCCTAGCTGGTTTGGCTCACTGGATGGAGCGTTGGCCTAGGGACTGAAGAGTCCCAGGTTCGATTCTGGTCAGGGACATGTACCTTGGTTGCGGGCACAGCCCCAGGGTGGGGGGGTGTGCAGGAGGCAGCTGATCGATGTTTCTCTCTCATTGATGTTTCTCTCTCATCGATGTTTCTCTCTCTTATCCCTCTCCCTTCCTCTCTGTGGAAAATCAATAAAATATATTTTTTAAAAAAACTTAAATCATAAATAGGTTCATTTAAAACCAGCAATTTCATAAATAGGTTCACTTAAAACCATGCCAAGATAGTTTACAAATTATATTATAGCATCTTTGTAAAGAATGAAGTAGCTCTGTGTGTGTGTTGACTTGGAATTGTTATACACACACATACACTTATATATGTATGTGCATGTATCTATATAAAATGAAAAATGTTTTGTAGACCCATATGAATACCATTTCCTTTTGTATAATTGAAAAAAAAAGCTAGTATATACATATTTTTTCCTAAAAAGACTTGAACTTTTATATATTGAAAAACTTTTCTTCTTTTTCTTTTCTGTATGATTTGAGTTTTCTAGCTATGGTCATGTATGTATTTTCTTTCCTTTTAGAAAAGAATCAGGAGCTAGCCAGGTATTACGATCATGGGTCATTTTGCTTCATTATGTTTTAATATAGTTTCTAAAACCCTAGTAAATATTTTTAAAAACTGTAATTTTTAAAAAACTGTGTTTATTGGTTAGTCTTTCTTATCCTCTTGGCATGCAGAGGAAGTAGGTAATTTTTGTAGGAAAAGTGGTAAAGTATGTTCCTTTGAAAGCGTATTAGTTAAAACGTTGAGTTGAGAGAGAAAGGAAAAAAGACAGATGTTTACCAAATGTGATTTGAAGGACAAAGAATCCCATCTTGCTGAAGTGTGTCTGAAAGTGTACCTTTATGCTCAGTTTGTTTGCTTTAAATATGAGCTTTGGTCTGAACTGTATTTGCTTTTCAGGCTGTAAGCCTGGGGGTAGCCTTGAAAGTCTCCACAATCTTATTGCTAATCAGGAAGGCTGTTTGCTAAGAAAGGCCTGCCTGTTTGGACTAGAAGTAATGCCTGATGCACAGATAAAGGCAGTGTGCCTTTTAAATATCTTCTGATTCCTCTGTCCAGATTTTACTTTCCTCTTAATTAAAACGCCTAGATGCAGGTCATAGGTCAAAGGAGATGCCTGCCCTAAACTCTTCCATTAGCAATAACTACTTAACTCTGCAACTCTTGATGGGCTTGTCTGGAAACTGTTGTAGTCATTTCTCTGTGGTGTGATTTACCTCCGTAGTCTTAGTTTGAACCTTGAAATTTAATAATCCTATATAATACAAGGCTACTATGTAAATTGTACCCTCGGTAGTTCGACCGGGAATTCAACCTCTCACTATGATGTGTGCTGACCACCAGGGGGTGGCGCGGAATGAAGGAAGGCCCTGGTAGGCAGAGCCGGGGGAAGGAAGGCCCCCAATCGGCCCTGATTGCCAGCCAGGCCTAGGAACCCTACCTGTGCATGAATTTCGTGCACTGGGCCTCTAGTAAATAAGAAAATGATGACAGTTTTTCTTTTGAATGTAGGCAATGGTGGTCTGGAGTATAAACTCATTGTGGCATTCCTTACCTATACACATTTCAATCCATTATAATTAATGTTTCATTTAAAAAATAAAGCCATATCATTTTTTCTAATTTTAAAAAAATTTTAAATAATTTTTTTCTTAAAATGGTTTGATTGATGGATAGACCATCAGAATTAGTAATATTTATTTTTTCTTGTCTTCCTTTTTATCTTTACAGCTTATGTACTAATATCCAACCTTACACTTAGTCATGGCAGAAATTATACCCTCCCACCCCCATACTTGGAAGGTATTTGAACCATAGTGTAGGAATTGTAATCTCTTAGGAAGATTAAGATTTCATTGTCCAAAATACACATATGTGTATATGTTTGTATGTGTATGTAATTGATTATTTATGTTTATAATACAGAAAAGACTGAAACACTACCACTGTCACTAGGTATCATGCGTGACAAGAACTGAGGAGACAGGCGGGGAGGGCTTCGAAGCAGGTCTGTGCTCCAACCCACTGTGAGCAGATGATGTGTGGTGGGAGTGCCATTCTGACCACCACCCTGCGGTGGTTTATAGAAGAAGATAGAAGAAAATTGATGGAGAGGAGAACTAGTTGTAGCCATTCACAGAAACGAAGGAATGACGAGAAGGGTCTGGGCTGGGGCTTATCACTATCAATGAAAAGGAAGAAATCTAGACATGTTTCCAAGGTCCAGTCTGTCAGAAAACCTAATGGGCTTGACCTTGAGAACGTATCTGTTGTTGCCACCTTGACCCGAGCCAAGGTGTTCTGTTCTGTCTCACCTGGACTATTCCAAGCACCTCCTAGCACAGGGGTGGGCAAACTTTTTGACTCAAGGGCCACAATGGGTTCTTAAACTGGACCGGAGGGCCGGAACAAAAGCATGGATGGAGTGTTTGTGTGAACTAATATAAATTCAAAGTAAACATCATTACATAAAAGGGTACAGTCTTTTTTTTCAATAGTTTTATTTATTTTAAGGCCCACAGGCCGTAGTTTGCCCATGGCTGTCCTAGCAGCTTCCCTGAATTCTCTCCCACACTCTATTCTCACGGGAGAGGCTCTGTACAGTCTTGGTACTCTTCTGCTCAAAGCTTGCAAAGACTCCTCTGTCCTCACGATAAAAGATGAAGTCCCTGTGATTGCCCGAAAGCCTTCGTACGATGTCCCCCTTGCCTCACTGCCCGCATCTCCTCATGTTCTCCCCCAGCTAACTCCATGCCACCTGCCCTGGCCTTTGAACACACTGAGCTTATTTCTGCCTCAGGGACTTCACATTTGTTCTTTCTTCCTCCTGGATGCTGTTCCCTTCCCCAGATACCCACAGGGCTAACCTCTTCTCTTCTTTAATCTTTGATCAGATGTTACCCTCTCTGTGAAACCTGCCCTACCTACCTGAATGACATACTGACAACTGCAGACCTTCCTACACTCATCCTCCCCAAATCCTTATCCTTCTTTATTTTTTCCTATAGAGCGTATCCCTTTATAACACACTACATATCCTACTTATGTTTTAAGTTACTACCTCTCACTCCTCACTATAATACAAATTCCAATAGGCAAGGATACGTGTGTGTGTGTGTGTGTGTGTGTGTGTGTGTGTGGGTGTGTGTTCAGATTTCCATATGTCCCCATAGTGCCAGTGGAGGTTGGGTGCGTGATAAGAAGTTGTTGCATGAATGAATTAGTAGCTTTCAAGAAGCACTCAGTGTATATTACAAGTAAGCCACTGAGAATAAAAAGAAAAAAGAAAGAAAGAAAAAGAAGAACAGGAGCCCTGCCCTCAGAGCACATGTTTTTTTTGGGGGGTGGAGGGTGGGGGGTCGGGGGAGGACAGCCAGAAAACAAAGTGTAATGATTAAGACAGTGTGTCTAAAGTTCTGTGCAAACCAAGCAAAGGGGCAAGTGATTCTTCCTTCCTACATCAGGCTTGGGCTGTGGATTTGGGCTTTCGGAGGCCCACAGGTGGGGGAGAGGGGATGACGTTTCAGGGAGAGGAAGCCGTGTGAATGAGCTTATGGAGGCAGGGGTGTGCATGGGGGAATTCAAGGACAAATGGGTGTGTGTGTGTGAGCCAGGAGGGTGTGGATCAGCGGTTCTCAACCTGTGGGTCGCGACCCCTTTGATGGTCAAATGACCCTTTCACAGGGGTCGCCTAAGACCATCCTGAATATCAGATATCTACATTATGATTCATAACAGTAGCAACATTACAGTTATGAAGTAGCAACGAAAATAATTTTATGGTTGGGTCACAACATGAGGAACTGTATTTAAAGGGCCAGAAGGTTGAGAACCCCTGGTGTGGATGGTGGGGAATGACGAAAGACAGACTAGCAATGGGAAGTGGGGCCAGAATGAGAGGGGCCAAGAATGTTACGAGCAGGAGTGCTGCCTTCCCATATTTCTTGAGCTCCTACTGTGTGTCAGGTACTGTGC
>NW_006287462.1:4856630-4860131 GCF_000327345.1 Myotis davidii | reverse complement strand
TCCTGCTATGTGGGTTTCATCTTCTAGAGAGGATGTTGAGAAGAAAAATGACCTGGATTGTGGTGGTTGGAATGGAGAGGCCAGAAGAGACTGGGGAAGGGTCCCGGGGTCTAGTGAATGATAAGGCGTGTGTTGGAGAAGATGAGGGGTGTAAATGTTGAGAACTTTCTTCTTGAATTCTTTCTTGATCGGGTTTCTGGGACACCCATCATTGGGATATTTAAAACATCTAGAGACCGAAAGCAAAGTGTTGCCGTCCTCTGCTGTGAATCTAAGGTCAAATAGACATCTTTCAAGTTAATTACACCTCTTCTGAATAATACCAAGAAGAGTTCTTCAGATTGCTTGTTTTCTTATATTGCTAATATGTCACAGAGATGAGACTATTATTAAAACCGAGTGAACTTGAAGTCTTCTGCTTTCAGTTACGAAATAACACGTTTTGGCCACACCATCTCCCAGCCTGGCCTTTTCAGCAAATTTTATGGCTCATGGGGACAGATGACTCTGAATTCTAGCAGCACCTGAAATCAAAATAGTTCTCATTCCAGAGCCCACACAACAGGGTGTGTTTAAAAAGTGCTTGAAAGCAAAGTGTAAGCAACACAGTGTACACTTTATCATAAAACATTGTGCTGGAATCTGCCTTGTCCCAAAACGTGGGAAGACATCCTCTTCTCTCTGTCTAAGCTTTTGTTACCGTTTCTGATAAAGAAAGGAGTAGGACTCATTTTTTTTTTTCCACTAGGGTGGAAGATGAGAGACTTAGATGAAGAAAAAGATGCTTTCAGAATTTGTTTGAAAATCTGGGTGGAAAGACAGCCCTGAAAGAATGATTACTAATGTTTATTCACCCAGTAAACTGTTCATCCAGCATATTATTCTTTACCAAATACAGTTATTCCATGCTTAATTGTAGCTACCCAGCAGATTGATTGACTGGATGTATTTTGTCTATAGAAAAAAACAACACCCTTAGAAATTATTTAAACCAGGGGGCAGCCAGCTACAGCGTGGAGCCAAATCCAGCCTGCTGCCTGTGTTTTTGTATGGCCTGTGAGCCTGGAATGCTTTTCACATTTTTTGTTGGGAAAAAATCAAAAGGAAAATAATATTTCATGATACTTGAATATGATATGAAATTCATATTTCAGTGTCCATAAACAAAGTGTTATTGGAGCACAGCTGCGCTATTCATTGGTGTGCTGTGTGTGGCTGCTCTCAGGTTATAGCAGCGGAGGTGAGCCATTGTGACAGATTCTATGGATTTCAAAGTGGAAGTTCTGTCTGGCCCGTTGCAGAAAACCTTTGCTGCCCTGGTTTAAACAATTTAAGTTTGTTCATGTTTTCTGTCTGTGTATTGTGCACTGTGCTGGTTTTGATGTGCAGTGTGGAAAATTGTGTAAGATGGCACATTGTTCCACAAACTCCTCTTTTAATTTAAAGAGAATCCCTTCCATAGCATCTTCGAAAGCTGGCCACTGAACATCTTGGTCACAGGAAATTTAGCTGTCGTCCTTAAGGAAGCAGATCGGCAGTTCTTCCGTTTATTCAGCAAATATTTAGTGAGTGCGGACTGCATGCCATGCCCTGTTCTAGGCAGTGGGCATGAGCGGTGATCCTAACGAACAAGGTCCCTACATCCTGGAGCCATGCACTCTCATAGGAGAAAACGGTCATTGTTGGAGGCATGGCCTGGGTGTGGTGGCACTGGCTGGATTCATTGGATTTGCTGTATCTAAGTCCAAATCCTGAATGAGACTGCACCTCTGCCTCTGCCCAGGGATACGTGGGAGCCCATGGAGAACTCAGAGAGGTGCCCATCCATTCTTGCCGTGTCCCTTTCTGCTCCTGCACCCCATCGCTGTCCTCTGTGGCCTCAGCCTCCTCTCCCCTGAGATCTGTCCTCTAGCCCCAGATCCTGTGCTTTAGGATGAATGTAAATAAAATTGGGCTTTGACTTGGGGGAAAAAAGAAAACAAAAACCACAGTGGTGTGTCACTTCACACCTGTTAGAATGGCTGTCACCAAAAAGACAAGAGATAAGTGTTGGCAGGGATGTGGAGAAAAGGGAGCCCTTGTGCACTGCTGGTGGGAATGTAAGTTTTTGCAGCCACTATGGAAAACAATATGGAGTTTCCTTAAAAAATTAAAAATAGAACTATGTGATCCAGAAATTTCACTTCTGGGTATTTTTTTGAAAACACATACACCCACACAAAAGAAAAAAAAACACTAACTTGAAAAGATATATGCTCCTCCATGTTCATTGCAGCTTTATCAACACACTAGTCAAGATACAGAAACAACCTGTCTGGTGAATGGATAAAGAAGTGAGATACACACACACACACACACACACACACAGAGAGATACATACATATAATGGAATATTATTCAGCCATGAGCAAGAAGGAAATCCTGTCTTTACAACAATACAGGTAAACTTTGAGGGCATTGTGCTATGTAACTTAAGTCAGACAGAGGAAGACAAATACTGCATAGTATCACATATGTGTGGAATCTTAACACATTGTATGCGGGAAACGTATTTATACGTTTTACGTTGACTGGTAATAGAGCGCGGGACACATATTAATATGTTTTTTATAGACTAGCGGTAGAATGCGGGTAACGTATAAATACGTTTATTTTTATACTTTTTTATTGCTCTAAAGGGATGCTAACATGCAGATATACGAATTCCAAAGGACAAAATTTGGGTCTCTAACACATACAATGGTGAATTATGTATGTACTTCCAGGTATAACGGTAATCTATTCAACTGCAAAAATGACCCTTACCACCTGTTAGCACGTGATAAAAACTACCCGCAAACAATGTGTTAAAAAAAAAAAAGTCAAACTCATAGAAACACAGAGTAGAAAAGTGGTGCCAGGGGCTGAGGTAGGGAGAATAGGGAGAGGTTTGTAAAAGGGTACAAACTTCGCTTTAAGATGAATAAGGTCTAAAGATCTAATGTAAAGCATGTGGCTATAGTTGATAACACTAGGTGGGAGGAATCCTTTCACAATGTATACCTATATCACACCACTATGATGTGCACTTTATTTTTTAATTGAAGGTATTGGGGTGACATCCTATCTAATAATAGACAAACATGGTAATTAACCATACCTCCGCTACGCTTCCCATTGGCTAATCAGCAGGATATGCAAATTAACTGCCAACAAAGATGGTGGCCAGCAGCCACGCAGCTGAAGTGAACATGAGGCTTGCTTGTTCCAGTGATGGAGGAAGCCATGGTTCCCCGCTTGCCGCGGCCCAGCTCTGAACTCAGGATGCAACAATGTTGCAATTATAGAAGGCAAACAAACCCCAGATACCTGCTTTCAGCTGGCAGAGGGCTCAGAGCTTAGAGCGCCAGTGATGGCAACAGAGTTTCAATTATAGAAGCTAAACAAACCCCAGATACCTGCTTTCAGCCAGTCACGGCCTCAGAGCTGGAGCCGGCTCTCAGCTCCAGTGACAGCTATAGA
>NW_006287462.1:4845329-4856405 GCF_000327345.1 Myotis davidii | reverse complement strand
ACTGGCAAGTGGACATCCCCCAAGGGCTGCCAGGCAGCCAGAGGGATGTCTGATTGCCATCTTAGGCCCAATCCCCCGGGGAGCAGGTCTAAGCCAGCAAGTGGTCACCCCCAAGAGGTCCCAGACTGCGAAAAGGCACAGGCCGGGCCGGGCTGAGGGGCCCCTTCCCCCGAGTGCACACATTTTTGTGCACTGGACCTCTAGTTGGTTAATAAAATTATAGGTTTCAGGTGTACAATTCTATAACATGATGTACACTTTTAATATCACTAGTTTTATATGTCAGCTATATCTCAATAAGGCTGGGGGGGGGGAAAGACCACTTAATCTACAAGTATATTTCCCCTACTGTGTAATTTATTACAGATAATGACATTTTGTAGATTAAAACAAACAAAAAGCATGTCAGTACACCAGCCAAAACAGCTTTAAAAGGTTCTGAAATATTGTAGACTGACTCTTCTTTGACCAAGGCTAATTACTATCTGGTTAGGTGACTATTCAAGGCTTTAGGTCTACATAGTAGTTCAGGTCCCATGAGGACACAGGTGGCACATTCAAATTGGGAACTTGGGCAGGGTGTGGGGACCACAAGGAAGCTCAGTTCCCTGGGGCTTATAGCAGCCAAGCTCCTTCCACTCTGGACCTGGGAGGTCAGGGAGGGGCGACTGCAGGGAGACAGAGCTGTGTGTAGTGGCCACCTGATGGGACTGGTGACCTGAGAGGACCCCGCATGACGGGAGTTGTTCTCCCTCCTTCTGCTCTCCTTCAGGCACCCTCCTGTGAGAACCTCTCCATTGGCTAAGCCCAACCTTGAGCCAGAGGACAAGGGCGCCTATTGTTAAATGCTCAGCCACCTGGAGCAAAGAACAGGGTGGAAAAGCAAAGGGGCAAGTGGAACCAGATCATAGGAAGACCTAATACACTTTTTATGAGTTCCAGCTCTGATGCCTACCCTCCCCCACATCAACCCCACCCCCAGGCACAGCACACATGAGCACCCATAAGTGTGTACACATACCGCGTGCACGCACACTTCCACAACCCCAAGTTCCTTCTAGTAGTCTGTGATGAGGGCAGAGGAGCAATTCATTAACTGTGAAATTTGAGGACATTTCTAATGGTTTCAGTTTGATTCTATGGTATATGCCTTTGGATACACAGGAAAAGGTATGGATCCCTATATACACCTCATCTCTCATTTCTGATTAAAAAAAAAAGTTCAAAGCACGTGTTACTGATGATAGAATTAAACATTTTATTATTTTTAAAAAGCCTCTTTTATAGTTGGATACAGAAGGAAAAATACAGTGAATCAGAACTTAAAACCTTGATGAACTATATTCAGTTTTGGTTATTCTGGTTGAAAACAAACAAAGCAAGCATTGAATGTTAGCCTCTTTGATCCCAATGGTTTTAGTTTTCCACCGTTGGACCTGGTAAAACTTTGAAGACACAGAAGTACTATTCAGTAAACTGCTTCTTTCAGCAACTTCTGTGATGTCCTGGCACAGTGGAGGCCTTCGGTTTCCCTTCAGGCAGGAGCAGTGAACTCTGAATTAGTGCCTCTCTGTGTGAAGTCAGGAGCTTTATATTTCATACCAGGGGGCGGAGAAGAATTTTTTTTTTAATGATTTGATCTTTTAAAAATATTTGACTTTCCGCCCTGGCTGGTTTGGCACAATGGACAGAGCGTCGGCCTGTGGACTGAGGGGTCTGGGTTTGATTCCAGTCAAGGGCACATGCCTGGGATGCAGGCTCAATCCCCAGTGGGGGGCGTGCAGGAGGCAGCTGATCGATGATTCCCTCTCATCATTGACGATTCTCTCACATCACTGACGTGTCTCTCTCTCTCTCTCTCTCTCTCTCTCTCTCTCTCTCTCTCTCTTCTCTCTCTCTGTCCCTTCCTCTCTGAAATCAATAAAAATCTAAAAAAAAATAATTGACTTTCCATCGGATTTAGCTTCTGAGAATCAAAGGTTCTTATAACAAAACTAGAAGCCTGGTGCACAAAAATTTGTGCACTCGGGGGGTCCCTCAGCCTGGCCTATGCCCTCTTGCAGTCTGGGACCCCTCAGAGGATGTCCACCTGCTGGCTTAGGCCCGCTCCCTGGGGGATTGGGCCCAAGCTGGCAGTCAGACATCCCGGCAGCCCTCGGGGGATGTCCACTTACCAGCAGGGAGCAGACCTAAGCTGCAGTCAGACATCCTTAGTGCTGCTGAGGAGGCGGGAGAGCTGCTGGGGGGGTGTGGCCATCCTGGGTGAGGGGCTGAGGGCTGTTTTCAAGCTGGTCACACCCCCTTCAGGGTGGGGGTCCCTGCTGGGGTACCTGGCCAGCCTGGGTAATGGGCTGGGGGCCATGTTCAGGCTGGCCACAACCCCTTCAGTATGGGGGGTCCCACTGGGATGCCTGGCCAGCCTCGGTGAGGGGCTGATGTCTCTTTGCAGGCTGGTTACATGCCCTTCAGGGTGGGAGTTCCCACTGTGGTGCCTGGCCAGCCTGGGTTAGGGGCTGATGGCTGTTTGCAGGCTGGTCACTCCCCTCCGCCCCCCTGAGTGGGGACCCTCACCCCATGGAGGTTTGGCCAGCCTGGGTGAGGGGTTGATGGCTGCTTTCAGGTTGGACACACCCCCTTTAGGGAGGGGGTCCCCACTGAGGTGCCTGGCCAGTCTGGGTGAGGGGCTGAAGGCTGTTTTCAGGCTGGCCAAACCCCCTGGCAACGGAAGCTCCCAGCCTCTCCTTTTGTTCTTCTTCTTTTTTTTATTCTGGGATTTATTTACCTTCTATAATTGAAACTTTATAGCCTTGAGTGGAGCTCAGAGCCAGCCAGGGCAGGCGGGAAGCTTGGCTTCCTCCATCGCCAGGGGCAACCCAAGCCTCCTGCTTGCTCCAGCACCGTGGCCATGGCTGGCTGAGAGCAGGTATCTCGGGTTTATTTATCTTCTACAATTGAAACTTTGTTACCTTGAGTGGAGGTCAGAGCCGGCTGCAGCAGATGGGAAGCTTGGCTTCCTCCATCACTGGGGCATCCAAGCCTCCTGCTTGCTCCAGCTCCGTGGCTGCTGGCCGCCATCTTGGTTGGGTTAATTTGCATATAATCCCTCTGATTGGCTGGTGGGAGTGGCTTAAGGCGTAGCAAAGGTACAGTCAATTTGCATGTTTGTCTTTTATTAGTGTAGATGGTCAATGTGGCCAGTAAGTCCACAGAAAGAGAAACACTGATTTTAGGTGTTTTGTAGAGGGTGGTTCCTGTCACAGGAACTCCAGCGATATGGATGGTCAAACTCATTTTCCTCCTCGTTTTCTGGAATCTGGATGCAAACCAGGACCTGTGGCACGTTCCCCAAATGTTCTTGGCCCCAAATTGGAGGGTGAGCTGAGGACTCAGGAAGAAAACAGAACACTTTCTCTTTCCTATTTATGGTTATCAGCCATGTTATAAAACAGAACCATAATTTATTTTGCTTCAAGGTCAAGGAAGAACAGCCACCTTGAATTTCCCATTCATTTTCTGGAATCAGAACACGGTATATTTTTGTTTCACAGCTTCTGCTGATGGGTAAGCTTTGTGGCACAGGATCATTCATGTGGGCATGGGCCATGGGGTTTGGGGAGCACCCCCTGTGGGAGGCATTGTGTTAACATGCAGGGCCTGTAAGAATGAGTGGGGACATGCCCAGTCCTGAGTTGCTTTCCATAATTCTGCTCAGGAGATTGGATGCATGAACAGATAAATGACCTGGAGAAAGAGAGAGTGAGAGATAGAGATAGATAGATAGATAGAGACTCCAGAGATGAGGGAAGTACACTGGGAAATTACAATGGGAGAGAGCTCCCGTCTTTCTGGGTGGAGAGAACAAAAGCACTGAGCCAAGTCTGGAGGGATCCTGTGTGGAGTCAAGTCAGCAGTGGTGGATGTGAATGAGTTCTGACATCAATGATAAGCCTCAATTTTTTTGTATCTATAAAATGGGGATATCTTTACCACCTGTATCATTTACCACCTTTTATGAAACTAAATGACAAAATGCTCTGTAAACACTGAAGTACTGTTAATGCTGTTGCTTATTATTATGGCTAATATTATCAAGTGGTGTCTGCTAAATATTTACATATTTGTTCGTCTGTGGTTTTCTAGGATTTTGATCTAAAATGGAGTTACTGTCACTCATGGTGATTTATTAGGTTAGCTCCACATAGGAAGTTTTTACGTGGGGAAGTCCAGCAGATCTCACAAAGGCAGCGGAAAGTCATGTATTAGAGCGGAGAGAAGTCCCTGGATCGGGGATCTGAAAGTTCTCTTTGGGAGAGAATCAGGTATGGATGGTTGCCTATGTTAATGTGCAGGTGCCTAATGTTCTGGATTTGAGGTGGCTATAGAACTTGAGAATTGGGACTCGGATTTTTAAGGAAAAAATACCAACACTGTTTTTTCAAATTGAATTTCCTAGAGTCTTTCTGAGACTTCTTTTAAGATGTTGACTTGACTTAGAGAAGTAGGAGATGTGGTAAACTCCTTCTTGGGCATGTTGATTAAGTCAAAGTGAATTAATCTGGAGCAGTGATAGTGAACCTTTTGAGCTCGGCGTGTCTGTCAGCCTTTTGAAAAACCCTAACTTAACTCTGGTGCCGTGTCACATATAGAAACTTTTTGATATTTGCAACCATAGTAAAACAAAGACTTATATTTTCGATATTTATTTTATATATTTAAATGCTATTTAACAAAGAAAAATCAACCGAAAAAATGAGTTCGCATGTCACCTCTGACACGCGTGTCATAGTTTTGCCATCACTGATCTGGAGACTGAGCCTGAAACATGTTAGCGTTGTATGTGGAAAGGGACATAAAAGTATAAGATTAGGTTTTAAGAATACATGCCACACTGACAGTTGGAGATACTAGTTCAAATTCAGTCCCCAAATAGGCCCCATCCAGATGTTTCAGTGTCACGCCCTTTTTGCTAACAATGACTGGACCACTCTTTGGAATTGGTGTGAGAGGCGGTGTATGAGCCATCAAGAAAACCAATCTCATAGTCACATTCTTTTTTCTTTTTAAAAAATAGACATTCTTGCCTGGCTGGCATAGCCCAGTGGTTGAGCATCGATCTATGAACCAGGAGGTCACGGTTGGATTCCCAGTCAGGGCACATTCCCCGGTTGTGGGTTTGATCCCCACTGGGTGCATGCAGGAGGCAGCTGATCAATAATTCTCATCATTGATGTTTCCAACTCTCTCTCCCTTCCTGTCTGAAATCAATAAAAATATATTAAAAAATAAAAATAGACATTATTTTAAAGAATAGTTTTAGAGTTTCAGAAAAATTGAGATGATAGTACAGAGTTCTCATATACCCTCCCATCTCATTTCTCCTATTTTAACATCTTACATTAATATGGTACATTTGCTACAATCATTTGCTACAATTCATGAACCGACATTGATACATTATTATGAACTAAAGTCCATAGTTTGTTCAAATTTTCTTATTTTTTTATCTGGGTCAAA
The DNA here is from genome assembly GCF_000327345.1 of Myotis davidii. Classification (NCBI taxonomy): domain Eukaryota; kingdom Metazoa; phylum Chordata; class Mammalia; order Chiroptera; family Vespertilionidae; genus Myotis; species Myotis davidii. Next base: position 4,850,891 of record NW_006287462.1, on the reverse strand, counting down.
AACTGCCCTATTCCACTCACCACTTTATCCCATCACGTTGAGCCGTTGTTTCCTGACAGTAGAGGCTTTTCAACAAAGATTGGTTGAGGGAATGAGTAAGTGAGGTGCTCTGCCTGCCTCCTGTGGCTATGTGTAGTAGGGAAGGGTCAGGGCACCGAGCAAATGACATGCACTTTAGTGCTTAAGCCTTTGGGAGCCGACGGGGCTCCATTGGAATGAAGGCTAGTCTGCCATTTACTCACCTGGTGACCTGGGTAAGTTGCCCAGCCTTTTAAAGCCCGTTTCCTCACCTGTGAAAAGTGAGTGATAATAGTTCCTATCCCAGTGGGGTAGGAATAAAATAAGTAAATGAAAGAACACATGTGGGAGCAGGCAGACAAGGGCCTCACACAGGGGAAGCTGTGTGTAAATGTCAGCTTCAGTTTTTGCCATGCAAGACAGAAAGTGATCAGTATGCTGAGAGGTACCCAGTGTTATGGGGAGTCAGAAAACAGCAATGCATAAAGTTGGGGGGGTTAGGGAAGTTTTCCTAGAAAAGGCAGCATTTGAAATGGACCTAAGAGAGTCAATTGACTCTCACCAAAATGACTTTGACCGGAGAGAAAAAATATCAGGTTGAGAGAATATAACACACATAGGGTCAGAGGTGGGAAGGTGTGACAGAATGTCTTTGGGAGGAAAGATAATCATCTACGATAGCTGGACTGTAGTCTAATGTGGCAAGACAATAGGATAAGGGAGATAAAACTATAAGGTCGTAAATGTTTTATTGTTATAAAAAACGTTTAATTCTAAAAGTTTTCAAATGTAGAAAAAAGTAGAAAGAATAGAATGATGAACACCCATAGAATCCCCATCTACTTTTAATAATTATTAACATTCTTTTCTAAGTACTTCATCTGTGTAAATTTATACATATTATGTTTTTGCGGAAATAAATAGATGGCATGATATTTTACCCTTCAGTTGTGGAGAGCTGCCTCAGCATCTGGACAGGTTCAAGCCTGGGACTAATGAGAGGGCACAATCCTCTTGTGGCAAAGCCACGTGCAAGTCCCAGCACAATTATAGCCAAAGGCTATGGTTGTAAGGTTGAACCTATGGTCCGAACCTGTGGTCCCACATGGCTGAGTGATGTGGGCTTGATAGAGTTCAGGTGAATGTAATTGAGTAGATTCGAAACCCACGAGAATGTTGTAAACATCTTGACCACGCCCTTACTTTGCCTTGTGGAATCTGGCTATAAAATAAAGACTCAGCTTACAGGTCAAGGAGCTGTCGCTAGCTCTTCATCAGAGAGGACAGCGTCCCACCCAGACACAGCTTTCTTCTGTCTGTCTTTTATTAATCCTTCACCGCCCCCTCTCAGGCTCACCAAACCTGGCTGTGCTGGCCTGGCATATATGGCGCCCAACGTGGGGCTGAGTACGGGGAACAGGGGCCTGAGCTCAGCTTCACCCATGGCCGTGCAGGTACAGCACACCAAGTATTTTAGCAGGCATCTCCAAGAAATAAGGAAGCTGCCTTAAGTAAACACAATGCCATTATGACATCTAACAAAGTTGGCAATAGTTCCCAAATATCATTTACTAACCATCTATAGTCAAATTTCCCAAATTTATCCCCCAAGTCTTTAGCATTAAAATTTTTTAAAAGCCAGAACCCAAGCAAAAGACCATGTATTTATTTTTGTTCATGCTTCTTAAATCTCTTCAAATTTAAAATTCCAGCTAAGGTATTAAGCCATTTAAGCTTTGGGGCACTGAGAAGATTATGGTGGTCTTCCCTCTCTCCTGCCCCACCTATCATCGATGTAATTAAAAGTAAAAACAACGCTGACTTTCAATAAAATACATGTAAGGAAGTCTCAGTAAATTCAGATTTCCCCCAGGGAAGACGATGACTTTGGTACTAGTTTTGAAATCTCATGTGATCACACTTTAATAATCAGCATATGCTTACCTGTCTGGAGTGGTCTGGCCCTCGACTCTCAGAATTCAACAGAGATAACAGAGATACGATAACACTTTGTTTCCAGTTGAGCCAAATGTCCATGTGTCTAAACCTCAAAGCTATGAAAGCACTTTCTTAAAGCTACTGGGTAGACACACAAGTGATTTTCAGTTCCGTTGTATATTGGAGCTTTTAGACCTTGAGTTCTAATCCTTGTAGGTAGTTTCATAGTGAGTTTCTTAATGTTTCTTTAAGCCCCAAAATCAGTTAGGACTTGTAGGTGCAATTGTCGTATGCGTACCCGGAGCCTGTGATGGGAAACTCTTACCTGGAAGTTGGAAGAGAGTTGAGTTGGAAAGCAGAGGATGCAGGGCCTGGTTGGTTCCACTCCGACCACAAGGCCCCAACAATGCCAAGGGGCAGGGCGGTTGGGGCCCTTCTTTGTTTTTGGCCTCCTTGAGGCACAGACAGGTGTGGCTGGGCAAATGTCTAGAATTGATGCAGGTACTGGAGCGGGTGTGAAGTGCCCACCTGCCAGGCCTGAAGCTTCTACAAATTGCAGAATAGCCCTGGCATCCTTTGGAACGCCACCGGAGGGGGGTTGGGTACCTGGGGAATGTTTTCTTGCAAATGCGCACCCTTCTTTGCCTTTTCCTAATGATCTCTGCTTGTTATGCTTTGGAATTGGGGCTCTTCTGGAGGTCATTTCCTTCTACCTCTCTTGTAGGTGCTCAGCGAGTGCTGCTTTGATTTATTCCATTCAACCTTGTTGTGGACCCCAGCCCACCCTGTCTCTGCCGGGAGAACGCATTTCACTTCGCTTTGAACTTGCAATGGGTTCTATTGACCCACTTGGAAGAGGTTCAGCGTAGCGCCTGCTTGTTTTGTCTTCTGTCCTTAATTTGGTTTGCCTTTTATTGGATTCCAAATGAATGGATTCTTTCTCTTTCTATTAAGGGAAAGGAACCTGAGAAAAACAATGCTTATGGTAGTGGCTGCTTGTTAAGTGTAATTGCTAAATTCACCAACCTGTTATCTCCAAAGTCTAATCCTTTTAAATATATTTGTTGCTTAAATAAAGATGTAGGTATGCAGAGTGAAAAGGTCCAACTCTACAGATTTTTATGCATGTATATGTAGCATTTAGAATTTTTATTTCCATCAGCAAGAGTCATTATAGAATCTAGGGAGTTACAGAAAAGCAGAAAGCAGAAACCCAGAGACAGCTAGCATTAACAGTCAGTGAATTTATGTCTTGTCATTTTAGTTTACATGAAATCTCTCTCTTTTTAAAAAAAAATATATATTTCAGAGAAGAAGGGAGAGGGGAAGAGAGATAGAAATATCAATGAGAATCACTGATCAGTTACCTCCGGCACACCTCCCATTGAGGAGGCATGTGCCCTGACTGGGAATCAAACTGTGACCTCCTGGTTCATAGGTCAACACTCAACCAGTATTGAGTAATGAGCCATGCCGGCTGGGCTATATCTCTTTAAATGGGCTTCACTTCACTACAACTGTCTAGAACTTTTTCCTACTCATAAGTCTGTCTGTAGATCACCTGCATTACCATCTCTTGGAAGCTTGTTAGAAATGTGAAATCTTGGGCTGTGTCTCAGACATACTGAATCATAATTTGTATTGAATGCTATTACACATACAAGTTGTAAGCTCTAGAACACAGTATACCCCAGGCAGCAGGTGAAGTGGACGTGCCCCAAAGGGCCAAGACCTGTACTTGCTGTTCTTTTCCATTTCCCCTCTGCTCCTCTAGTCTAAAATAATTCCCTCCATATATGGTAAAGATAAAAAATGAGATCATAAATTTTTGTTAGCAAGGTATAGCAACCCAGTTGAGAAGCCCAACTGTCTCATGCATAAACATTTCATTCATTGAGCATTCATTAAGTGCCTACTCTGTTCCAGGCATACATGTGGCTGTTGTGCACCCTGTAGTTCAAGCTTGCACACCTGAAACCTGTATGATTTTAGTGACCAGTGTCACCCAGTAAATTCAGTGGGAAAAAAGGTTTGCATATACTGCAGTAGAAGCATACAGAGGCCAGGAGGACAGAGTGGTTCGTTATGTAGGGATTGGGGCTGGAAGTCAGAAAGACAAATGGTCTCTGGACTGAGTCTTCCTTAAAAAAATTTTTAAATTGATTTTTAGAGAGAAAGGGAGAGAGAGACATCGATGTGAGAAGCATAACATCTATTGGCTGCCTCCTGTATGCCCCCCACTGGGGAGGGAGCCTGCAACCCAGGCATGTGCCCTGGCCGGGAATCGAACTGGCAACCTTTGGTGCACAGGATAATGCCCAACCACTGAGCCACACTGGCCAGGGCTCTGGGTTGAGTCTTGAAATATGAATCAGTGAACATGAGTTACAAGCATGCTTGGCTCTGGAGAGAGCACAAAGTTGGATAAGCTGGATCCCTTCCTTAAAGGATGGTTTGCTGGATTTAAGGACAGGAGACCGTGTTTAAAACTATAAATGACAATACGAAGCATGTTGGTGTTGGTGTAGAACCTGAAGAGCAGGGTCTGAATATTAGCTTCACAGCTTCGTGACCTTGCACAAGTTTATTTCACCCGTCTGAGTAGCCATTTCTTGGGTAAAGTAGGGATAAAATAACATAAACTACTTCACAGAATTGCAGTGATTTAAAATAAAGTAACAGAGCAAAGCACTTACTTGCTTTGGGTGCAGAGTCAATGCTATGTGGTGAAGGGATTTTTAAAAAGTGCCAAGTGAGTGCCATAGGCAGAAATATTGAGTAAGAACAAAGAAAAGAGAGGTCATTTCTGCCTGGACTCTGAGGGACCTTGTGGCCAACATGGCTTTGAGGATGTGGACGAGGAAGAATGGTGTGAAAAATGGGCCACTGGGAACCAAAGTAAAAGATAAAGCTGCAGTTTTGAGACTGGATAGATGAAGGAAAGAGGTAACAGAAACGAGGGATCAAGTTTGTGGCGGGGGTTGGTGGGAGGAAATTCCATGTCGGGCACATTGCGTTGGGGCAGCTGCTGAAAGCTGTGGGTCTGGGATGTGTGTTTGCTCACAAGGCTTGTAATTTAGGTGCCTGGCCCTGTTCTACGCTTGACCAGAGGTGGGCACCGGATGAAGTCAGTGTACATCTTGCTAAGGGCTCTTTCTGCCTCGTTGGAGATGCCCACAGCCACACCGGGTTTCTCGTCAGATGGGAACCAAGGCAGAGCTTTTAAAACCTGGAGACCTAACTCTTCTTCAAAATGGGTGCAGGAGAACTGAACTTTCCTGTTGCTAATCTTGACCCTTGTTTTCCTCTCCCTTGGGTTTCTTTTCTTTTTCAATCTCCTTCTCCCAGCTAACATCCATTAATTGCTGCAGAACAGAAATGAATCGGAAAAAGATTTTTGAATTCTGAAATGGAACAAGTTTTTTGAAAAATGGACTGAGTGCTCTAACACCAATGGACTGTATTCCTGTTTGTGTCAGTTTCCTTTCAACCATAAGCTCTTTTATGATCTCTCACAGCCTGAAGTAACCATGGTTACTTGTTTTTATGTTAGGACTACCCTGCCATAGAAGATGCTAGCATTTTTCCAAGTTTTCTTTATCTCTA
>NW_006287462.1:4837003-4845288 GCF_000327345.1 Myotis davidii | reverse complement strand
TTTTTCTCTCTCTCTCTCTCTCTCTGTTTCTCTCTCTCTCTCTCTCTCTCTCTCTCTCCTCTCTCTCTCTCTCTCTCTCTCTCTCTCTCTCTCTTCACACTTAACTTTTTTGCCGAACCATTTGAATTAGTGTAGAGATATGACCTTTAGCACAAGAATATTCTTCCACCTAACTGATAATACTGTTATCACCTAGAAATATTATCTCACATGTAGATAATATTTGAATACCTACTTAAACTTCCTAAATTATCCCATTAATGTCTTTTCTAACCCCTCTCCTCATCCAAGACTCATCAGTCATTTGTTGCATTTTCTCTTTTTCGTTTCCTTCCATCTAAAACAGTCACCCTGTCTTTGTTTTGTTTTGTTGTTGTCATTCCCAGCACTGATACCTTGGAAGATTCCAAGACAGTTGTCTTGTAGAAAGTACCACAATCTGGATTTGTTTGTTCCTTTGGTTACATACAGATTAAGCGTTTTGACAGACATACCACATAGCTCCTGTGGAGACACATACGTTCAGTTATCCTATAACTGAGCTCAAGGTACCTTTTCTCTTACGTAAGAGGTAAGTGTTCTCCGAGCTGAGTGTCCTGTCCCACAGCAACCTTTCCCCTTGTGGCTTTAGCATCCATTAATGATCCTTGAGTGAATCAATAATTGCCTCGCTGGTTGTGAAGTAGGATTTTCTATTTCTGCTATTCTTTGGTGTTTATTAGCTCGCATTTTAAAAATAAAGATGAGCTTCCCACTACCCTCTTTTTCATGAATATCTATGGGTAAATGGTTCTTTTTTATTCAGTGTGTCCTAATTCATCCATATCATTTTGTTGTTCAAAATGATGACCAGCTCCTATGTCTTTTTGTCATGTCTGCATTAATAGTTGAGCATGTCTTGCTTTCTGGCATAAAAAGATGTTCTAGGCTTATCTTGTACTTTTCTTAGCTCAGGCCTGTACCCAACTATTTCTCCAAAGAGCTAAAATATTTAGAAACCAAAATCTGGGTAATTTTCCTTAAATATGCATATATTCCAGAAAAAGTTAAACGTCACTCATCATTTGTTTATGCTCCCCCACCCTTGAACTTCTGCTAAAATATTTTATGGAAGTATTGGGAGTTTAGAAATTAGAAGGAAAGAACCAGTAAGAGGAGGAGGTCATTGAAAGTGAAGGTCTCTGGGCTTTGGACCGGAAGTGGCACAGTGATGCAAAAAATGACCTGCGATGGTGCCAAAGACCAATTTAGATTATGTTGGAATTCTGACCAGGGAGAGACTAGAGAGCTCGAGAAAACAATTTCTGCTTGTTTTCCAGGTAGACTCTGAAAACATTGGTTGCCCTTTTTTTTAATATCCGGTAATGCTACGAGACTGTATTCCCCTGAGCTATGCATATGCTAATTCTTGCAGCAATTTAAGAAATATAGGTTTCATACTGGGAGTTCCTCAGTGCTCTACATTTTCAGTCAGTGTGAAGCATGTAGAGATGGGTGTATATTTCAGCATGTCTTCCTTTAAAAATTAAAATTCATAGATTTTCTTTTGAGTACTCATAGTTGAGTATAATATCTGAGTTTACTTGCTAATTATAATATTTGGTTGCAAATTATTAAAAGTGCCTATGTGCAGCAATTTGTGAGACACAGAAACCAAGAGTTCCCAAGTTATTTTCCAAAGGAATCAGCATGCATTTGATAAATGATAGTCTCCGAGGGGGAATCTTGAACTTGAACTGACTGATTTTTCTGGAACTCAATATCTCCTCTGTGATCTATTTTTATAAGTAATAGCATAATTAAAATGTTCATTTGCCTATTCTGTTCTTTCAAACAAAACAAAACACGATGCCAGTAGCTTTTGTTTCCATTTGCTAGGGAACCTATGAAAATGCTTAAAAATACAAAAGCAGATTTGAAACAGAAGGGCTTTGTTTTTGAGTTTGTTTGTTTTTATGGAAGTCAGCATTTTTTGAAAGAAAACAAAGAAGTAACGACTACTACATCTATGCTTTGTGCAGCAGGGGCTCGAGGCGTCACTAGTACCAAGGCTGAGAAACCTTAGGGCAAAATCCAACACTCAACAAACCACACACACACACACACACACACACACACACACACACACACACACTTTTAATCTTCAGTACATTTTTTGAGAATGGAGAGTCATAGTAAAGCAGCTGCTCTATACAAAATAGTTACTGGCTGTATGATACGCGAGAAGGTGAAACTGAAAATGGAAAGGGACACATTTAAATGTGCTGCTAACAAGTGCAGGTGAGTGAACTCAGGTGGGTGGGGGCCAATTTGACTCTTGAGTACTATCACCATTCAGTTCTTATGTGATTTCAGCCTATGGGATTAACTAAATGCACTCAAGTCACCACTTTCGGCAAATGGATTATTTTCAAAGTCAAATTCCATCATGGTTGGGAACATTTTAAAAAAATATATATTTTATTGATTTTTTACAGAGAGGAAGGAAGAGGGATAGAAACATCGATGAGAGAGAAACATCGATCAGTTGCCTCCTGCACACTCCTCACTGGGGATGTGCTCACAACCAAGGTACATGCCCTTGACTGGAATCGAACCTGGGACCCTTGAGTTCGCAGGCTGACCCTCTATCTACTGAGCCAAACCGGTTAGGGCGTGGTTGGGAACATTTTTAATATAACTGAGTTCTTTTGGAGAGTATAAAGATCAATCTCTCTGTTCTCACTTTCTATTTAAAACTGCCCAAGTGAGCCCTGACCAGTTTGGCTCAGTGGATAGAGCACTGGCCTGTGACTGAAGGGTCCCAGGTTTGATTCCTGTCAAGGGCAAGCACCTGGGCTGCGGGCACATCCCCAGTAGGGGGTGTGCAAGAGGCAGCTGATCGATGTTTCTCTCTCATCGATGTTTCTAACTCTCTATCTCTCTCCCTTCCTCTCTGTAAAAAATCAATAAAGTATATTTAAAAACAAACAAACAACTGGACGTTCATCCCTGTGCCCAAATCCATCACTCCTTGTATTTCTTTCATCTTGCTCTTGTTTGAAAGGAGCTTTATCCAGAACACAATTTCTTCATTCAATATAGAATTTCCTTCAGACATTAAGACAGTTTGTATACAATTATATAATTTAAAGATCTTTCATCTGGATTTTACCAAGTCCATGACTGTTTTAGTCAATAAAAGCAAATTATATTTTGAACTCTGTAATGGATTTATATACTTTGAATATCCCTGTTGGGGCTGGGTTGCCCTTGACCTGTGAGTTAGGAAATACTTTTAAGGGTACAGTCGTAAGACTAGATCTGTTAATACTTGTGGAGAAAGCTTCTGGTGTCCTGGGTCTTGGGCTGCCCTTCATTCTGTTGTCTGGATTCGTGTGTGAAATTAAAGTGGGGATAAAAAGAGATTTTTCCACCAAATGGCCCAGTCTTATTTTTATATAGCACATTGTTATTTTATAATTGGAAAAGTAGATAGGATTATTGTGGCAAATTTGGGTACCACAGGGAGATTCAAAGAAAGCAAAATTATTCTACTCTAATTCTATTATCTCTAGTAAGCAGCTATTCACATGTTGACTTATTTTTTACTTCTAGTTTTTTTTCTAGATGTAAATACTTTGAAACAAAATTGGTATCATAGTGAGCATTTTGCCTTATAGTCTGCATTCCCACGAACACTACTTAAAAACATTTTCCCACTTAAATGCCTGGCAGATTTAAAAAATCTGTTTATCCATTGTTGGATACTTAAAGTTTTCAAATTGCTTGAAATGGTATTACTTATAATAGAAAACTTCTTAGTATAAATCTTTATGTATAATTTACACTTTTTTAAAGGATAAATTCAGAGTCTTTTTTTAATAAACTAATTTAAACTCTGTCCTTTCCAGCAATTACGGTTAAGCCCTGTTATATGCAAGAATCTATATCATCTTGGTCTGAAAAGAATGGTGCAGTAACACCTTATTTATCTAACACCATTAGGGGACGTCTCAGAAATAAATTTTTCACATAACTGAAACTGACCCTTAAGAGTCCATACTTGGTAATTGTAAACATTGTGAATGAGAATCTTTCTAACATTGTATTATATATGCTGCTGTTCCCTTTAACATAATGAAAAGATTTGAAAAATCCCAGTGCAACTCCTTCTGGTTTAAATCATAAGCAATCTTATACACCAGGGGTGGGGAACTTTTTCCTGCCAAGGGCCATTTGGATATTTATAACTTCATTCTCGGGCCATACAAAATTATCAACTTAAAAATCAGCCTGCTAGACCGACTGGCAGGTGGTTGAGCAACGACCTATACACCAGGAGGTCAAGATTCAATTCCCAGTCAGGGCACATGCCTGGGTTGCGGGCTTGATCCCCAGTGTGGGGGAATGCAGGAGGCAGCTGATCAATGATTCTCTCTCATCATTGATGTTTCTATCTCTCTCCCTCTTCCTTCCTCTCTGAAATCAATAAAAAATATTTTTAGAAAATTATCCTGTTGTATTTGGTCAAACATTTAATTAACTCACCTCTAATGCCTTGGCAGGCCAGACCAAATGATTTCGAGGGCCTTCATACAGCTCGTGGGGTGGACATTCCCCACCCCTGTTATAAACACTAGTTATCATACAATTGGTTCTGCTAAAATGTGATGCATGCATTTCTAAAAATCACAATGCTATGCAAAATCATGCAGTAGAACCCAACCCACAACACAACACTTATGGGATAAATGGGTTCAGGGACATAGCACTCAAAAACCTTTATCAGTGTTTACTAGTGATACATTTAAAAAAAAAAGATAGGAACTGATCACAAATTGTAGCACAATTTTACACATATTAGTTGGTTAAGGAATAAATAAATATGGCACTTTACCTTGACAAAGTCCTGACCTTTATCAGTCTTGGAACAAACACAAGGTTTAGCAGGATTGAGTATACTGTGTGGTAATACGGTGAAGTGTAGGAGATATTCTGCTTGTGTCTATCCTGTGTAGAGTTAATATGTGCAAAACAAGAATCTGGCATGAGAGTCAACACTATGAGTGTTGGCAGTAACAATGACAATAATAATAAAAGATGTCTATTGATGTTCCTGGGACTCTGCCTGCTTTTCAGTTACGACTGCTACTGGAGCAGTTCTTCCTGTCTTCTTCTAATTGACCTATTTTCAGCCTCTTCTGGCTCACAGAGGAGTTCATCACGCTTCTTAGAATTACATCTAACATAAGGCCCCGAATGGGAGAGCACAGACTTGAGGTTATGGTTTACCTGTGGCATCTGTTTCACCGTCTCAAACTTTGTAATCTTGTGAATGAGCTATTATGTATGTATTCATTCACAGCATTGTTGGGGAAGTAACTTACATTTTAAATCAGGTTATTATCATGCAGATTGTTGGATTTTCTGTTTTATTAGAAAAAAATTAACAGGACTCTTCTTATTCCCACCTGCTGCAGGGAAGGGTGCCTAAGGGAATATATCTGAAGGGCATTAAGTTGCTGGTGATTTTCTTTGTTATTGTTCCGTCTGTTCAAACTGCCTCTGTGTTTGTGAGATGAGCTCGCCTTTGGAAGGTGGTGCAGGCACGAGTGTGATTGCGGTAGACCTTCCCTCCCAAGTCTCAGTATAATGAGAAGTCCAGATCCACCCTCAGTTGCTCTTTATGACTCCCTGAGAAGGACATTTTCACCGTGAATGGTTGCCAAGAAGCCTCGCGGATTCCTGCTTTAGTAACTTTAATAAGACAACAGATCAAAATGCGGTCCAGATTTAGCAAGCCTTGTTACTGTTGTTCTGGAAGAAAGGTAGCTCACAGAACTCATCATTTAGCTATTCAGTGAAATCTACACTTTAATTATGCTGAGAGGATGTGAATAGCAATGGGATGTTTTGATTTTTAATTTCTAATCTGACTTTGAATTTTAACTATTTTTGTCTCTACACAATTTTTAGATACATCTGGGCTGCCTGACCTCACTGAGCGATTGCTATTAATTAACAAGACTTTGTGGGAGAAAGGAACTTGCCTTTTGAGCTTTGTACCAAAGATCTGGGAAAAGTAAGTCATTTTCTAACTAGCTTTTAAAAAAAAATTCTGATATACTTCTCTCAGAATGTTAATAGTGGGTCTGTGGCCTTTCTGCTTTCTTTCTGTCCTGGCTTTGAAAGTTTTATGTATTCTTATGGATTTGAAACATGGAAAGGGACTCAGGAGACCTTTTCAAAAAAACCTTCTAGAGATTTGGATGACTCTCTGCATTGTGCCATTTTTTGGGGGGTTTCAAAAACTGAGTCCTCAAGGTTGTAATAAAACCTTTTATTTGATGTGCAGTAGATGAATTAAACTTTAAAAATAAGGGATGCAATGTTGTGTGACAGAAAAGTGAGTCCAGTTTTATGAGCTTCAGGTATTTTAGACTTTTATATGGGCTCTTTGATTCTGAATTTTTGAAATAAGAATGAAATCCATTTGGTTCTTGTCTAGAAGGGAAAACAAAATGCAGAGTCACTTGTTCAAGATGTTCTTCATGTAGCCTGGTCTTGGAAGATTTGGTGCACCTGCCGGTTTTATTATTTTATACCTTTTTGAGGGACTTTCAGATATGCTAATTGAGACACCTGTATGAATGGCTTTGCTATCTTTTAGAAAAAATTGCTTGAGACTATAAATTTAATTTTATTCTCTGATATTTTTGAAAAGGTAAAATGGGCCTTAAAATAATACAGTCACTGTACTTTGCTGTAAATACTACTTGGAAGCATGCATGGCCCATAAGAATGCAAGCAAAACTACACACACACACACACACACACACACACACACACACCTTCTCTCTGGCATGTTCCAGGAACAATATCATTGACAATAGGAACTGTGCATGTATTTAATTAATAGGTAGTTTTCTAAACTAGGTATGCCTTGTGTCTTACAGCTCCTCTACATATTTGATAGTACAAATGAACTAGTTGAGTGGCTAAAGTAAAGCATGGCAGAAAAGAACTTTGCTCTAGAAGTTCTATAGAAACATTAAATAATACCAGATTTTATTGTTAGACTAGTGTCCCGGTGCACAGATTCATGCTCATTGAAAGGAAATTAATTAGAAGAAATATTTTAATATCACTATTCGCCCTTTCTCTATAATAGAAGTGTCAACCAAATTCATGATCGACAATGACAGATTGAAACATGCATGCAATTAGCGCCAGTGAGAGCTTTATATGTATCGTGCATGTGTGAGTCAACTTAGCCTTTTATAGATATAGAATAAACTGGATTAATTAGACCTGCTTTCTGATGTAGCTAAACTTTTTCCAGCCCATTGAAGGACCCCAGCTTCTCTTTCACATAATTGTCAGCAACACAGCAGTAAATATCAATAGGAAGCAGATTATTATTGTAGATCATGCAGGAAGTTTTGTCTTCTTCAGAATGTCATATACTTGGAATCATAAAGTATACAGCTTTTTCAGAGTGGCTTCTTCTACTTAGCAATACATATTTAAGTTTCCTCCATGTCTTTTACCTCCCCAACTCCCTCCCTTCGAAAACCGGAAGTCATTTTCAAGGTCCACCATTTCTTACTTCTTTTCAGTCGGGTCAAGTTTATAAACTTTCTAAATCTCTGTTTTAGAAAGAAAATAGGCGAATAAAAAGAAAATAGGATTCCACTGAATCTCCTATCTACCTACTCTGGGACTTCTGTGAGGATCAAATGAGATGAGGCATGGGAAAACGCTTCACAGACATTTGGTTGAAGTGTAAGATGTTTGCACCTGGCTATAAAGCAAGTCACGTTCCTGGGCTGAAGAAACTGCAAGGAGGCTAGTCGCTAGAGAGAGGAAGCTGGGAGTTGTTGTGTGACATCATTACCCAGAGCCCACAGCAATGATCATTTCCGAGCTGGGCTGGGCTGTGGGCCGCATTTTGCACCATGGGATCTTGACATCATTGGCTGTGATTTGGTGAGGTGTCGCTCTTGGGTGGTGATGAGGGCTGTGTCCTACTTGGGGGAAGCCGAGTGTTGGTTTGTTGGTGCCAGGTCTGTGGTGCCATTTATTTTTAAATGGCTAGTGTGTGTCATGGCAGCTCCTGCATTGAGCGTCTGCCCCCTGATGGTCAGTGCATGTCATAGCTACCGGTTGGTTGGACGGACACTTAGCCTTTTATATATATAGACTAGAGGCCCGGTGCACAAAAATTTGGCAAGGGACTCGGCCCCCCGCCACCGCAGCAGCGGCCACCTCTGCCTCAGCACTCGCAGCCCTGGCTTCGTCTG
>NW_006287462.1:4813576-4836375 GCF_000327345.1 Myotis davidii | reverse complement strand
TTCTTCCCACCGCTGCCACTCTAAGCTCTGAGGCCGAAGCTGGCTGAAAGCATGTTTCTGGAGCTTGTTAAGCTTCTATAATTGCAACATTGTTTCTTAGACTTCAGCTCAGAGCCCAGCAGTGGCAAGCGGGGAACATTGGCTTCCTCTGTCACTGGAGCAAGCAAGCCTCCTGTTCGCTTCAGCTGCCTGGCTGCCAGCCGCCATCTTGGTTGGCAGTTAATTTTCATATCACCCTGATTAGCCAATGGGAAGTGTGTCGGAGGTACAGTTAATTACCATGTTTGTCTATTATTAGATAGGATTGTGTTTACTATAAACTTACTTATAATTAAATTGTGTATTTTTTGGTAGTAATTATAATAATAAGGTAAGGGTCTTTAACTATGAACCCCATTTGAAGTTTAATAAGATATTTGTATTGAAAAAATACTATACACACACATAGAGCACTCACACACCACGAATATAATTCTGAGTGCTTTTGAGTCTCTGCTCTTATAGTCCATTGAAAGGAAGGACTTTGAAAATTTCCTCCCAAAACAGTTGCTTTGCTCCAGTGAAGTATTGCAATAGTGAAATACTGTTGGCAATGGAATTTTAAAAAATGATAGCAGTTTTTATTTAGTTAAATTTTGTAGTCTTATATTCACATATTGACCTTAAAATAAAGGAAATCCTATTGGTATAGTTGTTATTCCAACTTGGAAGGATATTTGAAAGAGGATTATGTTGGAAGTCACCAATCTGTTCACAGAAATGGAATGAAAAGGACAAAAGATTAATTCCCTGGGCCTCAGGATTCAGATATTTGCAGTGGTGTTTGGATTGGAGATAGAACTTAGTCTCAGAAAGTAAGCTGCTTAAACAGCCTTTCAAATCATTTAGGATCTCTTGAAAATTTAATATAGTCTCTGGTGAAATATTTTGCTTCCATTATACCAAAATATTCCCTTTGGGACATTGTTGTAAAAGTCATTTTTCCATTTTGTGGAGGCAAGGTAGCTATAGGACGTTTGATCACAATAATAAGCTAAGACAGACACTGTGTTGCCAGAGGGACCATAGCAAACAGATCTCTGCTCACTAAACCTGATGTCATAGGTGAATTTTTATATGCACCAAAGGATGTTCATAATTCACCTTTAAGCTAGCAAAAAATAAAAGAAGGAGGTTATAGTATATAAGTATGCTCCACATGGATCTCGTCCTGAAGAAATAGTTATGTGGAAGTAATCATTAAGAGAGGAGGAGGGACATCCTTTCTGAAATTTACAAGCCATGAGCAAACGGTGCTGACTGTACTTTGTACACTCTCAGGGCTGCTTACATGTGTTGGTGACTGGTTTCTTTTCGAGGAGGCAAGCCCACGGTTTTAGGGAAAATTCAGAACCACAGACCACCTCCGCACTTCTCCTTAACTCCCTTCTGTCCTCTACTTTTATTTTTTTTCCTAATCACAAATATGTTTTCAAGTCTTCCCTGTTTCAGGTATTTTTATTTAATTATCTGAGGTTGATTTCTGGAAACTTGAGTCTGTAATGTTGACAAAATATAGATACACTTTTGAAAAATTAGCCATGGATGATTAACAAGTAGAAAAACAGCTTCTATTTTATTATCTTATTTAATATGTGCATATGTTTATGTTAATACTAAAAGAGTAGTATATGCCATAAATTATTTGGTACCCTGTTTTTTTCCATTTAACAATAAATAATGAACTCCTATGCTAATAAATAAATTTTAAAAAAATCCTCACCAGAGGATATGTTTTTATTGATTTTGATGTGAGAGAGAAATATCGATTGGTTGCCTCCCATATGAGTCCCGACTGGGGATTGAACCCACCATCTAGGTATGTGCCGTGACCGGGAATTGAACCCACAACCTTTTGGTGCACAGGGCAAAACTCCAACCAACTAAGCCACCCAACCAGGGCCCTATCCTAATAAATATTTATCTATAATATCATTCTTAGTGAAAGCGAAACTGTTGGATCTTAGCTTTATGTTGATTTGAGGCTGCCCCAGCTTTCAGTTAGAGAGGAGTAGAAATAGCTAGGTTTTTCATTTGCAAACAGAGAATAGATTAGGACTGCCCTTCTGTAATCTCTGCAGTGTTTATTGAAACCAGACATCTTCTGAATAGGAGGCTCGTGGGGCTAAATATGTGGTTCAAATTGTAGGTGTTACTGTCTGACAGGTACTGTGTATAAAGCATTGTGTCTTCTTTGGGCCCTTTGTTCTATTACAAGAATGCAGGTGACATGTTCCTCCCGCTTAGCTGTCTCCATCAATATTTCTGTTCCTAAGGAAGGATTCTACCTACATATTTCTTCCTCGCAAGAAACTCTGTCTCAGATAAGGTAATGGGTACAGAAGGAACATTTATAGACTTTGGGATATAATGTATTGGAATAAATTTGAATTCAAATTAATTGGAGATGCAAAATGTTTTAGAGACCTTTGCATGCTTTCTCAATTTTAAGTTTATTTATTAAGCCAACATCTGTTGAGCAACTACTATGTGCCAGGCACTGTGTTAGGAGCTCATTATTCAAAGATTAATGAGATATGCTCTTGCTTTCAAGGAACTTAACTTGAGTTTCAAATTCAGAACTCAAATAACATTTATTCAGCTTGTATGGTATGCTGAGCAGTGGGCTGGATGGGTGGTCTTAGATGAGGTATTTGGCTAGTAAAATTGAGTAATGATATTTATTGACCCACCCCCTCCAAAATAAGTTATGCATAGAATTTTCTAATCTATACATTTTTTTCTTCCATTATATTTCATTAAACTTTTGGTACCTGCTACTACTTGTTAAGTTAAATTAGCAAATGGGGAAAAAAGTTAAACAAATAACAAGCATTTAATTGATAAATTGAGAATGATGATTTTAAAAACATGTATGTGTGTGTGTACATGTATATTTTTTATATTTAGAAACCTGTATACATTTAATGTAGTCATACTTTCTCCTAGTAGAGTAGTTCTTAGTTCACATGATACAAATTAACATATCAAGATTGACTTTATTTTTCTTTTTTTAAGTATATCAAGATTTAATGGCATTCTGCCCTTAGTGTAGGTCCACTGTCTGAACAAGTATGGAAGCCATAGTGTTTAATCACTTGGTTTTCCCAGTAATTTCTGGGATTGGGGATTATTGAAACTCAGGGGGGAAAGGAACTTGCTCACATTCACAGAGCTAGAAAATGTTAGAGTTAGGATTCCAACTTCCATCTGTCTGACCCTTGCAGGATCCTCCTGAGTCCAGTGAGCCGGTGGGGAAGGTGGACTCACACATGCTCCGGGCCTGCCGAGGGGGGCAGTCATTTCAGCTAAGGAGTTGGGAAAGGTGTTTGCTGCACTGAAGAGCTGGCAGGGAAATCAGTCTCAGGGCTGAGCTAGAAGACAGAAAAGCAGAGAAGAGGAGGGGCTGCAGGAAATGCATGCTCCAGGTCATAGAGGAATGGAGGCTCATGGGTGTTCAGAGAGTGGCTGGGGATGGGCGTGTTGGGGAGCAGCGTAGGGTAGGCTCGGGTTGCAAAGCCTCGGGGCCAGAGTGAGGAAGGCCTGTGTGTGCCGTGCTGGAGATGTGGGGTTCTTTTAGCTCTGTATCAGTGGTTCTCAACCTTCTGGCCCTTTAAATACAGCTCCTCATGTTGTGACTCAACCATAAAATTATTTTCATTGCTACTTCCTAACTGTCATGTTGCTACTGTTATGAATCGTAATGTAAATATCTGATATGCAGGATGGTCTTAGGCGACCCCTGTGAAAGGGTCATTCGACCGCCAAAGGGGTCGCGACCCACAGGTCGAGAACCGCTGCTCTATATAATGGTGAGAATTTTACAGGAGAAGACATTTCATAACTGGAGGGGAGTTTTACAAAGGGCACTTGGGGGCCGGCTGCAGTATAGACTGAAGAAGAGGAAACTGGAGACCCAGGGCTGCCGTGCCAGGTGCTGCAGATTGTTGACTGCACAAGGGTACCTGTGAGTGGTGGTGGGGACTGGTAATGGCCCAGCATGTTGTTCACCAAGCTGTGTGCTCCTGGGGTTGGACCTGCCTAGAGGGGGCCTGAACCTTTAAGAATTTTCGCAACAAGCTGCTCTGCTTGTTCTTAAATTGCTTATAAAATAATAGGAGAGATTAGATCAAGAAATAACCATGTACCCTAAGGCTTGAGTCTGGAGGTAGATGTGATGGTCTGTTTCCTGACTATATGATGTTGGGCGTGTTCCCCGTCCTCTCAAAGTCGATTTCCTCATTATTAAGGGAGAGTTAATAGGATCTAGCAGGGCCCCGGACAGAGCAGTTAGGGGGCATTGGTGAGAAAAGGAGCTAGGCAGGCAAGATGGACAGATCATAGTCCTGGGGCTGGAAGCCACTGCTAGCAGGCTACCCTGAGAGTGCCCTAAGAACTTATTAAGAGTTTTACATGTTTTATCTTATTTAATCCTACATCTGTTCTGAGAGGTAGATGTCCTTGCCTCATTTTAAAGATTTTGAAACTTTGGCTCAGGTGATTAATAACTTGTCTAATGTCACACAGCCAGGGCATGGCATAGTCAAGGCTTGAGCCCAGGTCTATGTGGCTCTCATGCTCTTAACAGCTGTGCCGAAGTGCTGTGCTGAGAAGTATGTGCTCTATGTTGAACTCCCTTAAAACCCAACTTGAATCTCTCTGATGACATAATCTGATTTTATCTTTTATTGTTTTCCACTTGAATTGGGTCATAGTTTTCATATAATGTTGTGTTTAATTTACTAGACTGTGAGATCCTGAGGAATGGGATGTAGTCTTATTAATTTTTTTTGGTCTTTCCTAACTCTCTGTTCCCTAAATTATGCATAGATAAGGTGATAAATCTCTAAAATTATTTTGTGTCCGAAAATTCAATAATTTTTAATTATGTAAGTAAGGCTTCCATTGCAGTAAAAGTGAAGTAAAAGGTGTCACCTGCCCTGGCTCCGTTGGCTGGAGCATCGTCCTGTACACTAAAAGGTGGCAGGTTTAATTCCCTTTCAGGGCACACACCTAGGCTGTGGTTCTACCCTCAGTTGGAGCACATATGGGAGGCAACCGATTGATGTTCCTCTCTCTCTCTCTCATTAATAAAAACATATCTTCAGGTGAGAATTAAGAAATGATAAAACAAAAGGAGTCACTGGATTTTAGTGTGATATCTGGATCGATTGCTAAAGATTTAGGAAATTGCCATTTTATCAGATAAATAATTGGTGGCTTGCTGTCAAAGACCAAAGCCAAGATCAAAGTGCACTTTTGCAAGCCCTCTTTGCAGGCTGAGAAGCCGTGCTTTTGGCTGCATCATTGTGTTGGGTATAAAAGTCAAATGTCTTGAATGATCATTTTGAGTCCAGGAACCATGTTACACTGTCACTCATGCTGGTGAGGACCTCAGTTTGTAAACTCATGCGGAGCCCTTTTGCTGAAGGTCGCTCTTGTTCGATCCCCGCTGGGTGCAGATTGAGACAGCGGATAGATGTGCTTTCCTCCTTTAGGGCAGATCATCAGGGCCCCGGGTTCACATTGCCTAAGTCTGCATCCAGCTTCTCTCTGCTTCTGAGCTCTGTGACCTTGGCGAGAAAGTCTGTCAGATGAGGATGGGTAAGAAAACAGGTTGTCGTGATTGGTTCATGTGCTGCCGGTTCATTGGGAATTTAGGGGAGAATCCACATCCTGACGGGAGCCACTTGTGCTTTAAAGGAGCCCAACGTGTGAGCGCGGAGGACAGATTGGACGCTTCACTGTTACAGCCCATGTTTATCTCAGGACGAGTCTTTGCTGGTGTCATAGCAGAGGTCATGTTCTCTTATAACGAGTGCATCTCCTTCGTGAACTCGATGGAAGCAGGTTTGGCTGTGCTTCATACTTTGTTTGCCTGAGGACAGTAGAGCGTGATGGCTTTTAAGAATATGGAAAATGCTATTCCAGATCGGCATTGGCTCTGGGCTTTGAGAAACTCAGGGTTTCTTTCATCTTCCAGAAGAACAGCCCAAGTGAGCTGTGAGAAAGGAAACCAGACCCAGGGATGTTTCCTAGCTTGTCTCTCCGCTGCTCCTGAGAAAGAGGAAGAGAAGGGCCTACATAGCTCCAGCAGCCTCAGTAGGTGGCGAGTTCAGGTGCGCTTGAAATAGAGCGCGTGGGAGCTTCTGATTCCCATGGGCCACTGCTGGGCCTGCGGGAAACGCAAGAACAGCAGAATGGGCCTCAGAACAGTGCTCTACTGCAAAAACAAACGTGTGCCTGTCTGCCACAGAGTTTATATTCTCTCATAAATGTGAGTCGCACAAAGACTCATGATGTTATGCCCTCTTGAGGTTTTATATCTTGGATTACTCGAAAAGCAAGCACGTCGGGTAAAAATACTCCCCAGACCCAATCTTATTCTTGGAGTTTACACTTTTTCGTAGGGCAAACTTGGCTTGTGCATTCTTCACAGAAAAAAGCAGGAGCTCTCAATAAACGTAGAATTAAAAAACCATTTCCAGGGTCCCCTTCCCCCACTATGTGACCCCTGCAAAAAGCTTCAGTTGGCTGTAAGCTGGTAATCCCTTAACATATGGATACTTCGGTGGGGAAAATAAAATCGGGTTGTGCACCTTTCCTTTCACTTGCTAAACTAATTGTTGTTTTCCTGCATTTAAAAGCAGATGTTAAACTCTTCCTTTGATGTTCACCAGCAGACAGACTCCAGTTGTGTTGTAATATGTTTATTCAAACATATCTATTGTTTAAATAAAGATCAGCTTTGGCAAATTAGATTTTGATGGTTACATTTTGATCTGGAGCCACAGAACAGAATAGCAGTTTATTCATTCATTCAATTCACATTCATGTGATTCCTGCTTGGCCCCTTACATAGATTGTTTTCAAATCTCACAAATACCACAAAACCTTGCAAACTAGATAGTGCTATCTCTATTTTATAGATAAGAAAAACAAAGCACAGAGAGTGATCAGAAAACTTATAGTTACATTGATTGCTATTAAGTGTCCGGGAAATACATATGGGTTTGTTTTTTTTTTTTTGGCTGAACCCAAAGCTGTCTTTTAAGAGGAGATAATCAATGGAACAAAGATTTTGAGGAGTTGGAATCAAGAAAAAAGAGGTTAACTTTGAACCTTTTGTTCATTCATTCACTCAGCAGATACCTAGTATTTACCGAGCGCTTATTTTGTGCCAGGCACTCTGCAAGGTGCTGCAGAGTCAGTGGTCGGCAAGACGCATTAGAGTCCTCATCAGCTTCAAGGAGGAAACAATGATTGAAGAAGAGTGTTTGTTCCCCCCAAAGCTGCAGTGTCTTGGTTGGGAGAGATTTTTTTTTTTTAATTTTCGCGTGTCATAGGTTCGCCATCACTGAGATAGAGTCATTGATAGAAACATAAATGATGTGAGAGAATCATTGATTGGCTGCCTCCTGCACGCCCCCTGCTAGGGATTGAGCCCGCAACCCAGGCACGTGCCCTTGACCAGAATTGAACCAGGGATTCCTCAGTCTGCAGGCCGACTCTTTAGCCACTTGAGCCAAACTGGCTACAGCTTGGTTGGGGGAGATTTTATAAAAAAAATTTTAAGATGTGGAAATTTTGACACCTTAACAAAAGTTTATTTTATTATTCTTTTAGATCAGTATATACTAAATTAATCAACAGAGGGGTGGCTTCACTAGAATACTTCGCAATTGTACCCCTTGCTCAGGCTCCTTAGAACAGGCAGGGATGGAGGTTGGAGTGATACTATATTGAGTTTTAAGCAAAGTGTTGCAAACACAGATTTGAAAAATCACCTGGCAAAGACTGTCTGTTTCAGCTTTGGATTCTGCATTTCATATAGGAGGCACAGTGCCTGGCATGTAGCAAGTGCCAATACCTCTGGTTGGTTGGCTCCGTGATGGGAAATCAAATCGGGGGAAGGAAGCTCATAGGGAGGGTTAAGTTGAGTAATGTCTAGGAGGAATGTGAGGTTGGCAATAAAAACCCCCGATAAATAAGCAAGGGGAGCCACGACAGATTACAGACTTACTTCACATGTGCAAACTGTTTGAATAACCATGGTGGGGAGGAGCTGTGTTCAGAGGATCTGGGCCTGCCATTGAGTTGGGGTGCTTGGGAGAGGCGGCAGCCTGCCTTTGATCGTCTAATTGGACTCTTCTGGCTTGCTGTTCACACATGAACCCTCTGTGCCCTCTTTCCAACCACGGTGTTGATTTCATTTTTGAGATTTTTGGCTTTTAAGTATTTGGTAGGGTGACCAGACATGTTGGTTTGCTGGGACAATCCTGACTCTGCCTGTGTTCTGTTATTATATTTCGTAATGTTCCCTCTCAATATCCTGTATCCTGGTTTGGAAGGTAAATTAAATGGCCACCCTGCGAAGAAGGGAATTTGGTGGTGGTCTCTATCTTTAAAGGAAACCTTTATAGCATCCAGACTACTTTGAGGAATTAACTTAATGTGGATGTAGTACCAGTAAAATTACACAATACACTAGTGTCTGATTTCTTATAATAAGTAGAAAGAGAAAATGAGTGGTAGCTGAAAAGAATCAGATGTAGGGAGGAATAAGTTGATTTCAACAAAATGAACTTTAATTACAACTAATGGCTGGCATCGCCATATGAGAAAGGGCATTTGAAGGTTATCCTGATGATGGGTAGTGTTTAGGGGACCTGGCATGCTTCGAGGAAATCTTGGCATCATCAGTAGTTTTGATTTAGAGTTTCAGTGTTTCCACAGCAATGGTAATTGAATGCAGATGCATTTTCATTTGTTCTCTAAGTAGAAAGTGAAAGAAATAATTCTTTAGAACAGAGGCTTTGTCAGAGATTTAAAGAAATGGCTGGATGGAAAGTTGTTACATTCAGATCCCCCCCCCCAAAAAAAAATCTTCTGTTAAATCGTGTCTTTTGTTGAAATATTTTAATCAAATGAGGCATTCATATAGGGACTTCAAGGGTATTAATGGAACGTATATTGGGATTTTTCTCTTAATAAATAGGGTTAAGTTGGTTTTTATAGTTCATTTATATGGATTTGAAGAAACAAGCTAGTATTTTGTCATACAGATGTATGTGAAAGCTTTAGGTATTCAGGTAATGCCTGACAGTAATTGCAGTATAAGAGTGGGTGGATTAAAATCATGCTTATGACCAGTCTTTTCCACATTAATATTTTATGAGATAGTGATGCATTTGCCTTCAGGTCCCATTGTTTCTTGTTCCCTGCAGTTTAATCTTTCATAGGAGGGTAGATTTCTAGAGTAGAGGGACTGTTTGTATACAATCCTATAAAATTGCATTTGTTTTGGAATTAAATTTGGACTTTGCCACTGGCTATCTCTGGGTTAAGTTCTTTCTCTGAGGCTCAACTTTCTAGCCTATAAAATGGGGAAAATGATATCTATTGCTTAGAGTTTTTTAATATGTTTATTCATTCCAGAATCTGGAATAAATATTAAGCATGCTACACAAAGTTTAGTGTTCTCCCAGGCTTAGGAGTCACTGGCAGATACTGAGGCTAGAGAGGCATGTGTTGTTACTGGAAGGGTGAAACTCAAAATATTTAACCAATTTCTGGCCAATCAGAATGGATTCTGACTGTAAACATTCTGGATGGTCATCATGGTTCTCACTGGATATCAGCCTGTAGTGTCAGTATCAGCAAATCTGTGTGTGACCTGGGATGGTGTGGAAGGAAACCCACTGTGGTTCCTAGTATAAATCAACGCCTCCTCCTCTGAGATGATTGGGAAGGGACACCCCCTTCATATGATGGAGTGAGCCTAGCCTTCCTCCTGGATTCCGGTCTCAAAGGTTCCCGTTTTCTTTGGGGACCTTGCTGATCATCGCTGCCAGCAGTGTGATAGCTCTTTGGGAATGGTGCTTTCCCATTTTCTATTCCATCCCTAATCTGGAAACAGCTCCTTAGTTCCTTATAGCAGAAAGAAGTGGAGTTCATGACTTCTCACAAAACCTCGAGAGTCGCATAAAATTGGTTCCTAGATACCTTGGCCTAGACCAGTGTTTCTCAACCTGTGGGTCGCGACCCCTTTGGTGGGTGAACGACCCTTTCACAGGGGTCGCCTAAGACCACCCTGCATATCAGATATTTACATTATGATTCATAACAGTAGCAACATTACAGTTATGAAGTAGCAACGAAAATAATTTTATGGTTGGGTCACAACATGAGGAACTGTATTTAAAGGGCCAGAAGGTTGAGAACCACTGGCCTAGACCCATTCTCACAGGGTCCTGTTTAAGGCTGCCTCTCTGGCCTGACTCCTGACCCCCAACCCAGGAGTGACTGTCAGCCCATCTAGACATAGAGCCCAGGCATCGAAGAGACTGAGGCCCTGGAAGAAGGAGGATTCCCCTCTTCCTCTGCCAAGTATTCCTGGCTGGTTCTCCTTCCTTATCTCAGGCTCTGCTCTTCCCAGGATAATTGACATTGGGCACTCCCGCTCTCACAGGGCAGGCCCTACCCCCTTCCACAGTGATCAAAAGCTTCCATATAATCCTGGGAGATTTCTTTCCCATGGCAGGGGTGAGTCGGTGGAACCATATTGGGCATATACTGGTGTAGTTAAAAGTCTTTAAGTAACTGTGTTATGAACACCTCAGACCTGTTAGTTTGTCTGTCATTAAAAAGACAGGAGATAGCAAGTGTTGGCGAGGATGTGGAGCAAAGGGACCCTTGTGCATTGCTGGTGGGAATGTAAATTCCTGCACCCAGCATGGAAAACAGTATGGAGGTTTCTAAAAAAATTAAAAATAGACCTACCATATGATCCAGGGATTCTACTGTGAGAACATATCCAAAGGAAATGAAACCATTATCTGGTAGAAGTATCTGTGCTCTCCTATTCATTCAGGCATTATTTTTACAACTGCCAATACATGGAAGCAACCAAAGTGTCCATCAACAGCTGAATGGATAAAGGAACTGCAGTCCATATACACAATGGAATATTGCTCAGCAGCGTTGATTGGAAGCCTCTATGATATAAGAGATGTAGACATACATAAAATTTGTTTTAATCACGTGTATAAAAGTCTTAATTATCTGACAGAAAATGGTCCCTCTTCCTCTCTAGCCTTTTTCCTTCAATTCTAAACCTTCCCAGAGCCCTGTTCCAGTGTTTGTCCAGAGTTTCATGTGTCTTGTTTCTCCAGCAAGCTCAGCTCCCTGTTGCCAGCACCTGTGTCACATGTGTCATTTCTGTTCCACACCTACCACAGCCTTCTGTGTTTGTGGTAAGCGTTGAAGGATTGGTGGTTCATTTGACTTGCTCTCAGTTACTACTTTTTCAAATGAGAGACGATATTTCACCATTTTATACTTTCCTTAAAACTTCATCGACTATCAGTTTACATTGTGTGATATTGGTGAAATCAGTGACATTTTAATTGTATCTTGTCATATTTGTTAAATTCAGATTAAGAAGGTGTTTGAGAGGTCATATAATCCAATGCAGATTCTTATAGTGAAATCTAAAAATCTGCTACTTCTGATGATTGGAAACAGAACCTTCACAGGACAAATGTGAAACCGTTCCGTGTAAATTTCTTTCCAATCCCGTTAACCATTGCAGAGGGGGGAACAAAGAACGATTTCTATATACCTAAATGCTCACTCACACTTCGGGTACAGTGAGTTCTTTTTGGAAATAGCTATCGAGGGTTCTGCCATTGTGAAATTCATTAGCTGGCTATGAATGTGCCTCCTTTGTATTTGTGCATAAGAAGCCAACCTAACTTTTAAATTTCTTTAAAGATAGTGTTGGAGCCCTGCCTGGGTTGCTCAGTTGGTTGGAGTATTGTCCTACACACCAAAAGGTTAAGGTTAAG
The DNA here is from genome assembly GCF_000327345.1 of Myotis davidii. NCBI lineage: Eukaryota > Metazoa > Chordata > Mammalia > Chiroptera > Vespertilionidae > Myotis > Myotis davidii. Next base: position 4,824,487 of record NW_006287462.1, on the reverse strand, counting down.
GTTAAGGCATATGCTGGTCCTGGAACATACCGCGGTTGTGGGTTGGATTCCTGATCGAGGGGCATTCGGGGAGCAACCGATTGATGTTTCTCTCTCTCTCACACAGATGTGCCCCCCCCCCTTACCTTTATCTCTAGAAAATCAATAAAAACATATCCTCGGGTGAGGATTTTTAAAAAGGTAGTCTCGGAAACAGCTTTTGAGGCTGATTTCTTGGAATCCCCCTCTGCTTGCTCCTTTTCTTTTTTTTCAGAATTGTATGTTGTTCCCTACAGAGCTGTGGTGATTATATTGTGTATTTACTTGGATCCACACACCTATTGCTGCGCATAATCACTGTCCATTGTGATCCCCAAACGAAAGAATGGTGCAGAATCTGGAACTGACTGAGATAAATTTATCTCAGCTTTTCAAAACACGGTGTGAACACTGTATAGTTCACTCAGACAATGGTGGGATGGAACTCTTGTTTCAGCGGCCATTAGATATTTCATGGGAACTGACTGCACAGAATATATGATAAAGATGGCTTGGCAGTTGTTAGAATTTGAAGTCCCATTTACATCACCAACTGAGATGAAATAAATTTTTGGCCAAAGTGATTAATAGCCTGAATTCTGTGACTGAGGGGTTGATCTCTTGGCAGGTCTTTATGAAATAACACCACAGGCAGGGACATTATACACATGCATCAGGCTGTGCATTTATTTTGTAAGCCTCTCCGCAGGGGGAGTACAGGCCTGTGCTGTACAACTAACAAAAACTGTACTTGTCCTTTGTCATGCCTTTAACTGTGGCTGTAGCTTGTCCTGAAAGACTTTCTCAGTTTCCAGAAACAATGGGCGCCACAGAGAGCGGCTTTCTCTCTTGGCATCCACGTTTCTATTAATGCCATGACTGTTTTATGGGGCCCTTCTGGTCACATCAACAGTTTGTTCTAAGCTATCTATCTTAACTTCTAGCTTCGTCCGCAAAATTTGTGTGGTTAGCCTGAGACACGTGCAGATAAATTGCCTGGGGTCCAGCTTCCTCAGACTGGGAACTAAATATGCCACAGTTGCTGAGCTGATGGATGCAGCTTTTCAGCAATATTGATGTCGCTACAGTCAGATATAAATCTTTGCATGCCTTGGTGTGCATTTTCATATTCATGTGCAGTTCTTGACCACTGGTTTCCAAATGGCTTCATCTCTCAGAAAGCTCTGTTTTAAGTAGAAAGACAAAGAAAATTGTTCTTCCTCACCCACTCACCACAACACAGGTCGTGAGCGTAGTCTTTTTGCCAGACGTAAATAGTGGCAACTCCCCGTTCACACACTGATGACATTCCCATGGCTGGCTGTAAAGTCAGTGAGTGGTTTTGAACTTGGAATGTGTTTCCGAATGGGAGACACCAATTCAAAGAATAGTGGAGCCTACTGAAACTTCTTTAACCCATAACGTTCCAATCGCATTGTTGTCTTTGGACCTTAAAGCCTGACCTTCCCCCATGTTTCCCTGTGGAAAGATGTTCTTGGTTCTGCTTTGGTATCTTAAGGAACATAAACATTTTATTCTTAACATCTGTAGACAGCCACCTCTCTCTACCCGTGCATCCTGGGGCACCACATCAGGCAGCGTTCTTAGAAGCAGTGGAGACTGGCTGAATGACTTAAGCAGATAAGTAACTTCTGAGAAAATACTGGGTAGTTTCTTGAACTGCTGAAAGTTGGAAAGGGCAGGAGCAAATAGAGACTAAACAGTCAGGGTCATAGCCAAGGTCACCTGATATGATGAGTTCTCTGCTGGGTGGACCTAATCATTGAACACTGGGCCATGCTGGTCTGCATTGACCACGCTGTTCGCTACCAGACACTTGCTAACAACTCTGTCACCTTAGCCTTTACTGCCTCTGGCATGGCGTGTTGTTACCATTGCTCCCAGCCTTGATATTTCCCTTCTGCCACTGCCCCTTTGTGTCTCCAGCTCTAGATGTAGGTTTGGCCAAGGCTAAGTTATGTGCCCATGCCTTAGCTGCAGGGAGTTCTGGGAAGGTGAGTATCCAGCCATATTGCCTCTGTGTCTACACGTGTGGCTTTCGTCAGTACTCATGTGATGAGGGATTCCCCAGATATAAGAAGGGGGTTCAGATACTGTGCTCTCCATCCTACCCCCCTCTATAAGGACACGTTTTCACTATAAGACCCTACAGTGGGGCTCTGGTAGAAGGGGAGTGGCCAGCACGTTTATCCATCTGAAGCTGCAGTTAATGGAATCAGTGGTAATGACGACGGCTCACTTTTCCTGTGCACTGGTGGTGTTCAGGGACCTCTTCACCATGTGTTACTAAAGCCAGGGGGGTGAGTTGATGATTTAGGCATATTTGACCTCTCACAGTATGTTCCTTACTACTTCAAGATAAAATTAATTAAATTGAATATTAATGGTTTGATGAGGAGGGGCAGATTAAGGTTTATCTGTTTCCTTATTTATAGTATAAAATGAAATTTCACATTGTCAGTTAGTCTTATATAGTTGGATGGTTTAATCAAATTCTACCCTTTTTAAAATTTGTTTTTTATTTGCAATAAGATATATATATATATATGGCTTGCAACTTCCTGTCTACTTATTTGCATTATTCCCACTTCTCAGAGGCAACCAGTTTGAATTCATTTAGCTCTTCTAATATTTACTTTCATATATCTAATTAATATGTTTATATTGATATTTCTTGATTTTTTAAAAATATGTATTTTTATTGATTTCAGAGAGAAGGGAGAAGGAGAGAGAAATAGAAACATCAATGATGAGAGAGAATCATTGATTGGCTGCCTCCTGCCTTCTTTATATATATTGATCCACTGGGGATCAAGCCCACAATCTGGGCATGTGGCCTTGACTGGAATCAAACCCAGGACCCTTCAGCCCTCAGGCCAATGCTCTATTCACTGAGCCAAACCAGCTAGGGCAGGGGTGGGCAAACTTTCTGACTCGAGGGCCACAATGGGTTCTTAAACTGGACCGGAGGGCCGGAACAAAAGCATGGATGGAGTGTTTGTGTGAACTAATATAAATTCAAAGTAAATATCATTACATAAAAGGGTACGGTCTTTTTTTTCAATAGTTTTATTCATTTCAAACAGGCCGGATCCGGCCCGCGGGCCGTAGTTTGCCCACGGCTGAGCTAGGGAGATATTTCTTGATTTTTTTTTTCAATTTTAGGCATTAAATATTGAATTCTAATTAAGAAAGATAAGAGGTTAGCTCTCTTTTATTCTCCCTCCATTAAATACCTATCATTTACATTCCAAGGTAGTTACATCTCAATTTGTTTTCACTGTATTTTTCACAGCTGAATTATGCATATACTATGGCTTTATTCTCTTTCTTGTACAGCATATTAAAACATTTCTTTTTTAAACTCAAATTCTACTTACATACTACTTATTCATCCCCAAATTCTCAGGTAAGGTCAAATACAATGGCCTGTCTCTCAGGTCTTGTGCCTGTGTGACATTTTCTCTGGAGCCCTCCACTTGCTGCTCCATTCTGGACTGTTTACTCTTGAGGCCTCAGGCACAGCGTTGGCCAGGAATTTTCCTTTCCTCTCACCTTGGGGCTTCTTGATTGAGCTGTTTATGCTGCCTGGCATCTCTCTCGGTTTCTTCTCTCTTTGGGGGAAGCACATTGCCCAGTTGCTTCTAGAGAAAGAGTATGTATGATGTAATTTTTTTGAGTCTGGCATGTGCGAAAATATCATTTAGTTTCTCCACACATATGATTGATATAAAATTAAAGTTGGAAATTGTTTTCCCGGAGAGTTTTGGAGGCCTTGTTTCATTTTCTTCTGCTTCTAATTATGTTACTGAATTGTTGGATGCTTTTCTGATTCTGGTTACTTTATATGTGACGTGGGGGGAGGGAGCTTATTTAGTTTTTTGTGTTTTTTTACATGGTCTGAGGTTTCATCATAATGTGCCTGAACTTGGCACTTTCCTAAGGTTCTGTGCCCCATATTGGCTTGCTTCTTCCTGACAGTTCTGTCTGTAGGCATTTAAGTTTTTCCTGTCCCTGCTTTGAAGACTCACTCATCTTTGGCCCATCTGCTTTCCATTTTCAATCACTCCTCTCTCCACCTCACAGCCCCCCCCCCCCCCCCTCTTAATTTTCTCCTCTTTCATTGTCTTTCTTCTTGTGAGTTTATCTCTGCCTCTTGCTTACTGTCATTTAGTGGAGGGAATGGAGTTAAGCACATGATTATAATCTACGACATCCAACTGAAAATCCCTATTAATGAACTTATGAGATTTGGTCTTTCAATTTGGATACGTGGTTGTCTGGTGCATTAAAGAAGAGTTAATTAGGTTTCTCTAGGATGGATTCCATTTACTCTCCTTTTTAGTTCCATTCAGAGATTGTTACTGTCACTGACAAAATGAGCTAGGTGTTCCCTGCTCTTGATTTGAGTGTGTAATAGGAAAAAAATGCCAGTTATGTCTAAGGTATAAAGTCCAAGTCTGATCTCAAACCCATTCACAAGAATAACATGCAGTTTCCTATAATATAAAGAAATGACTTTTATTGCCTGGAGTGTTCTACGGCCATAATCCCAGCTGGGTCCGTCTTTCTTAGAGTTCCTACTAGTTTGACTTGAGTTGTGTTCAAGCTGGAAAAACATTCTTTTCTGAGAACCATTCTCTCCAGTGGTCCCGGTTGAATTCTGCGGGACGCTGAGTTTCCATGAGGCATCTCTAGATTCTATAGGAGAAAGTTGGACCATGACATCTTTCTCCATTCCTAGGATAAAATCACTCAAGAGAATAACTCCTGTAAAATACAGAAAGTTTTGTAATGTGCCAAAGGCTTACGTTATTGAACATGTAAACACCACAGCAGAATCAGAACCAAATATGATCTTTCAACTTTTTCCTTAAATTTTATTAGCACCCCAATTTTAACAGTAGTGACTGATTTTCTTTTGATTTTTTTTTTACAATTTTTAGTGTATTATTTAGGTCTTTCAAGAATTACTGTAGGCCTTATTCAACCATTGTAAAGCAAAGGGAAGCCAGTTCAAATTTTAAAGGCTTTGTGTCCTACAGAGTTTGAATGGGTGTAGGGGAATCTGATCTGATTCCCAATCTAGAGTTTACAGAAACTTAAAAAAAATAAGGATATTTATCTTCACATGATAGAATTGCTATTTCTTCTGTTTTAGACACCTCATGTTCTTTGTTGGTTAATCAAGATTGAGAGCATGTAGAGGTTCTGAGAGGAAACATTTCTATTTGAAGGTTCCTGTTTTCCTCGCGATAGTAGGAGTGCCAGGCATCTGTCCTCCTGCTAACACTTGCTAGAGGTGTTGCTGCCTCTGGGCAACAAGGAGGAAGTACTTCTGTCCTTCACACCAGAAATAGTTCCTCTTTCTCATTGGCATAACTCAAAAGATCATCTTCTTAATGAGATGGCTGCATCCCTTATGGTTTTCACAGATTTAACTATCAGATTATGTATTGCAGAGCTCAGAGAAAAACAGCTCTAGTAAGGTAGTTAACGGGAATTTTATTGAAAGCTCAAACAGCAGCAACTTTGTTCTTTTTCTCTCTGCCAATCTTTTGACCTCTTCTTCCTTTTATTTTCATGTATTACTTTTGATGATTCTTGAAGGGATTCATGTGTCTTGTTTTAACATATTTAACATGTACACATTTCTCACTGTACTTTAACTTCAAAAAATCACCACCAGGGATGAAAAATTATTTGCCGGGAGAATTGGATGTGTCAGGATTTAGGTAAATCGTACATAGTCTAACATGCATTAGGCAACTCTGCAGAGTGTTGTGTATTAATGTGTTGGCTGTTGGAAGGAGAAAAATTTATGCTTGGTTGATTTTGGAAAGTTCTTCCTGTGTTTTTGAGAAGTGGAGCAAGGGAAAATAAAGAGAAGAAAGTAGACGTAATTTAAGGAAAATAAGGTAATGTATATTAAAGTGCCTTGTAAATAGCAAAAGGTGTTCGTTGCTGTTACTGCACGGGTTTAGCTTAAATGAGAAAAAAATCCACAAAGATTCAATAAAGAAAACTGGGAAAGAGAGAAAAGAAATAACTTGGATTAAAAAAAAGTTAAGGAAGAAACAAAATAGAAATGTCATAATGGGGGAGTTGTACAGTTTAGTGTTGTGTTTTCCTTTTAATCTGAAAAAACATGAGTATTTGTACTTACTATTTAAATGGTTACATTGAAAACATTTTATTTATTAACCAGAAGAAAAGTTCCGTTAAAAATAACTTGGGGGGCGGGGGGGGGGCGTTTAGCATAAGAAGTGGTGAGGATTGGATAGAAACCACTAGAATAAAGATCTGTGTGTCATAGGGGGTTATGGACTGTGTTTCCACTTAATTAGGTTTGATTTACATTCGTTGATGTCATCTGTGCCTTTCATTCTGTTCTCATTCAGACCTTTGCAAGGTGGGTGTGATGAACCCATTGTACAGATGAGGCATGGAAGGCTAATTGACATGCCCACAGCCATTTACTCACCCAGTGACAAAGCCCTCCCTTCTTTAGGTTTTGGGTTTATTTCCACAGATGCTTCACGTCAGAGCAATTGATCTGTTGTGTTCCTGGATAGTCAGCTTATTGGGTTTCTCTACAACAGCGATTCTCAACCTGTGGGACGTGACCCCTTTGGGGGTCAAACTACCCTTTCACAGGGGTCACCTAAGACCATCGGAAAACACATATATAATTACATATTGTTTTTGTGATTAATCACTATGCTTTAATTATGTTCAATTTGTAACAATGAAAATACATCCTGCATATCAGATATTTACATGACGATTCATAACAGTAGCAAAATTACAGTTATGAAGCAGCAACGAAAATAATTTTATGGTTGGGGGTCACCACAACATGAGGAACTGTATTAAAGGGTCGTGGCATTAGAAAGGTTGAGAAACACTGCTCTACAAGAAGCACTTGTTAAATAACAGTGGTCAGTTAACAAATGACACCTCCGGGCCTTGTTTTAGGATTGGCTGTGCTTGTACAAATGACTTCAGATGAGTCCTACTTAAGGATTAATATTTGAATTCTCCAAGAACCAAGGAATAAACAAAAAAGACATTTCAACTGCCCAAGTATGGGTTCAGAGTCTGAGCACTATGCCCTTCAGATCTTATCTGAAGCTGGTATTTTATATTTAGTTCTCTTACACTATTTTATTTTATTTGGTTTCCATAGCTGTCTTGAAGAAGGGAAAGTTGGTACTCTGACAGCAATGAGACTTGACCTCAACTTCAGGGCAAAGGAGAGGAGATTACCGAACTGTTAAAGGCTGACAAAATATCTCCCAACGCATAGCAGTCAGAGGCCTTTGAGTAAAGGAGCAAGCAGCCCTCTGTGCTTTGGAAGGTGGTGTTGCCTTTACAGGAGGTTTAGTTGGTTACCAGGAGCATCCACATCCGCTATTGTATTGATTTATCTCCAACTCATATCCTGACTCTACTTGTCTTTAGACCTGGACCTGTAACTTGGATTCACCTTTGACTCTCCAAAGAGTACTTAACATCTGTGCTTTCCTTGGTGTTTGAACTTTGGCAGTTTCTTCCTTTTGACTCTCAGAGTGCTCTGTCGTTTTGATAGGAACTCCCCACCCAGCTCTCCTCCTGGTGGTGGAAACTCAACTTCTGCCTGGTATGCACGGGGCCAGCTCCTTTTCCTCGGAGTTAGTGTTCTCTTGTTCCAAGGGAGCAAGATCATTGACAGTCATATTGATGGTCCCGTATCACCAAACAAAGGTTAATTATATTCTAGATTCTTTGAGAAGGCATTACCTTTTAGAAAAAAAAAATGAATTCAGTATGGTTGAAAGTAAACCCACTTTTTCAGATAACTTAGATGAGTAGTCCTCCAACTATTGTGAAAATCTTGATTATCCTCAATATCTTATTCCTTGAGCTTTCCAAGTAGCAAGATTATATAGTATAATAACTGAAGAGTGATTCAGAGAATTGTAAATGTTATGGAATATATTATTTTTGAAGAACATTACCAACTTTTTTAGTAGCTTGCACAGCTTTCATATAAAAATGTTGCATTAGCCCTAACTGGTTTGGCTCAGTGGATAGAGCGTCAGCCTGCAGACTGAAGGGTCCTGGGTTTGATTCCGGCCAGGGGCACATGCCTGGGTTGTGGCCTCGATCCCCAGTGGGGGGCGTGCAGGAGTCAGCCGGTCAATGACTCTCTCTCATCATTGATGTTTCTATCTCTCTCTCCCTCTCACTTTCTCTCTGAAATTAATAAAAATATATTTCAAAAAATGTCAATGTTTTTTAAAAATGTTGCATTAAATAAAGCCATTTTTAACATTTTTTTTCCAATTTTTTTTTAGGTCAATAATAGCAAATACTTAAGTAGAGACATTATGATGTCATAAAACACTTGGAAAGGGAGATAGTAGTGCAAGTGGTTATTGACATGAAATGTTTACTGGGCATTTTTGCCCCACATCAGCATAATGAGAGTTTGTAGGAGAGGCCCAGCATTAATGTATCTGTTGCAGATTAATGTCCTTGTAGAGCATGTGTTAGTGACTATATTATAACTAAAAAGTTGCACACTAAACAGTTTGTGGGTTGGCATAAACATTCCTTTCATCCCCTCGATGGCTTGCATTCAAGTGAGTAGAGTATGGTTCATCTTGGTCTCAAGAATAGATAGAAGGATGGCTGTCTCAGAGTTGTTTCCTTCTCAAGATCTTGCTGATCAGATGGGCAGAAACACTGGTTGCTTTCAGGACCGAGTTATTTTTTAACAGTTCAGAAAAAATGTCACTCAGTACATACAACAACTACAACAATATTCCACTGTTCCTTTTGAAATTTTTATTGTTAAAGTTATTTTCAGACAATACCATCGTGTGCTGCTGTGTGATGTGTAAAATGTATTCAGTGTGATCCGTGATTCCTCAAAGCTTGTGTGTTAAAGAAGAAGTGAAATGATGAATAATATAAATATATATTAGTACCAAACCATAGACCTGTGAATTTTCAGAATTTTCAAAGAAGCGAGTCTTGAGTATCTTATTACTATCTGTTGCCCCAGTGGGTTGAACCTGAGCAGGTTGCTGTATTGAAGCAGCATCTGGGAGGAGAGGCACCCTGCTGTGAGAGTAATGATGTCCTGTCCTTCACACAGAAGGATGAGGAGGAGGCAGACAGATGTAAAGTGGGCAATTTCCATTTCTTTGTTTGCTCCAAATGTTCCCACCTACCTGTTTTCTCATTTAAGAGGCATTTTGTTTTTCATAATTTTGTTATTTCTGAATCCTCTTACTTAACACACAATATTTATTTATGAGATCATAAAGATTTTCTTCTGTGCAGAGAGAGGAAAGGAAATATAGTTGACTGTGATTTGCAGCTTGGCTTTGAGTCAGTGAGGGTGGGAAAGGAAGGAATAGAAAGACTATTTCTGTTCTCATTATTTAATTGGTCTCTTTCTTAGTTGTGTGAACTCTTCACTTATGCATTGGATTACTGACTAATCCCATATATATTGACTGCTGGTTACATACCCTTGCCCTGAGGATACAAAGACGAGTGGCCCAGTCAGTAGGCATCAGATGACTTTGGAATCTTCTCCTGGCAGAATTCAGTGATGATAAGGTGCTTATCTAGTATTCTAAAATGCTGCCATCTTCCAAAGATGGCCTGGAAATGTTCATGTTAACAGGATAGACAAACTGGAGCAGCCTCAGAATTTTGGAGGTCGAAAAGGCTGTGCAGGGAACATAGAATCTGCTTTCCAGGTGTTTTCAATTTCATTAGATTTTGTGATGAACCTTGCTGCTTTGCACATTATTGGAGTGCTTTCCAATACCTCCACCCAATTCTGTACTTGCCTAGCCTGGAGGTTGAAGAGTGGGCAGGAGACTGAAGTGGGAAGACATTGCTGCAGTCTTAAGAGGCATTACACTAGGAAATCTCAGAGGCAGGTGCCTCTGCCAACTCCATTCTCTGCTTCTTGCCTTTATATTCAAACTAGAGGCACAGTGCACAAAATTCATGCACGGGTAGGGTCCCTAGCAGCTGCTGGCTGCCAGTCGCTGGTCAGGGCTCCCTGACCCTGGCTGCCTGCTGCTGCTGCCTGCCAGGGTGGGCTCCCGGGTGGCAGAGGGCAGGCCCAATCCTTAGGTACAGCCCCTGGTCGGGCTCAGAGCAGGGCAGATTGGGGAGTTGGGGCACCGCCCCTGTCATGCACAGAGCAGGGCGGAATGGGAGCCAGGGGGAGGGGCCGAAGGCAGTTGGCCGGCCAGCCCCACCCCCTGGTCAAACTCCCAGTCGAGGGGACAATTTTCATATTAGGCTTTTATTATACAGGATGTCTGACTTTATTTTCATTAGGTTAGTCATGCTAGGAGGGATCTTTGAATTGAAGCATCTTAAGAAGCCTTATAAGATGCTGGGTAGTGGTTTCACTTAATGAAACTATATGCAAACCTGTGGAAAGATTGTCACCCAAAACCTAATATCATTTTAAGAAGAGCGTTCTTCTGAATCTTTTGATACTATGAGTGTGCTTATTTCATGAATACTGCTTCCCACCTTGATACGTACTAGCGAATACAGTATTTATTTGGGGTTGAACTACTTTAATTTTGCCAGAAACCAAGATTTTCAAGATCTGTGTCTCCAAACCATTTATGTGTCAGCTCATTTCAGCAAAGTCTTGCCAGCTATTTTATTGACAATATTGATGTCATTTGGTATATTGAGTCCAACACCCCAGTGCTGTTGCCTACATACTTACTATAACCACATTTGTCTTTATTCCTCTAACTCAAGTATTCTTCTAACATCAGAAGGTTGTGGATTCCACTTCCTCATCAGGGCCAGTCCTTCCCACCTCCTTTGGGATCTTAT
>NW_006287462.1:4809829-4813511 GCF_000327345.1 Myotis davidii | reverse complement strand
ACCCATTCCTTCAACTTCTCAATGTGGACTTCCATCAGCACGTATTCCTTCCAGCAACCATCCGTTCTCCTTCTACTCTTCTGCTGACTCTGTTATCTCTGCCTCCACCCTTCCACTGAAACCTCCCTCAGTCATGGTGGCCAGTGGCTGCTTGACTGTCAAGTCCAAAGGTATATTTTTCATCTCTCCTCTCTATTCATCTCATTGTATGACATGGTACTTCTCTACCTTTCTTCCTTGGTCTTGTTCACAAGATCTTCCTCTGCCCATTCTGTCATTGTTCACGTTCTCTAGGGGTCTGCTTTTAGCTCTGATCCTCTAATCCAGTGGTCGGCAAACTGCGGCTCGTGAGCCACATGCGGCTCTTTGGCCCCTTGAGTGTGGCTCTTCCACAAAATACCGACTTCTGCGCATGGGCCATGAAATTTCAATTGCACTGTACATGCGCGCCCGCACGTGGTATTTTGTGGAAGAGCCACACTCAAGGGGCCAAAGAGCCACATGTGGCTCGCGAGCCGCAGTTTGCCGACCACTGCTCTAATCTTCTTCTATCCAAGTTCCTTCAGTGGTATCACCCACTAACATAATTTCTGCTACTTTCTGTGTAATGATCACTTATACGCCTTTATGTTTTGCTTAGGTTTCTTCTCCAAGCTTCATACTCAAGGATATCTGGGCATCCCTACCTGGCTCTTCTACACCTCAGTTTCTAATGCCCCAAACTAAACCCCTTGTCTTCCTTATTAAACTTGTTCATTCTCCTGCATTCTCTACCTCCGTTGTCACTTCTATCTACCCACATGTAGTCATTTTTCCAAGTTGTCTTGCTTTTGGCATCTGGGTGTTTCCCTAGTCCTAATTCTTCCTCTCCTGTTCCCTTTCCTACTTACTTCCACTACCCTAATCCCCACCCTCCCTCTCCTATCTAGCAATTAAACTGGCCCACTTGGTCTCCCTGCCGCCACTCTGCCCCCTTTGGATCCATCCGGAGCCAGTAAGGCATCTCAAACTCAGAGCTAACCCATCAGTGGGTGTCTGAAACCAGGGTAAAGTCAGAGTTCCTGGATAGGTGAGTAAGGTTATGATCTGGCTCCAGGCTTCTTTCTTGGCCTCACCCCCACACCGAATTATACCCTGCAGTTTCTTACCTCTGGTTTTCCCTTGTCTTGTGCCCCATTACCAGCGTGGCTAAGTCCTACCCAGCCTGAGGACATGCCAGGCATCCCTTTTTGTTGGAAGCCTTCCCTGATCTCTCCATTTCTGGGCTGGGTGCCCCTGCTGGGCGTGAATCTCCATCACTGCCCTCATCCCACTGTCCCACCGGGTGCGTTGTGTGTGTCTCTGGGCCCCACTAGACTTCACTTTCCTTAATGACAGAGCCTGTGTCTTATTCCTCTTTGTAGCTGCAGTGTCTAGCACAGTGCTTAGCGTATAGTAGGGATTCAACATGTGGTTTTTAAAGGAAAAATTAATAATGAGAGTAATTCAGTTTCATGCTTACAAAAATGGGCAGAAGTAACCTGTGCATGAAGGGAGCTTCTGGGGTGCCGATGCTGTTCTGGGTTTGACCCGGTGTGTTCAGTTTAGGAAAACCCTTTGTGGCATCCACTTGTGCTATGTGTACTTTTCTGTATCAATGTTAGATTTCAATAAAAAGTTTTTCTAAGAATCGGTTTGATGGCTTATCTACCCAGTACAGATAATTTCCTTTTTTCCTTTCAAGCTCTTAGAGTTTCCACAGGATATTAGTTCAGATGTCACAGCAAAGAACCGGGCTACTGCTGTTCCTTTTCGTTAAGGAAGAGTGAGATGAAAAGGCATAGGAGACACGCGTGGGATTGCCTGATCTTCCAGAGAGGGCCAGCGGGCCAGCCCTGCTGGTAGATGCACAGTGGCCCGCGCTCCTGTCACACTTATTGCAGGGGCCACATGCTAATCGTCAGCGAGCTCTGTGCCTGCCTGCAGGGACAGAGAGTCCGCCTCGGATGTGACCATGAATAATTCATAAATGTAGTTATCTGGAAATTTGTGGTCATCATTAGCATTTTAATGAAAAAAATGCAGTCATCGTTCTCAATCTCTGTTTTGTTTCTACTTTTTCCTCCTCCCCCACCACAGCCAACCCTCTCAGTCTTCCCGAGCAGTGGAGACTCCCGAGGCCCCTGCAATGTGCTGACTGGTCGCTATGGGCAGACGGTACCCGGAGGCTCACTGTCATCCAGGCAGCTCATGTATGTATGGGATTGCACTCCCTCCCTCTCTCTCTTTCTCCCTCGCTCTCTCCCTTTAATTTCCTTTGTAGAATATGGCAGGGCACTGAACTGGTGAAGGGTTTTACGTTTAACTGACAATATTTAGGAATCCAAGAGAGTGAATCGCTCTAGGGTAAATGTTTAATATTGAATGATGAGAAATTAGAATTTTTTAAAATAATTTATTGACCCTATAAGACCAGGAGTGTATATCAGCAATCTTCTTTTCAATGCATCCAGTCATATAGAGGGGTTTTTTTGTTTTTTGTTTTTTTAGCTTTCCTTTTTCATCACAATATAAAACATTTGGACCAATAGCAATGCTATAAATTAAAAACATGTCCCAGTGACTCTTTGAATTCTTTGAAATAAAAAAACTCATGGACTCAGAAGAGAGGTCCTCTGGGGATGTCATTGTTGAACACGTGTCAGGGAGAGAGGCCCCAACTCTTATTTCTTAACATTCTCCAAAGAGGAAATTCCTGATTCCCTCCGTGATGACTTTCAGTGTCTCACACACTAAGGTTTTTCCGATCATCGTCTTTGGGGAATGGCTACAATGGCAGCCTTTTCCTGTTTGTCACGACCCCTGATTCACTTCGGAGAAAAATGATTATTGCCCATGTAATGTTCCTTCTTATTTCTATAAAGGAGAGTTTGCCTCAAACATATTTTTTGTTCCCTTTAGTCTTTCAGCCAGCTGTTTAGATGTTTCTTTGTTTTTGTTGCTTCCTTTTGAATTACTGGAATTTTAGCTTCAAATCAGGGGTGTGTTTGGGTGTGTAATTCCCCAGAGTGCCTTTGCTCCCATGTCCTCTGCATTGTTATGCTTGTTCATGTCCACCTTTAGGTCCCTTTTCCTTGCACAGTTTACTTTTTTCTTCATAGGAAAGTTAGAACCCCCCTCAAGGCCATACCCAGACAACTGCTTCTCACATCACCCTAACAGCCAGATGATTGGGAGCAGCAGTGGAGGGAGAACTGACAACAGGGTGAGGATTCAGACCAAGCACCAGGGTCAAAGCTGCAGGAGTGGGATAGACAGCTTTTTACATGTACCTTAGCATCCTCCAAGGCCATTACTGAATTACTGTAAAATGAACAGTTTTCATAGTGAACATCATCACAAAAAGTTCGCCTGTATACTGTAGTCTGGAGGTTGGCCAACGATGGCTCATGGCCAAATTCAGCCAGGCCCATTTTTTTGTAGGAGCTAACAATGGCTTCTGTGGTTTTAAATGGTTACATTTCATATATATATATATATATATCCTATCTAATAAAAGAGAAACATGGTAATTGGCATACGACCGCTACCCTTCCCATTGGCTAATCAGCGAGATATGCAAATTAACTGTCAGCCAAGATGGCGGCTGGCAGCCAGGCAGCTTGAAACTAACATGAGGCTTGCTTGCCTCAGTGACGGAGGA
>NW_006287462.1:4798845-4809148 GCF_000327345.1 Myotis davidii | reverse complement strand
CTGATCGGCCCTGCTCTGTGCGTGACGGGGGTGGCGCCGCAACCTCCCCATCGACCCTGCCTTGAGTGTGATGGGGGCGGTGCCCCAACCCCCCAATCGGCTCTACCCTGAGCGTGACTGAGGGAGGCATTTCAACCTCCCGATCCGCCCCGCTCTGTGCATGACAGGGGCAGTGCCCCAACTCCCCAATCGGCCCTGCTCTGAGCCCAACCAGGGGCTGCACCTAGGGATTGGGCCTGCCCTCTGCCACCCGGGAGCAGGCCTAAGCCAGCAGGTCGTTATCTCCCGAGGGGTCCCAGACTGCGAGAGGGCACAGGCTGGGCTAAGGGACCCCACCCATGCACGAATCCGTGCACTGGGCCTCTAGTGGTTATATAAATCCCTACATACTAGTAATCTCTATCTTGCTTCTTGCCCCTGAGAACCTAATGTATCTATAATCTGTCCTGTTAAGAAAAATATCATCTATCTCTGATGTAGAAGAAAGTTGGAAACCAGGTGCTATGATTGAACCCTATGAAAGTGTTATTATTCAACCTACTAAAATGCTTATTTCATATGGTTGGATCTAATATACTCATATATCGAGGAAATTCTTCTTTCAAATGGTTAAAATTCCAGGGATTGTTCTCTTGGGAAGGTAAATTCACTCAGAAATTCACAAATGTAAATGTGCTCCTTTTTCACCGTCCTGGGGAATGATTCCCTGGCCCCACCATCCCACCTCCTGGAGGTTTCCAGGGGGCTCCAAGCTGCAAAGGCTTTGCTGTCAGGTAGCTGAAAGGAAGCTCTTCTTTTTCACATATTATTATTTACCCAGAGTTCTCTAGGAGAAAACTGTCTTATCTTACCTTCCTGGGTGCAGGGACTTGCTGGCATCCTCAGAGGCCTCTGCTGGGTGGGTCACCTGTGCTTTCTGCTGGTGGGAAGGAGGGTGAGTGGCCGCCTTTTCCATGGGGCACACGTTAGCCCCTTGGCCTGCAGCGTGTCTGCACAACAAGTTGTTTGAAACGCCCTTCCCTGCGGCTGGAATGTGGTTCTCACCTTTGTGTGCTTCCCGTCCCTTCGTTTCAATACTGCTGATCCCAGCCATGGGCATACTACGCCCGCGGTGCGGGCTGCATCGGGCCGTTTGAAATGAATAAAACTAAAAAAAAAAAAAAAAAAAAAAAAAAAAAAAAAAAGACCGTACCCTTTTATGTAATGATGTTTACGTTGAATTTATATTAGTTCACACAAACCCTCCATCCAGGCTTTTGTTCCGGCCCTCCGGTCCAGTTTAAGAACCCATTGTGGCCCTCGAGTCAAAAAGTTTGCCCACCCCTGGTCGATTCCTTAGTCCAATGCATTAAAACCGTCATTTATTTTATGTGGTTTCCTTTCTGTCCTCACCGCTCCCCTTTGCACCTCCCTTCTCCGGATTATTAGATGAAATTTGCTTGTTGAAGCCTCTCACTGACCTGATTTAGTGGCCACTCTTCGCGGAAACATTAACCTCAGCTGCTCTGTCTCCTTGTCATCTAAGACAAAGAAATCTAAGGTGACACGGGGCCTCCGGGCCAGGCCTGGGGCTGAACAGGGCCACATTGTTCCCAGGGAAGGGAACCTATTTCGGGGGGGAAATAATTCTCTGGAGTTTATGGTTTTGTTACTAAGTGTGGACAGGAGTTGCTGTGCTCTGAGTTGTTTTTTGAGGCTCACATGGCAACTTGGAGTTTAGATTTTCTCTCCTTCTGGTTTGGGATCCCGGCTTTGCCTTTCAAGGACAGGATGCTGCTTTGAGGGCGGATGCTGTTCTTTCATGCCTGTGGCCTGGCATCCACCGAGCACCAAACTAAGAAGTCAAGAGCCGGAGCCTGACCTCTCCTGACTTTTTAGCAGATATCTGTGCTTGTGTTAAGACTAGAGTTGATTGGTCCTGGGAATTAATAATGAGGTTGCATCCTTAGTTATTTTTACCTGCCCCTATCGGTTCCTTTGCTTCACTGCAGCCGCCGCTCTCACCCTGGCGTCCGGATCTGGACTGTTGCGACAGCCTCCTGACTTCTGACCTGATGTCTCCCTCCCTGCAAATTTGACTCATTCATAAAAGCCAGATTAATCCAACAGCTGAAGCGCTTATACCTTAGCTCTGTGTGCCACTTCCCTGCCAAGAGTGTTTAGAATATCCTCACTAGTCCAGAAGGGCGCCCCGACATTCAAGTCCTCCCCACTTCCTCTTCTACTCTTTCAGTACCCATTGCTCATGGTTAGAAATGTGATTGCTGTTGCCAGCGGTGTCACTCCTCAGACAGGGGTCCTCAAACTACGGTCCGCGGGCCACATGCGGCCCGCCGAAAACATTTATCCGGCCCGCCGGGTGTTTTTGCCGCCGCTGCCTGTTGCTTAGCAGCCGACTAGTTTTTTTTTTAAACTATAGTCCGGCCTTCCAACGGTCTGAGGGCACGTGAACGGGCCCCCTATTTAAAAAGTTTGAGGACCACTGCCTCAGGAGATGCCTGAGGCTAGCCCGCGTGGGCGCCCTGCTGAGACGCACCTTTGCCTGTGGGTCAGTGTGCCGTTGCTCCAGCTTTAGACGCCCGGCTGGAACCCTGCTCCGGCCTCCGGGTGCAGCAGAGCTCCTCTCTTTCCTGGGCAGCCCCGCTGGTTTCCCCTGGCTGGCGGCACGTGCTCCTGTAGCTCTTACATCTCCCCCTGAAGCCTGTGTCCCCAATTGCTCTTACGTACACTCTGCTGAACTTTGACACCTGACATTTTCATTTCCCTTCTCGCCTCTGTGTGTGAGGATAGTGCTCAAATATTTGTGGAATCACCTTGGGTGTGGGGGTGGGTCTGGATATGTGTCCTCAGGAAGGCCCAGGGAAGCATTTTCCAGAGCACGTGGCAGAGCCTGTGCAGGCCCAGGCCGAGGAAGCATAGGCAGGGCTCCAGGCAGCCCGGTGCTGGGCCTGTGCTGCCCACCCTCCGGGCTCTCCTGCCTCCCCTCCCGCTCACTCGGGGGCGTGTTTCCTCCCTTTCTGCACTTAAGAAGTTGCCATTTGAAAAGTCGAAGCAGCAACAGGCACTTAGGATTCTTTCCTGTGGCCGTTCACTCTTGCCTTCCTCACTCGCACGGAGGAAAGGCGTTGGTTTGCTTTGTGGTTCTTCATGCCACACATGGGTCCTGATTCTACGAGAACTTTTTCACTCCCAGCCACATAAACTTCTAAAGGTCCGTCTGTTATCTCCACCTCACAGGTGAGGAAGTGAGGCTAGAACAACAAAGTAACCGGTCAGAGCAGAGTTGCCTAGGTGTGAGCGTAGGTGTGTCTGCTCCTGTGTCCGTCTGTCTTTTTTCCCATCGAGCTTTCTTCTGACCGGCTGAGCCCCGGGCGATTGATTATTTAGGTGCTGTCTACTCACCTGTTCTCGCTACCACAGTGTTTGCTAATATGAGACATAAAGGCCTAAAAGATTCAGCAGCAAAGGATGCTGACAGCTGTCTCATGCCTCCTCTTTTCTCCATTCTTTAAACCTGGTCGCCACCGGTAATGCAAAGGCCCTAGAGGAGCACTTTGTACAGAAAGAGTAAAGATTAATACAATAATAGTAACATCCTGCAAGCAATACATGTGTAATATAGAAAAATTTAAAAAATAAAAATGTTCTCGCAACCCTACACCTGAGAGATAACTGCTTTTAACATTTTTGTTGAACACTTTTGTATACTTCACATACTCTCTCTCAATATATTTATTTACCCTGTTTACTTGCAGACATGGGACTAGGTCAGCGGTTCTCATCCTGTGGGTCGCGACCCCTTTGGGGGTCGAAAGACCCTTTCACAGGGGTCACCTAAGACCATTGGAAAACACATATGTAATTACATATTGTTTTTGTGATTAATCACTATGCTTTAATTATGTTCAATTTGTAACAATGAAAATACATCCTGCATATCAGATATTTACATTACGATTCATAACAGTAGCAAAATTACAGTTATGAAGTAGCAACGAAAATAATTTTATGGTTGGGGGTCACCACAACATGAGGAACTGTATTAAAGGGTCGCAGCATTAGGAAGGTTGAGAACCACTGGACTAGGTCATGCATTGTGTTTAATCAGTGTCAAAAATATCTCTTTAGACCAGTACATTGAGTGTCGTAGCAGCTCACAGATAGCCACAGCCTGTGGTAGAATTATTATTTCGATGATGTTCCAGAGAAAGGCAGTGAAACTAGGGGAATGCAGGACGGTTGATTCACCTTGGTGCGAGGAAGGACAATTGTGGTTAAAAAATGCTGGTCAGGACCCACTTAGTGGATGTTCACCACCCATTCATTGTCTCAACTCTCAGTTTGAAGAGCACTGGCCCTGAGATCAGGCAGGACTGGAACTTGGGCAGAATTGGAGTTTGCAGGGGGCGTATGGTGGGAGCTCTGAGCAAAGCCAGGGTTTGAGGAAACATTTGGAATTTGCATTAAGACCAGGAGCCTGAGAGCAGCGCTCAAGGTCATTACCAGCCAGTGGGTTCCACTGCCCAGAGCAGCCAGGATATGCTGTATCTCAGAAGAGGGGCTTTCTGCTCTGGTTTTAATTGGTTTTCCTGGTGCGGGAGGAAGTCCTGCAGGATGTCCAGACGTGGGCGATCTCAGCAGAACCCCTGGGGAGGCTCACAGTTTCAGTAATAAAATTCCATGAATGAAGAGAGGATACAGGAGTTGGGCAAGGCCAAAGGCAATACGATTTTTTAAATAACACTGATTAGATTTTTACTCTACCCCCAGGAAATAAGATCCATTTATTTTAGAAAATGTGCAAACACCAAAAGCACAGGGAGGGAAAAAAAATCCTTCACATTTTGCATGTGTCTTTGTAGTCTGTGTGTATGTGTGCATGTATCTATACCTTTAGAGTAAGCCTTATTGCAATCATACTGTTCATCTCACTTTATGACCTGCTTTTTGTAGCTTAATTCATCATGCAATGATGACATTATTAAATGTTCTACTAATACTAGTATGTGATATTTTATGATTTTATTTATACTTTACTACATTGCATGGATATATCATAATTAACAATCACCCATTGTTAAACATTTAGGTCATTTCCAGTCTTTTATTGTCCGTGTAGCGTAGTCATCGCTCATAACTTTTTTCTCCTTAAAAAGTGTCTAGAAGTGAAATGGCTAAGTTAAAGGGTTGCTTGCACATTTTAAAGACATTGCTACACACATCCAGACTGCCCTCTGGAGAAGTTTTATCTGTTTCCATTCTATCATCCTTGTATGAGGACTGCCCATTTCCTCCTACTCTGGCCCAGGGATTTATTTCTCATGATTTTGACTTTTTCTTTGTATTTACACCTTACTCAGTTTTTCCATGTATTTAAAACAGGCAGCGTCCTTCTTTGTCGTTTTGGCTCACCATATTGGCTAGAAATTTTATCATCACTGTCTGATTATAGGATTTTAAGATCTTTGAATCATCAGTTTATAATCCCTGAGTTCTGCAGAACTTTAAAAATAGATAAGTGTGAACTAATGTTAAGTCAGTGGTTGGCTGTTCTACAGATTCTTCTGTGGGGACTCCTTGTACCTGAGTAACCATGGTTTCACAGTGCAGTGAGTTCGGTCTCACGGTGGTCATCTGGTCACTCATAGAATACGCTTTCTGTGCCTGTCTCAGACTCAGTAAATGAGGTTCTAGATTTTTACCTGGCGTACGAACCTGAGCTGTGAAATTGGTTATCTCTGGCCTGTCTATTGCCAATATTTTTTAGGTACTCATAAATATAGAGCTTCTTTTCATGTCTAGTAAATAAGGTTATTTCTTGGTATTAACAGTACTAAAGAAAGGTTATTTCTCTGTCTCAAGAGAGAAATTAAAAGTTCCACAGCTCAAGTTAAAAATCCCTTCTTTATAAATTTTTGTGTGTTTTTTTTAAACCCCCTCTATAATCTTCCTTTTTTAAGGTTGAGATTTGAAATCTTATGCTGTTGGAATGAAAATGTCTCCCCTCCACATGGTTGCTCTGGGTCTAGCACTTTCCCTGCGGCAACAAAAGAGCACAGTACGGGATGTGCTATGTTGTCCGCAGTGATAGGAAGCAACACCTGGGAAAGAAGCCCATGCGTGGTATCTGTTTTGTTGTGGAATGAGAATAGGAAACATGGCAGAATAGTCCTTGGAGAGAAACTAAATGTGATTTATTTTTCTCTTTCCATAGACTAGCTTTCTTGTTGCAAGGAAACCTGGTTGTAGTGTGTTGAGTACCTGGGGACCTCATGCCCAGTGTCTGTGGCCATTTTCCCCACACTCCACATGGAAGGGATTTGCAAGGGTCCCTTCTGTGTATGTGGACAAGCTCTCACTCAGATTGAGGTGAGAAGACTATGTTGTCCTAAGGGGTTGGCCAGGGAGTAGCAGGAAGGAAGTGCCTCAGCCAGACTTTGGAAGTTTAAGACCTATCTCCTGGGAGCAGCCCCTGGAATGGAAAGAAGAGAAATATGCAACTTTATGGGGCAATTTGGAAACCAAAGCAGGTGGGAGTTATTTTCCCAGATTTCCTAGACACTTTGCTTGTTTATGCAAACCTGGAATTGTTCTGGGTGGAAGTGACCGCCAATGACCTGAATGAAGACCACAAAGAGCCTTGCAAAATAAAATCAGAGAATTCTGCAAGGAATGACTTGGCATATTTCAGAGTCAGGAGATAGGTCAGGCTGTTGTTAGCCTCTGAACCTGTTTGACCTTTCTTTTATGAGAGAGAGAGAGAGAGAGAGAGAGAGAGAGAGAGAGAGTGTGTGTGTGTGTGTGTATGTGTGTTTGGATAGATAGATCAGTAGAAAGAGTATATATCTGTACTAATAAAAGAGTAATATGCTAATGAAACTGGGAGACCAGACCGGCTGTCTTCCAGACGTCCTTCTGGACAAAGCCATGGTGGCAGAGCCCGAGGTAGAGGCAGTTAGGGGTGATCAGACCAGCAGGGGAGGGCAGTTAGGGGGCGATCAGGCCGGCAGGCAGAGGCGGTTAGGGTGATCAGTCAGTCAGGTAGGCAAGCAGTTAGGAGCCAGTGGTCCTGGATTAAAGAGGATGCAGGCTGGGCTGAGGGGGCCACCCACCCCCATGCACAAATTTTGTGCACTGGGCCTCTAGTGTGTATAAATATATATATATATATTAGTAAGCACTTACTATTGAATATTCTATAGAGAATGCTTTATTAAAGCTACATCTATACTTTTTAGTCACTCTCTACCTTTCAGTTCTGAGGAAAATCCATGGGATTACATTTGTTTCCTCCTTTGAATTTGTTCTTAGGAGTGTCCAATTATGGGAAAAGTTGATCCCCATATCCCAGGCTACAAGAAATTCCCCAAAGAGCTTAAGTTACATATTGCTTATTTGCAACTTGATACCAGTGAATCCAGCATGACTCACCTAGATCATGCATACCTGCTACTGTCCTCTCCTGTGATTGGAGCTTGGTTAGGTGTGAAGAGAATTTCCTATTGTTTTGAACATCAGGAGATAGAAAGTCTTTGTTTTAAAATCACTGTTCCTCACACAGAAGTGCCGAGATTAAAGTTTAAAATAGTTTCCCCTTTTTCAGGTTGAGGGGCAGGGTGGTGGTAAGGCTGAGGGGTGATCAGGGCTAATCAGTAGATCAATTGATGCTGCATCGCCTATACTCATAATGCTATGCTGGCTTCTGGAGGGTTGAGGAGTTACAGATTGTCCTCACAGAGAGTTTATGTTTTCAAGGTAGTAGCAATATGATCAGAATCAAGTTATATGGTGTAGTATTTAGAGGCGAGGATGGCCAGTAAAGATATATGTTACTGGTGCAGTTCAAGGGGAAACAACAAATGTAGAGAGCATCTTCTTCCAATGGGACACAAAGGGCTGCTAATAGGTGTGATTCAGATCATGGAGTCGGAAGGTCAGCTGTGGAATTGCAGGTGCTGTGGGTGGTGTTTGAAGGGCACATGAAATGGGATATCATGGAGGGACCTAATGAAGTATGATCGTGCAGGAAGGGTCTAGGGCCCCCCGTGGGCAAACTACAGCCCGCGGGCCAGATCCGGCCCGTTTGAAATGAATAAAACTAAAAAAAAAAAAAAAGACTGTACCCTTTTATGTAATGATGTTTACTTTGAATTTATATTAGTTGACACAAACACTCCATCCATGCTTTTGTTCCGGCCCTCCGGTCCAGTTTAAGAACCCATTGTGGCCCTCGAGTCAAAAAGTTTGCCCACCCCTGGTCTAGGGAGTGCATATCCGGGTGAGAACGAAGAGCAAGTTCATGATGGGCTATTTATATTATTATTAATGATTAACACATGGGCACTGTTCTGAGCATTTTATGTGTATTTTTTGTGTGTATGTGTGTGTGTGTGTGTTTAAATTGACTTCAGAGAGAGGAAGGGAGAGGGAGAGAGAAAAAGAAATATCAGTGATGAGAAACAATGATTGGTTGCCTCCTGCATGCCCCTTACTGGGGGTTGTGCCCACAAGCCGGGCATGTGCCCTGACCGGAATCCAACTGTGACCTCCTGGTTCATAGAGCAACGCTCAACCACTGAGCCACACCGGGCTATGTGTATTTTTAAATCCTCCCAACAGCTCTCTGTGACAGAGGTGCTATGATCACTCCAGTAACAGATGAGGACATGGAGGCACAGAGGAGATAGGTGATTTATTTAAGGCTACATCATAGGGGGTATAGTTGGGATTTGAAACCAGGTTGTCTGGCTCCAGTGCTCCTAACTACTGTGCTGCCTGCTTTGATAAAGGTGAGAGAAATAGGAAGAGGTTACAAGCAAGAGAAGTTGTTGGGGAGAAAGAAAATTCCGAGATCAAGACTGTGGGGGTAAGGAGTGGGTTTAAGTCCTCGGGATGCAGGGTCCACTTGGTGACCACACCAGGAGTTAGTGATACTGAGGGACGTTAGAGCCTGTCCTGGAAGTAGGAATGTAAAGCTAACAGTCTAGAGGCCCTACTGTGTGCTGGGCACTGGGGATAGAGCAGTGAGAAAGGCAGGTAAGGTCGCTGCTCCCATGGAACTTCTATTCCAGTGACGGTGACAGACAACAGGAAAACCACTCAATAGAGAAGATAATTGTGGATTGTGGTGCATGCTGTGGAGGAGCCAGGAGAATGACAGATGTTTCTGGGCAGGGCCCATATGACATAGGGGGAAATAGGAAGATCTCCCTGAAGAAGTGATGTTTGGCTCATGGTCTGAAGCACGGGGAGAACTGAGGAAAGCTCATTCCAGTCTGCAGGAATAGGGACAGTTCTGGGAATGGAAATGAGGTGGAAGTGGACCCAGCAGAGTGGGCGTGGTGGGCTTGGTGGGAGATGAGGTTGAAGAGGAGGCGGGACTCAATCAGACTTGAGGGCCTTGGTGAGAAATTTCTCTTGTTTTCTAAGAGTAGTGGGAAGTTAACATTAAGCAGGTGGGTGGCAGGATCCTGTGGGAGATCCAGGGTGCTAAAGAGGGTTAGGCAGGGGCAGGGAGGTGAATAAAAGCAGAGGGAAAACAGATGGGGAAGTACCTTTACGGTGCTTCTCTCCCAAATGGTAAGTTGGAAGGTGGCATCGCAGCAGACAAGGCCTTTCTGCCTGGGGAACGATGACCCTCACCTCAGGTAGAGCTTCTTTGTGTTCAGGTTCTGACCAGAATTCACAGCAGCAAGACTTCACACCTACCTTTTAACCATTTAACTGCCAGTTTATACACCCCCCCAACCCCCCCACACACACAGGTGTGGCAAAAGTAGGTTTACAGTTATTCGTATGGAAAATCCTATAAAATAAAATCCTAATATGCAAATTAACCAAACAGTGGAATGACCAGTCCCTATTATGCACACTAACCACCAGGGGGCAGATGCTCAACACAGGAGCTGCCCCCTGGCGGTCAGTGCGCTCCCATAGGGGGACCACTGCTCAGCCAGAAACTGCACTCACGGCTGGCGAGTGCACCCACCCCTGCCTCCGCAGCAGCACTAAGGACCCCTCGCAGGGAGCGGGCCTAAGCTGGCAGGTGGACATCCCCCAAGGGATCCTGGACTGTGACCTGACCGGAATCCAGTGCACCCCCTCCCTTGCATATGTAGGCACAATGCAGGGAGGCGAAAGGGAAAGCAGGAAGAAGCCCCCTGCCACTGACAGTGATCAGAAACCCAGGGGGGAGCTAAGAGCTGGGGACCATCATATCCCCCCAACCCCCAGCTCCGTCCCCCACCCAGGCCTGATGCCTCGGCCAGAGGAATTGACCCTCTGATCACCAATCACCAATCAC
>NW_006287462.1:4782717-4798824 GCF_000327345.1 Myotis davidii | reverse complement strand
TGGAGGGTGATGGGGGTCAACGCCTGAGGGCTCCCAGTATGTGAGAGGGGGCAGGCTGGGCTGAGGGACACTCCCCGCCCCACACACCCAGTGCACGAATTTCGTGCACTGGGCCCCTAGTAAATAATAATATAAGAATAAAATCTATGTTTTGTGTACTCACAACTCTAAGTCTACTTTTATCCCACCCTCTGTATATACACAAGATCATATGAGCCTAGAGATTAAGCAGCTTTTGTTTGTTTGTTTTTATAGGCATTGGGATTTTTTAAAACGTTACTTTATATGTAATAGATACTTTTGATATGAGGAGCAGAAAACACTGGAAATACTTTATCTTCTCTATTTACTGGGTGACTTTCTTATTCCTAAGTTGGAGGCACAATGAATTGCCCACTCAGTACCCATATCTTGCTCTGTTTTTGCAAGAGACTTGGATTTAATTCAGGGTGGCACAGTGACCAGTTGCAGACAGTAGACTGTGATGGTGTAAGCCAACATACCAGTCCTGGCCCCTGACTTCCTAGCATTCCACTAGCTAGTGGCCATGTGACCTCGTTCTGGCTGGCGAGACCTAAGGGTAAATCCACAGGGATGGAGGTAGGGTTTCTGGGAAAGCATTTATTGTCCTGATAAAACCTGACAAATGAGCCTGTCACTGCCCTTCGTTGCTTTCCTCTGCTTTCTGCCTTGAATGCTGATAAGATTCCTGAATGCACAGCAAGCAGTCCTCTTGTCACCCTGAGGTGACGAGCCTGAAGGACAAGCTGAGAGCATCATGGAGAGATAATACCTGCTCGGACACTGTTCCTGTTGAATGGACACCAGCACCCGGCCTTCCAACTACTTTCTGTTGTTAGTTAGGTGTCTGATACTTAAGGCCGAATACAGTACTAACTGAAGTGAATAGGAAAATGCAGATGTAATAAGCTGTGTCCTGCGTGCTGTGGTGGCTTCATAAATGTTCCTGGATGTTCAGTGTGACCTTTCGCCTGTGTGTAAACAGTCTCTGAAAAAAGAGTTCTAACTCAAGGTTAAAAGTTGCTCACAGTTGCAAGTGATGAGTTGTGGACCTGGAAATGCAATTTTCACAATAAATGGACTTGTCTGCGTGAACCTGCTGTAGCACGTACCACAGAGCGTATTTCATGGCCAGTGTCTTCCTTATGGCCTTTTTTATGATAGTCTTAGTCAATATTCTGGTGAACTACATTGTGTATATTTATGGCTCTATAGGAAGCTATAGCAATACTAGGGGTAATAGCGTAAATAGTCTGATTTCTTAAAAATGTGAAGCTCCAACAGGCTTTATTGGACTTCAGGGTAATGGTATTATTACATTCCCTGCTGCTTCTCAAACTTTTTATGGCTAAGTTCCACCCTGGCAATTTCAAGAAATTTTGGGGGCTGGTTTTGTACTTTTATGGAAAACTATTTATCCTGTAATTCTCAATTGCTGAAAAGAGGGGTAGGGGGAATTAGTTTGTATTTTCTTTTTTTATTGTCTTGGACTTAGTGCAAACACTTAGTGTATTGTTTTCCATGGGAGGGATAGAAATGGCTCTGTAGTATGCATCATGGAGATAATGTAAGGTATAAAATGAAAATTGGCCCTAGATGGTTTGGCTCAGTGGATAAAGTGTCAGCCTGCAGACTGAAGGGTCCCAGGTTTGATTCTGGTCAAGGGCACATGCCCAGGTTGCGGGCTCAATTACCAGTAGGGGCCATGCAGGAGGCGAATGATTCTCTCTCATCATTGATGTTTGATGTTTCTATCTCTCTCTCCCTCTCCCTATCTGTTGTGATGCCTTGTTTTACAAATAAGAACTGAAACCCTGAGAGGAGAAAAGTTATTTCTTTGAGTTGGAGCAGGAAGTGGCTATTGGGCAGGTAGGGACAGGGCCACCAAACCTGCTAGATGTGTTTATATCTTAGGTGCTGCCTGCTGGAATTCTTGATGGCAGTGCCTTAGGTGGGATTGGTGTTTTTGTTGTTGAGAGCTGTTGATGTTTGTTTTTCTTTTATAAGTTCTTTATTGTTTAATGTATTGCATAAGTCTCCTTTTTCCCTCATTGACCCCTCCCTAGGTGCCCTCAACCCCCAGCACATGCCCCCCCCACATGTGTCCATTGGTTATGCTCATATGCATGCATACAAGTCCTTTGATTGATCTCTTACTCCTTCATAGGTTGGACAGTCTATTTGATGCTTCTATGTCTCTGGTTCTGTTTTTGTTCATCAGTTTATGTTGTTCATTATATTCCACAAATGAGTGAGATCATATGATAGTTATCTTTCTCTGACTGGCTTATTTCGCTTAGCATAATGCTCTCCAGTTCCACCCATGCTGTTGCAAATGGTAAGAGTTCCTTCTTTTTTACAGCAGCATAGTATTCCATTATGTAGATGAACCACAGTTTTCTAATCCATTCATCTACTGATGGGCACTTAGGCTGTTTCCAAATCTTAGCTATGGTGAATTGTGCTGCTATGAACATAGGGGTGCATATATTCTTTCTGATTGGTGTTTCTGTTTTCTTGGGATATATTCCTAGAAGTGGGATTACTGGGTGGAAATTCCATTTTTAATTTTTTGAGGAAATGCCATACTGTTTTCCACAGTGACTACACCAGTTTGCATTCCCACCAGCAGTGCAAGATGAGGGTTTCACAGGCAGTGATAGGAGGCAGGGCATCCAGGCAGAGCAGATGATAGAAGCATGCAAGTGGGAAACTTTTAGTGGGGTCAGTAAAGAGGATCCAACCCAGTGTGGTGCCCCTTTGAGATCAGGAGATAGAGAAAGGGCTTACGTCCATAGCAGCAAGTTGGGGCTAGTTCAGGCCAGTTTGGGCCAGTGAAGGGAGGGTCTTGAGATGTATCAATAAAGTTAGAACTTTATTTGGTAGCCAGTGGGGAGCTCCTAAAATGATGATGATGATGATCTCCTAAAATGATGATGATGATGATGATGTTGATGATGACTGTGGTAACTAACATATCACACTGATTGTGTGCCACCACTATTCTTGGTGCTTCATGTGCCCTCACCCGTTTAATTCCCACAAGCCTTTCATG
Source organism: Myotis davidii (assembly GCF_000327345.1). Taxonomy (NCBI): domain Eukaryota; kingdom Metazoa; phylum Chordata; class Mammalia; order Chiroptera; family Vespertilionidae; genus Myotis; species Myotis davidii. The sequence goes on along the minus strand of NW_006287462.1, from coordinate 4,795,748 downwards.
TTGGTACTCTATCTCCAGTTCATAGTTAAGGAAACTGAGGCACACAGAGACACCCATAGGCAGTGATGGAGACAGAATTCAAACCCAGGTGGTCTGGCCCTAGAGTCCCCTTTTTGATGATCTGTAGTGTGGGTGTGGTGCTGACAAAAGGATTCTCTTGGAGAGATGAGTTGGGGGATCGTCTTGGGAAGATGAATTGGTAGGAATGTGCAGGAGGACAGGGGTGAAGGCAGACGGGCAGTCAGGGGGTGGGTTGCAGGCCTCCGGGAAGGTTCATAAAAGCTTGACTTAGATGATGACTGTGGCCATGGAGGGAGGAGAATATAGATGCCAGCAACTTCTGAGCATGAATTAGTGTACCAGGTTCCCAGTTGGACATGGGGCCTGGGACATCACTCGGATGCCTGCCTAACTGGATTAGGGAAGTTGAGAAGAAGGTATGGTGGGAGCATGATGGTTGATTTTTACAGCGCTCTCTTTTCTCATTGTGATCAACTAGTGCAGTGGTTCTTAACCTGGGAAAACTATCTAGAGAAAAGATCCATGGTTGTGTATCCTAACAAACATCTGAGTTTATGGACCCTCCCCTGCTCATCCGTCTTAGCGTGGCATTGAGTCCACAGTAGGTCTGAACAGTGTTTCTTGATAGTTTGTGACCTTAAAGGCACTTGTCCTCTTCCCAGTTTAAGAATATTGGGTGTGAGGACAGGAGAAGCGATGGGTGTGGCCTTGCATTTGGGGGCACCTTTGTTTCAGCTTCCCTGCCAGTGATTCTTGCCTTCCGCTTTCCTGTCTGCCCTTCCGTTTCGGCCAGGAGAGCGATCATGGCTAGAGATAGAGGCCCTTGGTTCTTTGTGAATGGTCATTCTGTGCTGAGGGCACGCCCTGTTCCTGGTGGCGGCCTCGGCCTGCCGGTCAGCCTGAGGACATTTCCCCCGACCCTGCTGCCTTTCTGAAAGATGTGCTCCTGGTGGGACTGTCTTCCCGGAGACCTGTCTGCAGGACCAGCTGACGGGCCGAGGACCAGCAGGTTGTTCCGAGATCAGTAGCTGATGGTACTCTTGTGGGGAGAAAAAATCCTGACGTCGATGAGAGGACATTGAGATTACAATTTGGGTGTGTGTTTTCCTCCCATTTCTGCAGTCTGGGACATCCCCGCCCCCCTCCCCCTCTCCTTTTCTTTGTCTCCTTCTTCTTTCCCTCCTTTCATTCTTCCCTCCTTCCTTCGATCATTCCTTCTCCCCCTCTCCCTCTTTTATTAAAATCAGAGGAGTTAATTGTACAGGGTCAGTAAATGGGACTGCACCTGTTTTTGTCTTTGATTATAGTTTTCCATCTTTGTTTATATTTCTTTAAATTTATTTCAGAGAGAGGAAGGGAGAGAGGGATAGAAACATCAATAATGAGAGACAATCATTGATTAGCTGCTTCCTGCATGCCCCCCCCCACGGGGGGTCAAGCCCATAACCTGGGCATGTGCCCAGACCCAGAGTCAAACTGTGACCTCCTGGTCCATGGTCTGACACTCAATCACTGAGCCACACCGGCTGGGCATATGGTTTCTCATCTTGCTTTGGGGGGGAAAGGTAGCACTGGGGAGTCACATAAGGATTGGTTGCCCATGGGATTATACAGCCATGCACTATTCTGGGCACAGCTATCCAGGAAAGATGTGGGGAATTAGAGGACTTGGCTCACTCTGTCCTCAAGCTCCTTTAAAAAACCCTGGAAAGACAATATGCCTGTGTGGATCCCTATTCTGGTTCAGCCACTGGCAGAATGTCCATGCACGTGTTCTCTAATCTCTCCTCTGCAGGTGGGGGCTGGTCATATTCACTGGAAGGGGTGTCATGCTGAACAAATGGAGCAACACATCTAAAAGGATACTGACCACGTCTCTTATCTCCCTGTTTTCATGTTAAAAATTTATGGGGCTTGTTCCTTAGAATGATCTCAGAAATCCTAGAGGGAGAAGGGGGAATATGTGTTAAGCTGATTTGTGCATGTTTATTCCATTTCTGCTTCGTGACCATGGGAGGTAAATATTTTTTCAGTTATGAGATGAGAGAACTGAAGTTCAGAGAGGTTGAAAACAAGAGTTCCACCACTGCTCGATGCGTGGCCGCGGGCTGTTGTTTAGTCTCTCACTGCCTGTTACCTGGTCTCTAAAGTGGGATGTGGTAGTTCCCTCCTCACAGGATGGTTATAAGGATTGGGATGGTTAATATGTGTAAAGTCTTAAGACAATGCCTGGTGAATAGTAATGTGATGTATTAGACATTATTATCATTAAGGAAATTGCTAAGTGTCTTTTAAGCCACGGTATGGTGAAATTAGGATGGATGCATATACATAAGGTGTTGAAATGGGATTTAACTGTCATTGTTGAAACACGGAGTGGGTTTGGTTTTCATGGTGAGGGGTTGGGGAACTGAGGTTAGAAGCATCAGGAAAAGTCCAAGGGGGAGAGGAGAAAGGATTTTAAGAACGTGGGGAGAAAAGGAGGTCCAGAGATCATTGCGGGGCAGGGCAGAAGGAAAGTTCTGTGCTGCTTTTGTGATGTGGCTGAAGAGAAGCCATTTATGACTGCCTGGTTCTGGAACCGGGAGGTGAGAGAGTGATAAATTGTAAATGGGATCTTTGGAGTCTCTGTTTCACCCACCTCTGGAAGAGGCAGTAGCATGGAACTGAAACTAGGGATTCTGGGATGAGGAGATTAGGTTTGGAGCCATGGCTGCTGCTTATGAGCTGCCTGATGTGTTGCAAGTTTCTTCACCTCCCTGTAGCTCTGTAGAATGAGGGGCATGGTGGCGCCTACCTCCCAGGACTTGTGGGGCTGAAAGAGATTGTGCACACCGTTCATGGTTAGCTCACAGGAAGCCCTCAACTGCTGTTACTTACTTAATGTCACCCAGGGCTTACTTTATCCCCTGGGCTTTGGTTAGAAATTCAGGCTGAGTAGACAAGCCATACATGATGACGTTTCAGAGCAGTGCCCTTTCTGGATGAATCCCAGGCAAGACCATGAAAGATAGCAGACTCCTATCACTATCTCAGCCAAGAAGCTGGCCTGGACTCTTGAGTTGCTTTTGAGGTACACTTTTGTTTCCCTCTCTCCCCTTCCCCTCGAAATTGTCTTGGAGCTTAAAGGAGAGCAGAAGCGGATATAGTTTCTGTTGTTGGGTTCAAAACATCTAAACCCTCATTTCCATTCCCTCAGATTTTTTTAAAAAATATATTTTTTTAATTGATTTCAGAGAGGAAGGGAAAGGGAGAGAGAGAAATATCAGTGATGAGAGAGAATCTCTGATAGGCTGCCTCCTGCACGCCCCACACTGGGGCTGGTGCCAGGCCAGCCAAAGCGGGTGTGATGTTATTGGTCAGGGGGCCCCACCATTTCCCCATGATCGCCCCACAGAGGGAGGCCCAGGCCACTGGCCAGCAGGGTGATCAATCAAGGGGTTCTCGAATTGCCTCAAAGAGGGAGGCTCAGGCCACCAACTGGCAGGCTGTGGTGGGTGGGCGGGGCCTCCCTCTGTGGGGGTGATCCATTGTGGAGCCCAGGCCAGGTGGGCAGGGCCTCCCTCTTTGGGGTGACCGATCGCAGGGCTTCAGGACTGCGAGAGGGCGCAGGCCAGGCTGAGGGAATTACCCACCTCCCCAAGTGCACGAATTTCATGCACCGGACCTCTAGTTCTATTATAAACTAACAATTTTGCATTTACAGTCTTTGTTATAAGAGATTTTTCTCATTATCTCATTCGTTCTCACTACTAAGACAGGATGGAGGAATGCATAATGGGCTTCTCTTCAAAAAATTAACATGACACAATCACAATTGAAAAGACAAGTCCCATGTGTCCTGACTTCATTCCAGTGCTCCTTCCCCAGGGCTCTGTTCCCCTCAGCCTGCCTTCTTGCTTCTGTTAATAAGGCCCAGCAGGGGGTCCCATACTGTCACGGAGGCAATTACCCTTGGAACAGTTTCTCTTTTTAATGTAGGCATCACCAAATGACCTGTGTCAGCTCTGTGGGCAAACTCAAGATCCTGCCTTCAAAAACGCATGCATCCTATTCAGATGAAATCATTTTCCTTGGCCAATTTAACAAGATCCTTGCTCTCGTTCGTTTCCTTTAATTATCTTGTTAAAAAAAGAACGGGGGAAGACCATCTGCTTTGTGAGGCCCGCTCATCTCCTGTGTTTTCCCTAATAGATATATGAGGGCCCAGTTAAACAAATTAAGGCTTCATCTCATTCTTGTTTAGGTTTTTTTCTGTTTGGTGCTTTTTGCCTCACTGCTATCAGCTTTTCTTGGTTGTATATTGGGGATGTCTTGGAGTGTAGATTTTATGAAAAGGTGTTATCTTTGTTCCAGAAATTGCAGGCACTGTGAGCCATTTTCCATGTAGTGCCAAACTGTCACAACCGGGTTCTTTGCTTTTTTTAATCCCTTCCTCTCACCATGAGAAATCCTATTCTCTGAGCTACAGAGTAAAATCTATCAAACATAACATGGAAAGTAGACGGCGGTGGTTGCTGTCTTCCTATTCACAAACTCTAAATCTAGTCTTCCGTAGCAAAACTCAGCTTTATCACTTTTTACACCGGAGCCTTCATTTATGAATAGGAGACATACGCAGTGAGGGTAGGGCGGGGTGAGGGTGCTATTCTTCCTTTCTTTATTTTAAAAACTATATGGTATGTACATTTATAACTTCATGTACAAACTTTATTTCTATCAAGTTGAAAATAACTCTTGCTCTGAACATGAAAATGCTTCATACTCAGTATAAAAAATTTACATAAATCATCAACATATAAAACATTAGAAGGCATTTTTGCCACTCAGAGATTATTGCTGTGAACATTTTGATTAACTTTTTCTACTTATTCCATTATGAACTATTTATTAAATATCTGCGATGGCCTGACCAGTGTGGCTCAGTGGTTGAGCATTGACTTATGAACCAAGAGGTCACAGTTCAATTCCAGTCAGGGCACATGCTGAGGTTGTGGCCGGTCACAGTTCGATTCCAGTCAGGGCACATGCTGAGGTTGCAGCCTCAGTCCCCAGTAAGGGGTGTTAAGGAGGCAGCCAATCAGTGATTCTCTCTCATCATTGTTGTTTCTATCTCTCCCTCTCCCTCTCCCTTCCTCTCTGAAATCAATAAAAATATATTTAAAACAAACAAAAAAAAGTCTGCCATGTGCCAGACACTGGAAATCCTATCTAATAAAAGACAAAAAGGGTAATTAACCATACCTCTGCTACATTTCCCATTGGCTAATCAGGGTGATATGCAAATTAACTGCCAAGAAAGATGGCGGTTAATCGCCAACAAAGATGGCAGTTAATTGGCATATGTAGGCGCCAAGCTATGGAGCGAAGCCGGCTGGCCCCGGGCAGGAGCAGCGAGCAAAGGCTGGCGTGGCGAACGAAGAGCAAAGAGGGGGGCCATCTGGCCCGTGCGTGCAGGGCCAGGGGCTTAGCTAAGGCTTGGCGCATACTCTCTGTTGGCCCCATAGCAGGACATCCTGGCAGCCTCCTGACAGGAGGGCGGCCGGGAGAGCCGAGTGGGGCAGGGGCTGTAGGGAGCCATGGAGGGGCAGAGCAGCCGGAGCCAAGTTTCCGGGGGTCTGAGGAGAGTGCTTGACAGGAGCCTGGACTGCAAAGAAGGAAGAGGAAGCAGCCACAGGGAGCTCTTCCAATCCCCCTGCACGGACACCCTACCCCAGCCCCTGCATCCCTGGGGGGACGGGGAGGTTGACCAGACAGGGAGAAGACCCAGCCTTGGGGGTAGCTGCAGCCCGCACCTCTGACTCCCAATCTCTTCCCCTGCCACCCCCACCAGGGGCACCCACAACAGTAGCACGCCTGTGACAACCCATCAGCGTCCCCAAGGCACCCGAGGCCCGTGGCCTGTCGCTGCTGGGGCCCCTCCGCTGGGGCCAGGCACACCTCTCCTCCCTACAACTCCAGACCCGGGTGAAGGCAGACCTAAGCGGCCCCTCAGGGTCAGACTCATCCCCCACAACACTCCCTCCCCGACAGCAGTGGCACTGTAATGTGGGCACTGGTCCTCTAGTCTATAATAATAAGAGCATAATATGCTAATTAGACCAGACAGCCAGACGACCTTCCAGACATCTTTCTGGATGACCTTCCGGATGAAGCCACGGCTGCGAGGGCTGAGCCCCTTGCACGAATTTAGTGCATCGGGCCTCTAGAATATTCATAAATGAAACAGACATAGTCCCTGCCCTCATGGGGCTTTTCCAAATGGGGAGACAGAGCCATCAAATAGATGATATAAATTAATTTAACACCAATACACCTGGACTTATGATGAGGTTATGTCCCAGGAAACCCAGAGTATTTGAAAATGAAGTAAGTAAACGCATGGAGCACCTCTCGGTCCCTCCCCCGCGGCCCACAGGCTCCGATTGCTGCAGCAAGGCTGGTGGTCGGTGGGTGCGCAGGTGGGCGGGGCAGGTGTGGGTGGGTGGGGCCATGCAATTTGGCGCGCTGGGCCTCTAGTCTATAATAATAAAAGCATAGTATGCTAATTAGACCAGACAGCCAAACGACCTTCCAGACATCTTTCTGGACAACCTTCGGATGAAGCCACGGCTGTGAGGGCCGAGCCCCTTGCATGAATTTTGTGCATCGGGCCTCTAGTATATTCATAAATGAAACAGACATAGTCCCTGCCCTCATGGGGTTTTCCAAATGGGGAGACAGAGCCATTAAATAAATGATATAAATTAATTTAACACCAATACACCTGGACTTATGATGAGGTTATGTCCCAGTAAACCCAGAGTATTTGAAAATGTAGTAAGTCAACAATGTGTTTAATACACCTAACCCACCAAACATCATAGCTTAGCCTAGCTTACTTTAAACATTCTCAGAACACTAATTAGCCTACAGTTGGGCAAAATCATTTAACACACCACCTATTTAATACTGAAGCATTGAATATCTCATGTAGTTTATTATACATATCACTTTTGCACCATTATAAAATAAAAACATTGTAAGTTGAACTATCATAAGTTGGGAACTGTCTGTATATTCTAATGCAGATGTATGTTGTTCTTTCATGTCTTGTAAAATTTTTAAAATAATCTATTTTACCTTATTTTGAAATAATATATTATAATTTTAATTGTTTAAGGACATGTCTTTTTGTCATGTTATCATTGTAAGGGTATCAATCTGTTTATTATTCTTTTTTTAATTATATGGAATTTAATCTTGTTAGTGTTCTGTAATTTCATACAACTTAATACCATAAAATTTTTCTTAAATTTATGAAAGAATACCACTATACATGCTGTCTTTATTCCAACTTTTTATTATGACAAGTTTTCAAACATACTGAAAAGTTGAAAGCACTGTGTGTGGAATTCCAATATGCTCATCATATTTTTTATAGATAGATTTTTCGTTCAATAATATTTAAGAAAGGGCCTTCTACATAACTACATATAGAAACAATCTCACTTTTAAATGATGAATTCCATTTCACTGTACAGATGTGATATTTTATTTAATTTGTTTCTTATTGACGGGCATTTTGCTTGTTTCCGATTTTGCTCCTAGTAGAAGTCATGTTGCTTATATGTCCTTATGAAAAATTCCTAAAATGACTGTCGAGATGTTCTCATGTGAAAGCGTACGTGGTTGTAGGTCGGGAATGAACAATATAGATCAAGATGCCGCCTCCTTTCAGGAAGACAGCCCATGTGATCTGGGGCGGGCATACTTCTTCCACAGACAGCAGATGGGGGTTAGCAGAGGGGAAGGGGTTGGGGGAGAATGAAATGGGTAAAGCGGGGGCGGGCGTCAATATATGGTGACAGATAGAAACTTAAATGTTTGGTGGTGAGCATGCTACAGTGTATATGGATATTGAATTATAATGTTGTACACCTGAAACTTATATAATGTTATTAATCAATGTTACCTCAATTAAAAAAAACAGAAATGTAACATTAAGAAAAAGAACTTGCTTCCCTACAGCGGGATTCTCACATAGCATCCGCCCTCCCTTGCACTGATTTTGGTTTAATCCGAGTGGCTCTTCTTTTCTATCATTTTGGTTGTTGTGGGTATAATTGCAGTATCACTTACCTGTTGCCACAATAATGCTGCATAAGGAACCACCCCCACATTTAGTGACTTAAACCATAGTCATCAGTATCTACAGGATGGCTGAGTGATTCTTACCATCTCTGCTGGGTTTACCCATGTGCTTGCAGTCGGCTGCAGGTATAGTGTGCAGGTCTTTGCAACGCTCTTGCGTGTGTTTGATGGTCAGCTGGCTTAGTTAGGCTGGTCTAAGACGGCCTTGGCCAAGAGGATTCAGAGGTCCTACCCAGGTCTCCAACCTCCTTCCAGCAGCCCAGCCTGGGCGTGTTCTGGAGGTAGTAGCACAGATCTTTTCTTTCTCCTGGGGCTGGAAACGGGCCATGCTTTTCAAGCTTCTGTGTCATCTCATTTGCTAATAATCTAGTGACCAAAGCACGTCACACAGTTAGGTTGGAGCCAGTGGGAAGAGACTGCAGTTAGCGAGCAGGGAGCCAGGTCACAGAGAAGATGTTGAGTAAGGCCATTAATGCAGGCCGCCCTCTATTGCTACCCAGCAGCATATTTTAAGCTAGCACTTCTTAGAAGCATTCGACATTGCTGTTATTTCAAAACTGCAGCTGTTTTGCCTTTGAAATATGAAAAGTGAGGACCAAGCATTTGCTTCATTTAAAAAATGGCTTGTTAAGAGTTATAAAGGTAACTCGTGCATGGAAAAACTCACTTTCATTGTTCTATCTTGAAAATATTTCTGTTCCAGTTGGTGTTTTCACCTGGGTTTCATTTCTGGATGCAGGGTTTTCCCTTCTATGCATCTTTTTCTTTGTTTAACAGTGTTTTAGGACTTGATTTCGAAATCTGGCTTTGAGAACAATGAATCAAGAAAGATGAAGAGCTAGATAACTATGTATAGGGTCAGATGGGTACTACTAGTAAACTTACCTGGGTGATGACTTCCTAAGGTATATAAACACCTAGTCACTATGTTGTATACCTGGAACTAATTGAAAAACAAATTTAAAAAGCCAAACAAACAAACAAAAAGTGCAGTGGCATTTATGAAAAAAAGAAGAAGAAGAAGGTAAAGAGCTAGAATCATAAATGAAACTCCTTAAATGTTGCTTTTGCTTAAGCTGTAGACATTACAGACAGGATTAGATCCCTGCACCTATTGCTTTTTCTCTACTGTAAGTCAGAATAAGTGGTAAATTTAGGCTCTTCCAGAACAGTGATTCTCAGCAGCAGTTATGCAGCACCAGGTGTGCAGATGGCAGGAAATTGTTACTAGTAATTACACCTCAAAAGTTTTCTTAAAAAACAAGTTTATTCCCGTAGAGTGCGATATTATATGCCACGCCTCTAGCTTCTCTGCAGAAATAAACCACTGACATAAAAATTTGCATATACATACTTACTAAACACTCTTCATTGGGTATGCATCATAAAGTTACACATACTTTAGTTGTTTAACGGAAACTGTGCGTATTGTACTAAGTAGGCAACTTAAAGGATTTTTCAAAGTAAGTTTGTTGTCGAGTTTTGCTTCATTTTTTGACTTTGGAACTCCCCCCCGCCTCCCCCCAGAGTGAGCTAAAATTTCACACACTTGTTCTTAATTGTACTTCATTTTACTGTCTTGAGCTATAAGGAAAAAGAGGACGTAGGTGTTGCTTGTCAGCAAGAGAGCCCCTTTGTTTGTAGTTTAACTGGTTATCAGGATGTTGGACATAAACTTCAAAAGAATTATAATGTGGCAAGAAGTGTCTTGCGGAATTAATTGATTCAGGTATTCTGAGTCAACTTCAAGAGAAAGAGTCCTGACAAACACGGAATAGTGGTCACACGAGTCTGCTTTTTGGAGGCAAAGAGATGTGGGTCCTGATACCAGATTTGTCACTTGCCCTTCCATGTGACCTTGGACAGGCTACCTAACCCCTGTGCCTCAGTTTCCCCATTAGTAAACATGATGTAATAATAGTACCTCTGTCATGGGATTATTGGAAGTGATAATCCTTATAAAGTTCCTACATAGCACAATGCCCGGTATCTAGTGTAAGTGCTCAGTAAATGTTAGATGGGATGGGTACTGACTGGAAGAAACCCTGCTCCTCTGACGCAGTTGCTCCATTTTATAGATCTGGATAGAAATTAAGTTCCTCAGGGGAAAGTGTTTAAACCCTTAAAGTGAGATTGAGTCACTGTGAATTAGGAGACAGGTCTAATCCTGGAATGCAATGTCTACTTAAAAAGTATTCATCCACTAATACACCCTGTATGGTTTCAAGAGCAAGGGTAAGACGGTAGTTTTTGACAGCCCTGTCTGTGCTCGGCAGTTATGATAATGATTTCATTAATGGCAGAAAGTTTTCATTATAATTGTAGTGCTGAACTCCATTCTTGGACTCAGCTTATCATTTGTGAAACATTTTACAAGACAGCAAGCAGGACAGGGCAGGGGGAGAAGATGGAGGGTGTAGCCCACCTACGTTTATTGAATACTCATGGTGAATGTGTGAAGGTCTCCAAGAGACTTTGCTTTTCTTCAGAAATCTTAAAAACCTCATTGAGAAAACAGGTCATGTGGGTAAGAAAAATAATAATTATAACAATAAAAATACCAGTTACCTTTATTGAATGTTTGGCACTAAGCAAAGCAAGCAAGCCACCTGTCATATCTCATTTGGTTCTCACAGTCACTGTCAGATTGCTGGTAACCACAATTTGCAGTTGAATAAGACACACTTGCGACATTAGTATTGGTTCACAATTATACAGAACCTAAGTGTTGAACGTGTTAGGAGAGGAAGAGATAACTCTGGGCTGAGGTTAGACTTTTCAAACTTAAGGGTTGGAGGTATCTACAGGACCCATTACTTGCATTTTGGGGGATGGAGACCAGAGATGGTAAGTGTCTGGCAGTACCCAAGACAGATCTGTGTAACAAAGAATGTCTCACTCTGCAAAGCTTGCAAATACTGTACCAAATATTCTTGTAGGTTCGATTCCTGATCAGGGCACCTGCCCAGGTTGCGGGCTCGATCCCCAGTAGGGGGCATGCAGGAGGCAGCCAATTAATGATTTTCTCTCATCATGGATGTTTCTATCTCTCTCTCCCTCTCCCTTCCTCTCTGAAATCAATAAAAATACATATTTTTAAAAAGACTGAAGCTTGGGCTATCATATAATACATTGAATAAATATATAATTTCAAACTTATATACTAGTATTGGTGTCTAATGGGGGGAAAAAGTAGATAGCATATTATACCAAAATAAGATACAAGTGGGTATTGAATTTATTTATTCACTCCTTTGTTTAAGTTTTGTGCCATTCCAGGACACAAAAATGCTATTGGAAAGGAAACTGTTGTTGCTAGATTGCTTCGCCTGTGCAGTTCTAAGCATTGTTTTAAAATCACACCTGCATTCTTTTGTTTTAAATTTATGAGAGAGAGAGAGAGAGAGAGAGAGAGAGAGAGAGATTCTTTGATTTGTTATTCCACCAATTTATGCATTCATTGGTTGCTTCTTGTATGTGCCCTGACTGGGTATCAAACCCGCAGTCTTAGAGTATGAGGACTACACTCTAACCAACTGAGCCACCTGGACAGGGCTAATCACAGCTGTATTACTGAGGAGCTTGTAGGGCCTACCCTGTTTCCCGGGTGTCTTTGAACTCATATGTGTTTTTTCAGGAAGCAAAGGCACTTGTTCTGAATGCCAGCCAACCTTCTCTAGCTTTACAGCTGAGCTAGCATTTCTGCCTGTCTTTGCTTTTAATGGAAAGGTAGACAATATTTGGATTAGGATACAGCTTCAGAATCTGTCTGCATTATCTAGATCAGCAGTTCGCCAAATGAGATATCATATGATATGAAAATCATGGAAATTGGAAATTTTCTAGTACCCACTTTCAAAAACAGAAATGAATGAAATTAATTTCACTGTTTTGTTTAACTGACAGTATCTAAAATATTATCTCAACTTGTAATCAATGTTTAAAAATTATTACTGAAAACACCGTATACTTTTTTTATGCAAAGTCTCCAAATACAGCATGTGGTTTACACTTACAGCAGTCAACCCAGATGCAGAATGTTCATTGGAAATACTGGATCTGTATTTAGATTTCATAAAGTTTATAGTTGAAAAGTAGATTCACTACCCAGGAGGTTCCAGACTGATGTACATGCTTCCTATGGATTAGCTTATAGATTATATATTAGTTAATTATAATTAAACTAGAGGCCCAATGCATGAAATTCTTGCAAGAGTAGGCCTTCCTTCCCCCCGCTGCCAGCACCAGCTTCCCTCCAGCACCCAGGACCCAGGCTTCCCTCTAGCTTCCGGCAGGCACCCAGGACCCGGGCTTCCCTCGCAGCCCTGGCTTTGTCCGGAAGGTCATCCGGAAGGACGCCTGGAAGGATGTCTGGTCTAATTAGCATATTATGCTTTTATTATTATAGAACATTGAAAATTCAGTTTCTCAATTGCATTAGTCAGCTTTTAGGTGTTTGTAACTCCCTGTTGCTCCTTATGGCTTCCATATTGGACAGCACAGCTACGATTATTCTTAATACTAAACTTAACTGATTTTATACTTTCTCTGATTATTATTTAACTAGAGGCCCAATGCATGAAATTTGTGCAAGAGCAGGCCTTCGCAGCCCCTGCTGCCTCAGCCCTCACAGCCAGCCCTCGCTTCATTTGGAAGGTCATCCGGGACCAACCGGAGTCCGGATGGTGGTTCCACTGTTCGGCCGTTTGGTCGATTTGCATATTACCCTTTTATTATTATAGACTAGGGGCCCGGTGCACAAAATTCGTGCACTGGGTGGTGGGGGGGGAGTGTCCCTCAGCCCAGCCTGCCCCCTCTCACATACTGGGAGCCCTCAGGCATTGACCCCCATCACCCTCCAATCGCAGGATCGGCCC
>NW_006287462.1:4777394-4781682 GCF_000327345.1 Myotis davidii | reverse complement strand
TTCACTTTCTCAGAGAAGTATACATGCCTCATCATTATATTTTCCCAGGGTTCTTTTCCTCTGAGACATACAGGGTGTCCCCCCAAAATGTATATACACTTTGACAGCTGATAGCTCAGTTTTGAAAATGAAATGTATTTTAATAAACATTGCCTTTATAATGATTCAAAGTGTGTGTATACACTGATTTGAGTAATTTAGTGATTAATAGTCATGGACTAGGAGCCTTTTTCAGCTCGTATAAAATCCATGAAGGTGGGTAAGGTGTTTTTGTTCACTAAAGTATTCCCTGCCCATAGAGAATACAGAATAAATATTGGTCAAGTAATAATACCACAGGGCCATTTAAAATATGAAGTGATTAGCAGATTGTCCAGTTCTGAACTTTATAGACGTTGGAGTTTGTTTTAGGGAAAAAAGGAATATTTTATTTTAAGAATTATGAGTACTAAAAAGTATGCTGATTTTGAGGTTTTGTTTAAGCCCTTTCAGAATCCTCCTGTAAGTATGCCTTTTCTTAGCTTTCTTCTACTTGATTGGTATTCATTTTCTTGGAACGCCTATCACCACACATCTGTCTCTGCTTATAACTTAAGGTGCACTGAAGACAAAAGCTAGAAAAAAAGGAAAATTGAATTGTGAAATACATTTAAGGAGCTGAAAAAGGCTTAGGGCAAAAGCAGAGATGATGGAGGAAGCATCTCCTGCTGTTTCAGGACAGTTAAAAATAAACCCACCCTTTTAATTATAGCAGAGCAATGAGCCGTACCCACAATATGTGAAAATATGATTAAAAAATGTATTGTGGGCCAGTAGACCAGGTTGTCAGGTCATTATCTGAATCATAACGTTGGAAGTAATACCCGTTAAAGGTTACTAGTTTGGAAAGGTTAGCTTAGGATTTAGTGTTTGCAAATGCAGGGGTGGGCAAAAGTAGATTTATAGTTGTAATACAAATAAATAATGCAATAATTCTTAAATAATAATACAAGAATAAACTGTGTTTCGTGTACTCACCACTGTAAACCTACTTTTGCGAACCCCTGTATAATGTGTCTCCATTTAAATAATGTTTTAGTAAACCTCCATCATTTGACTTTTTCTTTTAACATGTCACAGAAGTGTAATAAACATACAGAAATATGGGCACGAGGGAATAGCGTGGTGAATTTTCACATCCAGATCAAGAACTAGAACAGGACCATCACAATATCCTGGAGGCTGCCCTCCTGCTTTCTCCCCCTTTCCTGCCCTCCAGGGTAGACCACTATCCTGACATAGAGAAGTTTTTCCTGTTTTTGTACTTTATATAATTGGAATCACTGCAGTATCCGCATTTGAATTTTAATAAAGCAGATTATCATTCTAAGTGACATTTCTGATAGCAAGTCATTGAAAATAAGGTCTGTTTCCAGTTTTCCTTATTATGCATCTAATTTGGTAAACTGGCAGTATACCACCGTAGTATTTAGTTCTTTAATATTCCTTTAAGAAATGTTCTATGTAAATGCAGGAGTGTGTGCATGCGCACATGTGCACAAGTGTGTGTGTATGCACATGTATATGCCTTAAAGAGTTTACTCAAATTCAGTCACGCTGTGCTGTGCATGCCATTAACCTGTCAGTGCTCTGTCCGCAGCCCTTTCACATCAGCTCACGTAGATCTGCTTCATTTTTCCTACTGGCCGCACAGTACTCCGTATGGAAGTATCATAATTGAATGAGCCAGCTGTCCACTGAAGAACAGCTAGGTTGTTACTGATCTTTTGCTTTTAGAACAATAGAATCCATGTGAGTCTATCTATAAAATAAATTATTGCCCTGGCTGGTTTGGCTCAGTGAATAGAGTGTCAGTCTGTGAACTGAAGGGTCCCAACAATGATTCTCTCTCATCATTGATGGATGTTTCTCTCACTCTCCCTCTCTCTTCCTCTCTGAAATCAATATAAAATAAATTATAAAATTTATAAAATATATATTCTAAATTTTAAAATAAATTCTTAGAAATGGAATTGCTGAGCAGTGGGGTTCATATATTTGTAATTTGCTCAGATATTTCTAAATGAGTTTTGCCAGTTTTTACTCCCACCAGCAAAGTTTAATAACTCCTATTTCCAGTGTCCTTGCCTTAGGTTATATGTTATCAAGCCTCTTAGTCTTTGCAGTCTAATATAGGAAAGCCAATAAATCATTATTATTTAAATTTACATATTTTTTAGTTTCAAGGGAGGATAGTTATTATACGTTTATTGGACATTTGTGTTTCTCTTGGGACTTGTACCTATTCTTTGCTCATTTTACTGTATATTTACTCATACTTTTCTTAATAATTTGAAGGAGTTCTTTCTATGTAAAGAAAATGAGCTCTTTTGTGTCATTTCTGGTGTGTGTTTTTTAAAAAAATTTTTTGTCTTTACTATGTTTACAACCTTTTTTTCTAAACAAAAGGTTTAAATTTTTATATGGTGAAATGTACTAGTTTTTTTTTTCTTATTGGCTTCTGAATTGTGTGTTTTTAATGAGAAAAAGCATTGGAAACTTTAGATAGATATTAGACAAATAGATAGATAGGTAGATAAACATAAGCCTGGAATGAAAAAAAAAAAATCACAAATGTTTCTGGGAAATGTGGCTGAGCAGGAATTCAAATTTTGGTCAAAAGTGGTATAAGCAACTAAATAAACAAAAATTTGGACATTATCTGCCAAAATTTCTTAAATATTTTAAATAGTTTTGGAAGGATTTTCAATGATATGCTTTTTTCCTTATGTGCTTTGTTATTTGGGGTTTTAATTTCTCAAATGATCCCTCTTTTCAGATTTCAAATTATAACCCATTTCCTGCTCCATTGCTGACGTCCAGCGATCCATGTCAGAAGTACTTCCAGGTCAGATACACTTTCACATGTTTCAATGCAGACAAGCAGTTGAATATTGAAACTTTAACAAATATATATGATAGATGATTGTTTTGATGTTAAACATATGATTTGCTAAAATAATATGTTTTAGGTTTTCATTGTTTTTCACTAATGTAATAGAAAGATGAATCTTTAAAGTAGGAGAATCAATTGGACTTAACTGTATTCATGTAATAATTGCACACCTCTACTAATATCATAATGTGAAAATATTTTAGTTGACTATAATGGAAATTGAAACTATCACACTTTGCCATCTAGCATTTCACATTGTAGCCTGTGAACGGTTAAACATGAACAGAGGAGCTGTTGGTAGTGAGTCTCTATAAACAGCATCTTAGCCATTGTGGGTTTTGCCTGGAATGGAGCTCCTCAAATCAGGATTCTTTTGTATTTGGTGCTGATTAATTTCTGGCCCTAAGAAAAATCACCTTAATTTTATTGTATGTTCCTTTCTTTGTGACATGATGGATGCTAGTCTACACACAAGATGGTGTGGGATTTAATTCTTAGCGTCACAGTAATATAATAAGGAAAAGGCAATGGCAATAACATTTGGAATTAAACAGAGTAGAGGACTGTAAGTGGGAGATACATCTAGTTGGATTCCATGTTTGTTAGGCTACATGCCACTCAGAGAATTTTGAGTTTTTAAAGAAATAGATTTTAACCATAAATAAATACATATTGATGTCCCTAAATTTTAAATCAAACTCATTAAGTAGGCCAAAGCTTTTTTTTCTTTATATAGCACTGCATGTTACATTTCAACAGAGAACGGAAATTAAACAATAGAATAAACACTAGGCTCAGTAGAGGTATATAAGCTGGACTGTCCTTTTTACAGAACTCAGCCAAAACCAGTATGGCACACCTAAGTTCACAGAGGAAAATTAGGAACTTCAAGGTGATTCTTAGAGGTTAGCTATTTTTTGCTGTGAAAATTTGGGGCCAGGGGGTAGATTTTCTTTGTAAATACATATTTGAATAGGTATGTTAATTTTGGAAAATCAGGCAAACATGCATGTCCTTTTAAAAGAACATTTTAAGGGTTGAGAATAAATCCCTTTAGGAATTCTTTAGCATTAAAATTCTTTGTATTACATTTGCAAGATAGACTCAATATGGAAACATTTTAGGAACTAAGCTGGCAAATATAAAAAATGATGTGTTTTCCTCTAAATGGGGGTGAACTAATCAAATAGCTGTGGAAATTTCTCATGACCACTGTATTTGGTTATGCTGACAGACATTCTTTCTGTTGGTACTCAAATTTCGTTATTCCTTGGTAGTTATGTAAGAGATAATGAAGCTGTTATCCAGCATGGTTTTTCAATAAGAGCTACTACTATCATGCATTGGTATAGA
>NW_006287462.1:4772625-4777252 GCF_000327345.1 Myotis davidii | reverse complement strand
TAATTTAAACGGCAGCTAGTCAGGGAGAGTCTGGACCAATAAGTGGAATAAGGTATGCCTCAATCCCATTTTCCACTCTTAGGAGCTGTGACTACTGAGAACCTTTTCAAAAACAAGCATACCAAAATCTATACCATTATCTGCTTACAAAATTCTTGTTGAACCTTCAAGATTCAATTTGGGTGTCTCTTCCGAATAGGTCTTAGCTATGACATAGTCAAGTAACTTCCCTATTTTAAGGCTTCTTTCATTGTTTATTTTTTATTTTTTTGGAATTGACTCGAGGTTAGCTTATTCAAGAAAGCCTGCATCAGTACATTATAGCTTACTACTTTTTTCACCTAAATCAGTATTCCCAGGCTTGATCATTGACTGTGTTCACCAGAGTTGGCCAAAAACATCCAGAGCCTGGCTGTAGTGGCTCAGTGATTGAGCATTGACCTATGAACCAGGAGGTCATGGTTTGATTCCTAGCCACGGCACAAGCCCAGGTTGTGGGCTCAATCCCCAGTGTGGGGTGTGTAGGAGGCAGCCTATCAATGATTCTCTCTTCATTGATGTTTCTATCTCTCTCTCTCTCCCTCTCCCTTCCTCTCTGAAATCAATAAAAATATACTTTTTAAAATGTTTTTTAGAAGCACCAACAAAAACAAAGAAAATACAAAAAAAACATTCATCTTCAGAAGACACTGAAGCTCTTCTAAACGATGAAAATGATGAAACGTAGAAATTGAGCAGCGATAATATCCTTGGGGTCAGCGTATCATATCCCAAGGTGACTGCTCCGAATGTCTTAATTCTTATTTGAATACACATATTCTGATTTGTGTTTCCCAAATAATCAGTCATCGCATCTACCAGGTGTGATGTTGCATTGCCATCTTTTCCCCCATCTGGGGGCTTCTCTTCCTTGTCGACCGGTGGACTCCTACCCATCTTTCAGGACCCAACTCCGCTGTTTCCTGTGTTATTGTTGTTGTTTTGTGTTTTGGGTGAGATCCTTCCCTGACCCTCTCTCCTCATCCCTAATGTCTTCTCATAAGCCCCTCTATCTTTAGCCATTGTGAGTTTGTTTAATAAGTTATCTTTCTTGCTGCCCTATCTGATGGAGTTTCTTGAAGGAAAGCAATTGGTTCACCTTTCTTGATTCTCCTCCATCCCACTGGGGATGTTGAACCGAGTGAGCCCTCAGGCAATTAGGTTGAGTGGAGAATGGGAAACCCTTAGGTGGTTTAGACCCAGCTCTTAAAATCTCCCCTTTATCTCAGAGAGCCAGGGGAAGTCGCCCTGTGAACCAGCTGTGTGAAGCTGCCTTCCTGGCTTAGAAACTGCCAAGGTTTCTAAGAAACTGCGAATCCTGTGGTCTCTCTGAGCCCGTGACCCACACTGCCTCCCAGTGACCTTTTCCTCTTTTGTTCATGGAGAAGTTCTTATCATTTTTGTCACATTGAGAGTTTACTTTCATGAGTAATTTCAGGAAACCAGCTTTATTTTGCCTCTCTTTCCTAAAAGAAAAAAAAGAAAATCTGAGTGTGTTTCATTTCCTTAATACTTGGGGGTCTAGTTCAAAAGGCAGCATCCCTCAGGGTAGAAGTTTTGCTGTTAACTCCTCAGTGGAAATGAAATTGTACAGCAGAAGAAACAAGAATGAGGACAATGTGAAGTCTCATTTAAGAGTGGGCCCAACGCCGGGCTCCCCTGGGCCCATTCATCAACCCGGGACCATTTGTCAGTTTCCAATTTTATAAGCATGTCATGGGAGCTGAGAAAGAGCAGCGGGTTATTGAAGAGAGGAGTTTCCTGTCACTTCTGACAAATTTTTTTGTTGACAGAAGGCTAGAGGTCTCAGGAAAGAGAAGAGGGGAGCAGGTTTAACTACAGGCTCCAGCACAGGGTGTATTAGGATGTCATCTGAGTTATGGGGTCACAGCTTGGTGCTGGGAGCTCTGTGACTCTGGGTTTGAGGAAAGCTTTGTTAGCCATGGAATTAAAATGACCCTGGCTTACCTAGTTCTGTTTGAGCTTCCTAAAAAATACTTTGTATATTAACTAAGGCTCTTTTTGTTGCTAAAAGGAGAAAAAACATCTTGAAGTGGTTTAAGCAAAAAAAAAAAGGAAGAAACTGATTGGCTTCTCTACCCTAGAACCGTGGTCGGTGAGAGAGCCGCATGTGGCTCGAGAGCCGCAGTTTGCCAAGCCACTGTTTGCCGATCACTCCCCTAGGACAGTGGTTCTCAACCTTCTGGCCCTTTAAATACAGTTCCTCATGTGACCCAACCATAAAATTATTTTTGTTGCTACTTCCTAACTGTAATGTTGCTACTGTTATGAATCATAATGTAAATATCTGATATGCAGGATGGTCTTAGGCGATCCCTGTGAAAGGGTCGTTCGACCGCCAAAGGGGTCGCGACCCACAGGTTGAGAACCGCTGCCCTAGAAGTTCCTGGGTGTTGTGTTTCAGACACAGCTTCTTTTAAGGATTCCAGCGATGTCATTGCAGCCTGCTCACTTTCTCTCTGTGTCTTCACTCTACTTGCCCATGTGTTCGGTTCATGCTTATGCAAGAAGCAGGTTCCTTCCATGGTGACTCCTTGAAGCTTTTATCTTCTACGAAGAAGGGAAAAGAGAGCACTTCTCTTCCGGTCACTGTGGCAAAGGCTTAGGATTGGCTGAGTGTGGGTCCCATGCTTTTCCTTGAACCAGGCACCACTGCCATGGGGATTTGCTACTGCGATTGGCTGGGCCTGGGCCCGGTGCTTCATGAAGTCGGGTGGAGTCACCTCTGCCTGAAACACAGGGGCTGAATCCCTAGAATGTCATTTCCATGAGAGCAGGTATTTTTATTGCATCAGTTTTGTTCACTGCTGTGTCCTCAGCAGTGCAGACTGTATCTGCGATCATGGTACACACCCCAAAAAATCTGTTGAATGGGTGTGGAGGAAGGCTGATTCCTCAGGAAAAATTTGGGGACATTTATCAGTAAAGGAGGAAATACATGCCAGGTTATAATAGATGTTTCTCCATCCTGCAGGAGAGTGATGGCGGGAGTCTCATTAGTTCTTGTAATACTCTTAACTCTGAACTTATATCTAGCTCTGGAATAGGAATTGATCCTCTTGAATTGATTTTGGATCTTGATAGGTAACACTCAGAACAGCATGATGAATAGAGGGGGAGGTGATGGCAAAATCTTGGGCCCTATCCACCTTCCAGAACTCTAGGAGCAGAACCACCCTTGTACTGAAGACCGGTCCTTAGGGTGCCGCCTAACACCCTCATTACACCCCCTTTCAGGGTATTTTTTTCCTTTCCCCCTCCATAGATTCCATAGGTTGCCTGTTCATTGTGTTGATGGTTTCCTTTCCTGAGCAAATGCTTTTTAGTTTGATGTGGTCCCGCATGTTTATTTTGTTTTTGTTGCCTTTGCTTTTGGTGTCAAATTTTAAAAAAAAATATCGCCAAGACATGTTAAGAAGCTTGTCCCCTATGTTTTCCTCTAAGACTTTTGTGGACTCAGGTTTTACTTTCAAGTCTTTAATCCATGTTGAGTTAAGCTTTGTGTATAGTGTAAGAGAGTGGTCCAGGTTCATTTTTTGCATGTGGCTGTCCATTTTTCCCAGCACCATGTATTGAAGAGCGTGTCCTTTCCCCATTGTATAGTCTTGGCTCTTTTGGATAAGTTAATTGACTATATATGCATGGGTTTATTTCTGGGCTCTATATTCTGTTCCATTGACCTGTGTGTCTGTTTTTATGCCATCAAATTAAAAAAATTTTTTTAATGTCACTAATCCTGTGTTTTGACCTTGTGAATATTTCTAAACGTAGTCCATTTCCACGGGTTCTCTGAGACAGCTTCCCCTCAGGGAAGACTTAATCTTCGTGAGAAAATTGAGGCCATCAGTTTTGCTTTTCCTCGGTGTGACATGGCGCCTGTCCCCATCCTTATCCTCACCTTCCTTCTCACGTGAAAAAGTGGCCCTTGTCCTGGGCAAGGCCGACTCCTCCACACCTGCCGTGGTCCCTGCTCTCCTCTCCTCACCCGGACCCTTCCTTCTTGGTCTGTCCCTCTTTGGTGTTCCTCTTTCCCCCTCTCTACTGGCCTCTGCTCCTCTGGCCTGTGAACAATAAAACATGGCGAAGACTCTCCTTTAGAACACAGACTTCTTCCCACAATGTGGCTGCTCTGGCTGCTCTTCTCTCTCCCCTGCTTTGTTCACAGGGAAGCTCCTAGAGGCGACCTCTGCCCACCGCTGCCGTGCTCCTGAAGCCGATCTGAGAGAGGCCACCAGAGTCCTTATCATCACCCAGGGCACCTGGTGCTTCTTAGTCCTCACCGCTAAGTCCAAGTGCTAACGGAGACTTCATCTCTGTGCCCTAGTCAAGGGCGGAGTGACCAGAGCTGGCACTGTTCAGTGTGAGAGGAAACTTCCCCCAGACCCAAGTCTGTCTGGCCCACCGTGTCCTCTCCCTGTGTCTGGATGAACTGTTAAAGCCTTCCAGTGTTTCCATGTCTGAGCTCTCTCCTACTCAGCGAGGGGTAGTCAGTCTCTAACACCAGATAGCGGAGCAGGAACGTGGGCCCGGCCTATCTCTTTGGCTAGGGACACACCCTACCTCTTTC
>NW_006287462.1:4764213-4772598 GCF_000327345.1 Myotis davidii | reverse complement strand
GATGACCACTGATGGTGTAATTGCCTGGTTTACATTGCTTCTTTAATGCCTTGGAAAATGTGCTGGTGGGGAAAATGGCTTTCCCCCACCACGTAAAGGAATACCACACACGCACGCACACATGCATGACTTCAGCTTTAGATTCATTCTTCTTAGGCAGTGACTCTCAACCTTCTGGCCCTTTAAATACAGTTCCTCATGTTGTGACCCAACTATAAAATTATTTTCATTGCTACTTCATAACTGTAATGTTGCTACTGTTATGAATCGTAATGTTAATATCTGATACGCAGGATGGGTCTTAGGTGACCCCTGTGAAAGGATTGTTCGACCGCCAAAGGGGTCGCGGCCCACAGGTTGAGAACCGCTGTTCTTGGGTATTTAGAGTGACACTGTTGTGAGGAAGTTGGAAATCTGCTGGCTTTTAAAAAGGCTGCTGTTGAAGTGCTTGCTCTTCTCAGCCTTGGGGTCAAGTCCACACTCTTGGAGCATGTCTTGTCGGACCTTGCCTGATCCCTCCACCTCCCCCTTTGCCAGCTCTCCTTTCATCTCTTGATTTGCTCAGATGACATAGATCAGCCGTGGGCAAACTACAGCCCGCGGGCCGGATCCGGCTTGTTTGAAATGAATAAAACTAAAAAAAAAAAAAAAAAGACCGTACCCTTTTATGTAATGATGTTTACTTTGAATTTATATTAGTTCACACAAACACTCCATCCATGCTTTTGTTCCGGCCCTCCGGTCCAGTTTAAGAACCCATTGTGGCCCTCGAGTCAAAAAGTTTGCCCACCCCTGACATAGATGGTAACCTGCCCTCTCTTACCTTCAGATCCTCTCCAACCTAAGGTGGGATGACAACTTCCTCCTTTGTACCTTCCTCCACGCCCACCTAGTTGATCTCTGTCACTTTATTGTGTATTTGTCTTCCACAGGCTGAAAGCACTTTAGGTGCCTTGATTTCCCCATTCCCAGCACAGTGCCTGGTAAGGAAGAAGGTGCTCAATAAATGCTTGCCTGGGTATGGTGGCCAGAGACAAAGTGTACGGGGAAGGAGGGAGCTGTGAAATAAGAGTGATCCCTATAGGGACCGAGCTCTTATAGATGCCAGGCATTGGGCTAAATGCTCCACAGTCTTCTCTCTCAGTCCCCAATTGAAGCTCACTGAGGTGTAGGTACTATTATCTACATTAGAAATGGGGAGTTGAAGTAACTTGTCTGTTATGTTAAGGACTTTGGCTTTATTCTGAGCCTTTTTTACTTCAAAGAAAACAGCCAAATAGTAGAAGGTTTAAAGAGACATGGTAAGATTTTCATTCCTTAAAAAAAAGAAACACATCGCCCAGCTGGTGTGGCTCAGTGGTTGAGCATTGACCTCGGAACCAGGAGGTCATGGTTCGATTCTCATTCAGGGCATACTAGTATGTCCAGATTGCAGGTTCGATCCCCAGTAGGAGCCACGCAGGAGGCAGCCAATCAATGATTCTCTCTCATCACTGATGTTTCTATCTCTCTTGCCCTCTCCCTTCCTCTCCAAAATGAATATAAATGTATTTAGGGAGAAAAAAAAAAGAAACACAAACATCCTTCCTTTTAAGCCTGAGGAATGTTTTTTGTTTTCATAATAAAACCCTTTTAGACCCAATTTCTTTATCCTTTCCTATTAGTCTACTTACTCTTTGTGTATCTCTGTAATAAGACCATTTCGATCACTCACATCAAATAGGAAAGTTAATTTGGGGGCCTTGGTAGGCATCCCTGGGCTGTCCCTTGAATAAAAGGGGTGGGGGTTGCTCACATTTATTGCTACGTCCTATGCTAAGCTTTCTGCTGGCATTTCTCACCGCAACCTGGTACTATTATTGTTCCCATTTTTCAGACAAGGAAACTAAAGGTCTGGTGTCCTAGATTACTCAGTTGGTGAGAATCATGGACAGGGCTCGAGCCTGTCTCTCTGACCCGAAGGTCTGTGTTCTTATGCTCAGGCCACTGCCTGTCACTTTTGGGGCCTTTCTCTTGCAGCCTGAGTCTGTCTAGGGCTTTGCTAACCTCTACCTACTTCATGACCCTTTTGAACCCATATGACTGCCTCGCAGATATGTCATCCCCTGGAGACACTGTAACTGCATAGAATTCCCTGGGCTGCCTTAGTGCTAGATCCGACCTTTCAGATGACACCATCATTTCACATCTCAGGCACACTCACAGTGTTCAGGCTTTGATCTATAAAAACAACATATACAGAGCCATTTGTGTAGGATGGTCCTATTGTTCTAACTTAACCCTGCGAAAACCCCCTGTGATTTCTAGCGAGCAGAAGGGTTACAAGGCCACAGGGAGGGTCATGGGCTCCAAGGGCTGATGCGGACAAGGCTAAAGTGTTTATCTGTCACCCAGGACATGAAAGTGACTTCGATATTAAATCACCTGGAAATGTTGATGGTGTTCTTTCGGAAAATGTTTATGGTTATAAACAAAAATTTCTCCCTAACAACACTGCTGGAATGTAGAACCTGGCATATAATAGCCTTATGAAATTTCTTGCCATGCCTTTTTAAACGCCAGCAGATTTCCAACTTTCTCATAATAACGTCAATCTAAATACCGAGAGTCTAAAAGTAACTCTCCCTTGTGTGTCTGCGTGATGGGTGTGTGTCTCGGGGAAAACTTCATGTGGGTTCAAGATGGGCTCTTCTCGTAACAAATGCTACACACCTGAGTGAGGTTGAATTAGAAATGGAAACACATGTTTTCCATAAAATGGTAGTAGCAGCCCAAACAGTATTATTATTATTTTTTTAAATTTAGTCTCAAAGTATTGTTTGAAAGGGAGACACACACTCGATTCTCTGTTCCTGTGACATGAAGCCCAAGTGCTGAGGTGGGTGCTGGGTAAGCAGCAATTCTCCTAAAGAATAATTCTGCAGAATGGGGCCCAAGGGTGGGTCACTTTGGACTACAGCCCTTAACTGTCTCTGTGGGCTACACGGTCATTCTATTGTAGAAGGGGACACTGCCTAGACTGTGTAGACGTTGCCTAGTTTCCTAGAAGCATGCAGACTCTAGATGAGGGGGGGATCCTTGTCTAGCACAGCCCATCCCGTGTACTTGGTGATAGAAAGAGGTGCCTCTCAGCTCCTGAAGGGAACATTCTTGCCTTCCTCTCCTGTGGAGGTCCCTGTTGTGCCTGGGGAGGATGAGGGAGTTGTCACAGTGCAATTTTAGGAATGTTAGGGGCTGTGCTTCGGCTCACCCACTGCGGTGGAGAACTCGCTGAGGTCTCTGTGGAGGGCAGAGGATCAGATAAGGAAGAAGTCATTCCTCACAGGCTGAGAAATGTGAAACCTCAGGAATTCTCGCTGATGAATTTTATTCCCTTCTAGTCTGAGAAACTGTTCTGTCTTCCTAGCAAGAGACACATGGAATAAATCACTGATGGTGTGAACAATATTCGAGATAAATGCAACTGTCAGATAGTTGCCTAGGCGTTCTGCAAGGGCACCTGGTGCTGCAAGCAGCTGAGTCTGTAGTTTAATTCAGTGGAACGTAGTCAGGCGCCTTTGGGGCTCCACATCTTGAAGCGAAGGGCTCAATGCTACATTATTAGTAATTCTGTGTGTGTGTGTGTGTGTGTGTGTGTGTGTGTTTCTTGAGCAATTAAGGCATTTCACCAACATTTCTGTTTAGTACAAACACTAAGCCCAAGTCAGAAATGTTTACAAAGACATTAGCAAAACACTCTAATGGAGGTGTGATTTTTCTAGGCATTCCGAACACAGTTTCTAAACACGATGGAGAAAAATTACCTTGGATGTATAGTGCATCATTGAACAGGGACCGTTCAGGTTAATTAAGAAAGCTGGAGCCTCAGAGGATTTTAAAACATATTTTTTATTGATTTCAGAGAGGGAGAGGGAGAGGGAGAGAGAGAGAAACATCAGCAATGAGAGAGAATCATTAATTGACTGCCTCCTGCTTGCCCCCTTCTGGGGATCGAGCCCACACTTGCTGGGCCCCAGGGGATTTTGAGCAGTTTTTTTGTTGCCTGAGGGAACAACGGGATAGAAATGTGGTGTAAATGTTTAGAAAGGGGGCCATTTTCAAGGTTGTGGAAAATGAAGCCATCTGAATGCTCCCATACGAATTCAAAAGAGAGACACTTTTTAATTTTAGGTAAAACTTGGACCCTCAGACCTCTTGGCTATTCTGTAAATTGGCTTTGGGGATCCCACAGTCAGCCTTTCATTTGCTCCTATTTGATGTAGAAGCAAATGGTGACAATAAAGAGGAAAATGGGTCAATTTTATAAGAACATGTGCAACAGACAGACGCCTTCATTCTCTCAAATTTCTGCATAAAAATGTGTGCTCGCTCTGTATGCTAAGTGGTTTCATCATGTCAGGCAGCTAATGCCCGGTTCCCTTTGTCTTCCAGCTGCCGCGGGTGTAGACACTTTGGCGGTGTTTATGGCCAGCAGCGGAACCTCAGATGTCACGCATCGGAACAGCCCGGTCACACCACCAAATACCCTTAATCTCCGTTCCTCCCACAATGAACAGTTGAATGCTGAAATCAAGCACACGGAAGCCAAGAACAGCACCCCCCCCAAATGCAGGAAAAAATATGCACTAACTAACATTCAGGCAGCCATGGGCCTCTCCGACCCCGCCGCCCAGCCTCTGCTGGGAAATGGCTCGGCCAACATCAAGCTGGTGAAAAACGGGGAGAACCAGCTCCGGAAGGCTGCAGAGCAGGGACAGCAGGACCCCAACAAAAACGTCAGCCCCACTGCTGTCATCAACATAACTTCTGAGAAGTTAGAAGGCAAAGAGCCCCAGCCGCAGGATTCCCCGGGGTGTGAAATTTTACCCTCCCAACCCAGGAGAACCAAGAGCTTCCTCAATTACTATGCAGACCTGGAAACCTCAACCAGAGACCTCGAGCCGGACTCGGGCAGCCAGCATGGGGTCGTGGAGGAGAAGTCGCCGGCGGGCCAGGGCCAGGCCTCCACCGTCATTGGGAATGGTGACATGCTGCTGCAGACACCAAACAAATCCCAGGTCAGCCCCGAAGATGGCCCAGGAGCCACAGTGTCATCCAGCCCCGAGACCAAGAAGGATCACCCGAAAACAGGGGCCAAAACCGACTGTGCCCTGCACCGGATCCAGAACCTGGCGCCCAGCGACGAGGAGTCCAGCTGGACCACACTGTCCCACGACAGCGCCTCGCCCAGCTCCCCGGATGAAGCAGGTACCCCTGGGAAAGGTGTCGGGAGTGGGCCCTTGCTTTTGGTGTTTTCAGTTATTGATGGAATTCATCTCTAGACTGACTCAAAAAATCCATTTGTGGCAAGAGGAACATGATCATTGGGGGTAAAACTGGGCCATTTGTGTGGCCAAGATATCCTTTAACAGTTTTATTTTGATTCATACATAAGTTGTTCTTTCTGGGAAGCAGTTTTGTAAAAGAAATAGGTCCTTGATGGTAGGTACAGTAAAACATCCTCTGTTTAAAAACTGTGCTGCCAGGGCTTAGGTGAAGTATTTCTTTATACTGTCTAGAAATATTGGGTTTTGTTAAGCAAAATAATAAAAGCAATACAGTTGCTGGGGACAAGATATAACCCAGTTAAGAGAACCAGCGATTTTAAAGTTCTCAGCAGAACGTATTTATGTTCAAGCTAATGAAAAGTTAATAGTCCGGTTATTAAAAGACCATCTCCCTTTTGACTTTTACCGGAGAACATTTTATTAGCCTTGTTTAAGTGATATTTGAAAATGAGAAAGTGATGTTTCTTTTAAAATATGTTCAGCAGTTTAGGATTTTAGCTAGTCTAATTGACTTTTGTCCATATCAATGACGTCTTCAGGCTTGTCAGAGGAGTCAAAATTGTGACAGAAATAAACAGGTTCCTAAAAGTTGGCTACTTTTAACCTCAGTTTTCCATAGCCCTCCACTATACTGATCATAAAACTAACAGATGTGGAGAACATTGTTGTATCTGAAGTCAGAGTACACAAGCACTCGCAAAGGCATATTTCTGTAACATAACCTTGCGGCCACCCTGGTGGGTCCCTATGTGAGTGTGGTAGATAGAACTACCAGGGAAGGAAGTAAGATTTTCCCATCCTATATAATAAAAGCCTAATATGCTAAGTATCTGACCATTCATTCGACCATTCAACCAGCTGCTATAATGCGCACTAACCACTGGGAGGCAGACGCTCCGCTGGCAAGTTAGCTTGCTGCTGGGGTCTAGCCGATCAGGACTGAGAGAGTGGGCTGGACACACCCTGGAGCCCTCCCACAGTCCCTCCCTGGCCCCAATCGTGCACCAATGGGGTCCTTCAGCCTGGCCTGCACCCTCTCGCAATCCAGGACCCCTCAGATGGTTGGTAATGTTACTGAGTTCACAACTCTATTACTTTTCATCCATTGAGAGAATTCATATCCTATAGCTGATGGCACTGTCGCCTGCTGGTGTTTGAATCTATAGAGATAACGAGTATCTCACACACACCCTAACTCGACCTCCTATTTTCACACATCTCCCTCGCACCCCTCCCTGCTCATGCAGATGTGGCTGCACTCTGTGGTAGTTCAATTTTAAATTTTACTGGAAGTTATTTAATGAACAATAAAGTCTCCTCTGCTCCCACTCTAATTCTTTTCCCAATGACGACCACTACTTCTTTTCTTAAAGTTGTTTTCTTTCAAAAACACTTTATGCATATACCCACATCTATAATAAATTTTAAAATATACCCAATTTTTTACTGTAAAAGGGCCTGGAGAAACTTTCTCGGTAGATGGTAATGTTTAGTGTGGATGTATGGTTGTATACATTTCTCAAAAGTCTTTAAAAAGTTTGTCACAATGATAAAATACTAGTGTAAATTCCTTTACAAAACATAAAATATGTCCAAATTTTATGATAATGATCTTATTAACGAGTCCCTACTTTTTAGAGATATAGTAATATACTACTATATAGAATGGTATAATATGTAACATAACATAACATAACATAACATAAACTGATATAAATAATATTCAGTATGGACTTTTCTCCAGAATAATTGGGGTGGGGTTAAAAAAAAAGAAACAAAATTGCCCCTAAGCTGGTAATCATTAAAGGTGGGTACATGAGGGTTCATTGTTGTGTTCTCTCAAATTTTATATGTTTAAAATTTTCCACAATAAAAACTTAAAACAGCCCAGTGGCTCAGTGGTAGAGCGTCGACCTATGAACCAGGAGATCACAGTTCAATTCCCCATCAGGGCATATGCCAGGGTTGCAGGCTTGATCCCCAGTAGGGGGTGTGCAGGTGGCAGCCAATCAATGATTCTCTCTCATCATTGATGTTTCTATCTCTCTCTCCCTCTCCCTTCCTCTCTGAAATCAATGAAAATATATTTTTTTAAAAAAGTTAAAACTACAAAAAAATCACATTAGATTGTTTTATAAATGCTTTGCTTTTTTCACTTAAATATACATTTTGTGGAACTGTCCATATCAGGACATTCAGGCTTTTTAAGTATTAGTGTGCTATTCCATCATATTCAAGCTCTGTGAGTTCCTTAGCAGTTTCTCACCACTGAAATTTAGAGGGTTGTGTCCCTAGCCCCATCGCTCATGGAGTGCTGGTGTCAGGAAGGGCCTGCGGAGAGCTCAGAGTCTGCTGAAATGTGCAGTCCTCTCTGTCCACTGCGGCTCTCGGGTCCCCCTGCTCACTGCTCCTCGCTCAGTGCCCTGGCGGCCCTTCCTGTGGCTTCTCTACACGACTCATTATAGTGCGTGCATCATGGGAACTGGATGAGGGTTTTCTGACATGTTGAGGGATATGTTCATTTTTCTCCCTTAAAGTCAGTTTTGAAGACCTTAGAATTTTAAAGCATGGGTGACAGTAGTGTGATGGCCCTGAATGGGCTGCTAAGGACTGATATTTTGAATCGAATATGCTGGGAAGAGTGTGTTACCTGTGACTCAAAAGCAGTGAGACTGAGTTTTTTAAAAACATACCGGAGGCCAAACCTGTGCTATCCTTCAAAATGGCCCCTTTGGGATCGCTGTGCCTATTTCAGCATGCTGCAGCGTCTCCAGATATGAATCCTATATAATAAAAGCGTAATAGGCTAATTAGACCGGATGTCCTTCCAGGCGACCTTCTGGACAAAGCCGAGACTTCGAGGGCTGAGGCAGAGGCAGCCGCCGCAGCGGCGGGGGCCAAGCCCCGTGCACGAATTTTGTGCATTGGGCCTCTAGTCCTATATAATAAAGAGCTAATATGCTAATTAGACCAGACAGCGGAAGGACCAGTGGGCTGGGGGTGGGGCCTAGAGACAGCCGGGGCTGCAAGGGCCAAGGCAGGTGGGGTCGTGAGGGTT
>NW_006287462.1:4761143-4764174 GCF_000327345.1 Myotis davidii | reverse complement strand
GATAGTTCATCCAGAGGTCCTCAAACTTTTTAAACAGGGGGCCAGTTCACTGTCCCTCAGACATTCCACACATGCGCACTGCGGGCCTGGGACCGGATAAATGTTTTTGGTGGGCCGCATGTGGCCCGCAGGCCGTAGTTTGAGGACCCCTGGTTCATACATAGAAATAGCGTATATATGTGCTTCTTCACTGTGTATTAAGTAAATACTCATCACTGTGGTGCGTGTCCTGTGGCTAAATCAGGATGACACAGTTATCTTTGCAGACTTTGTGCTTTGCGGAGCCTAGAGAAAGAGAACAGATGCATCCCTACCTTAGGGGCATCCTTCCCAAGTTAGAATGCTGTTTGTAAAATAAAGAGTACCGATTAATTCAGAGATTCGTGATTTCCTGTTCCCCTTTCTGAATTGTCCCCTCCAGCATCTTAGTAACCATTTTTTTTGCACAATCCTATGTGTACAATATTGTTGCTCCTCTTTTCCTACTCGTCTGTCCTTTGAGAAAACAAGAGGCGATTCTATGAAAAGAAAAGCATCTATGAAATTTCTGAGTTTCATAAGAATTTCAAAAAGTCCAAAAGCATGCCTTCTCCTAGATGCTAAAAGAAAAGCGTTGGTAGTTGGAAGTGAGGACTTTTAAAGGAAGAATTTGGCCGGAGGGCCCGCCTCCTCAGTGGCCCCAGGTGAGCACAGGGGCTCAGGTAAACTAAGTTGATGGGATTGTGTGTGTGGTCTCTCTGTTGATCACCTGGTGTCTTATGTTTGCTTCATGAAAACTTTTGGAAGAGGCAACATTTTGGTGCTACCTGGGTACAGTTGCCTTGCATTGCAGATGGATCCCTGTTGCGCAGGAATTTGAATCCTTTGATGTTATAAATTGATTGGCTTTCACTCTCCAGGCACACAGAGGGGAACTCTTTTGCAAGCTGGATAGTTGGGGAGGGTGGGAGCCAAGGCACAAACTTGATTATGTCAGTCTCATTTGGCAGCACTTCTTATTTCTGGCCTTAGCTAGCTTAAGAGTGTTAGAGCATTGGATACGTTTATATTAACACTTTCAGGAACTTCTTCTAAATGTTCATTTTATATCACATTGCTCTGGTAATTTCAACCATAAATGATTTTTAAATTGCTTTTTAAAAGCTCCCAATCCCTTTAAAACGGAAAAAGAAAATTCCAGGATATCGGAAATGCCGTTTTCAGCTGGTTTGCCCCCATTGAATTAATTTCAATCTTTTTTTTTTGTTGTTAAATATATTTTATTGAATTTTTACAGAGAGGAAAGGAGAGAGATAGAGAGCTAGAAACATCGATGAGAGAGAAACATCGATCAGCTGCCTCCTGTACATCTCCTACTGGGGATGTGCCCACAACCCAGGTACATGCCCTTGACCGGAATCGAACCTGGGACCCTTCAGTCCACAGGCTGACGCTCTATCCACTGAGCCAAACTGGTTTTGGCTAATTTCAATCTTTTAAACACCCTTTAGTGGTTTGCCCCCATTGAATTAATTTCAATCTTTTAAACACCCTTTAATGATTCACTGGCCTTCCTGTTCTGTCTTCTCAGTTGACAGTGCCATGATGTGACAGGAGGAATTCAAGGAGACAGATGTGAGATGTTTCCAAAATAGCCTGGACACATTGTGTCCTGGGGTAGATCGTGTGATTTCCAAATTAGATTTTAGTACCTCGGGAGTAAGATGTATAAAAATATTTCTTATCTCACCCCATGAACTTAAGGAAGAAAATTATTTTGCTCAATTAAATCTTTTTAGAACATTCTAGAGAAAAAAAATGATTCAGTTGAACATTCACGATAGTTTTTGGTTGTTTTGCATTATAAAATATTATACGAGATACTTGGGGGGTGGCGGGAAGAAAGATAAACATAATGAAATGGGCGGCAGCAAAATATCTTAACAGTCAGTAAGCACAAGACTGAAGATAATTCAAGACGGAACCAGGAAGGGGCTATAGAGGTTGGGGCGTGGTGGGATTGATGCTCCTAGGAAAGAGAAACGTAATTGATGGGGATGTGGAAGTTAGGGTTCTTGATATTATCTGTGCTGGAAGTTGAATAGACTTTCATTGGATGGATATCTCGGGAGATCATTGCCCTTTAGAGATGTTAAAAAGTAAGGAGTCACTTTCATTTCTTTTTCACTGATCACTAAAGAAGTTTAAGTCATAACTTTTACCCACTCTTCTCTGCTTTACTGGCATTTTGAAAATAAAAATTGTAGTTCCTATTTTGGCAAGTTTTTTAGCTTCTGGGGAAAGAGAAGTGCAGACCAAGAGTGGCTGCTTAGGAAGGGACAGGGCGGAGTCCTGTCATAGCCCTGCATGAGGTGCTCCCAGAAGTGCCAGGTGATGCTAATGCCCGTAATGGAAGGTATGTAGCCTGTAAGATTGTGACTCGGTGGAATGATAGACACAAAAATACTACTGGCCATGTTCAGATGTCTTCTGGTCAAATTTCATCATGAACTATCTGCTTAGACTCATTATCCTCACAACAGAATCTTAAATTAATACGTGCATAGTTACCATTGTTCATTAGTTCATCTCTTCATTCTTCCTCATTTGTTCATTCATTATGTACATACACATGCCAGTTATTTTTCAGAAGTCTACTCTGTGAGCTGTGCTAGATACCCAAGACATAGAAATAAATTAGAACTGTGACCTCAAATAGCTCAAACACTGTTAGTTTCCTGTCTCCATGGAGAATGTTCCCACCATATATAGAGTGCTTTCTAAAATGTGTCCCATTTGGCACATGTCACATCTTAGTAAGAACAAGAAATAAAGCCCAGATCCTGGGCAGCCTAAGTTTAATAAGCAAAGAAGAGGAGATGTTTAGATGTTTTATTAGTTTCTCAGGGCTGCTGTAACAAATCACCACACACTTGGTAGCTTAAAGCAACAGAAATTTATTCTGTCTCAGTTCTGGAGGATAAAAGTCTGAACTCATGGTGTCAGCAGGATGACTCCTTGCTTGACTTTTCCAATTTTGTGGGGTTCCTAG
>NW_006287462.1:4745524-4761092 GCF_000327345.1 Myotis davidii | reverse complement strand
CAGTGCCACCCTGCCTCTGTCTTTCCATCCCCTTGCTATAAAGACACCAGTCATTGGATTTAGAGCCTCCTCCAGTTCAGTATAACTCCCTCTTAATTTAATTGATTATATCTGCAAGACTCTATTTCCAAATGAGGTACATTCTGAGGTCGTGAGTAGGCATGAATTTTGGGGAGACTATTTAACCTAGTACAGATGTGTCATAGATAATGTCTTACTGTATGCAACACAGAGGAGATGTGAGAGGATGTTTGTAAGAATTATTATATTCAGTGTTTTTGAGAAGGGAATCTAACATTTGCAGGCATTGTGAGAATTGATAGATTCCCAGAAGTGCCAGGTGATGCTAATGCCCTTAATGGAAGGTATGTAGCCTGTAAGATTGTGACTCAGTGGAATCATAGACACAAAAATACTCCTGGCCATGTTCAGATGTTTTCTGGTCAAATTTCATCATAAACTATCTGCTCAGACTCATTATCATGTAGCCTGTAAGATTGTGACTCAGTGGAATAAAACATGCTGTAGGGGACCTTAAGATAGTTTTGGGTTACCTTCATCCAAATTCTTCATTGTAAAGATGAGGAAACTTAGGTATGGACCTGATACTGTTGAATCTGAAACCACAAACCCAACTGAGATTGGGGAAAAGTATGGAAAAGGCAGGAAAAGATAATAATGATATAATAAAGCTTAACATTTAACATGATGGCTCAGTTCTGAAGGGTGGGATAGTTCAGTGTACTTGGCATGTGGAGATGGGGTTATTCTTTTTGATCAAAGCTTATAATAGCCATGTTTTTCTTAGCTCTGTTTAAGAGACATTGCTTTCCAAATATTCAGGATTTTCTTAGGAGCTATCTATAATAATAAAAGCGTAATATGCTAATTAGACCAGATGTCCCCCCAGATGACCTTTCGGACAAAGCCACGGTGGTGGGGGCTGAGGCAGAGGCTGCCACTGTGGCAGCAGGGGCTGAGCCTTTTGTACGAATTTTGTGCACCAGGCCTCTAGAGTAGAATATAAAAGAAAACAATGACCCTAACTTTAGAGCAATGCACAGGCAATATGATGCCGTGAAGGTTTCACAAATGGGCAGTGCTGGAAAGCCTACAGGTAACCCACAGGCAGGCTGTGTCCAGTAGATGGTGTTTTAGAAGACTTTGAGTTCAATGCCAATGCTTAGAAATGGGAAACTGTTATAAAAATGTGGGTCTCTTATTTTTCTCGTAAATCCAGAAATCTCATGACACTATGCTCAAATGCCAAATAGGCAGCACTCAGCAGCAGCTTTAGATGGCTCCCGTCCTTGGCACAGAGACTGGACTTGTGGACCTTGCTCCATGTGTTCGTCGACTCAGCCATCGTGTACACATGAAATTCACGGTAGAAAGAACTGGGCTGATGTTGATCTTGCCTGTGACGACTGCATGCAAGTGTAGTGCCATTGTAGCAACATCCTTGTATCTATAGACTTCTTTTAATCATAGTCATTCTCGTCTCAGTCCCATGCCTTCTGGTAGAATTATACAGTGTGACATGAACTATTAAGCAAAACATGTTCGAAATTTCCAAAGTCATCTTTAGATGACTCCTCGGAGCTCTTCCATCTGTTAATCTGGTTAGAGGAGGGAAAACATTAGCTTTCAAAAGCTGGGATGTGGGTGGTTCATAAATTTTTGTACCCCGAGTCTGATTCAGTTAATATACCCAGTTCGCTTTCATAAATGTGAGGATAGTTACCAGTTACCCTTATAATTTATATATTGTGCTTATCTACTAGAAACCTTGGGGGTAAAATGGTGAAATAAAAGCTTCATATTCAAACAGATTTGACTGGAAAAATCCAATTAGTCGACTGTTAGAAAATTGTCAGCATTCCATATGGAATGGTCAGAAAGTGAGAGAACAGGATAAAACACCAACTCCAAAATATTGGTGTT
Organism: Myotis davidii; assembly: GCF_000327345.1. Taxonomy (NCBI): domain Eukaryota; kingdom Metazoa; phylum Chordata; class Mammalia; order Chiroptera; family Vespertilionidae; genus Myotis; species Myotis davidii. The sequence continues at coordinate 4,759,148 of NW_006287462.1, read as the reverse complement.
GGTATCTAAGAGAGGAGATAATATTTATCATGTGTAAGATTTTATTGTTGGTTTGCTTTCCTTAGATTTGTTCTTGAGAATGACAATTTAATTCCTGCAAGGATTCTTCCTTAATATCATTAGATACATTGGTGGTTGATTAGTTTTCTCCCTCCATATTTGAAGAAGTCTTCCTATAGATGCACTGAACTGGTACATCTGGGATATTATAATGATAGATTTCCATCCTATAAGTGACTTGTCTAAGAAGCTGATTTCAGTCTGTTGGCTTGTTACCAGGATCTTTCTCTTATGCATATGGTAGTGTATGTGGTGGTTAGGTATACAAGATGGCTGGCCCATGAAAGCCTATTTAATCCCTAATAGACATGTAGAGTAATCATAACAGAACCATAAAACAGTTTCTCAGAATGTTATAGAAGAAAATGTTCTATGTGGAATTGTCAGAAAGTGAGAGAACAAAGATGACCCCCAGGACTGGGGCTGTGAGACACCTGCTGATGGAAGCCTCTAGGGACCTTTGTTAGTAATGGGCTAATTCTCCACTTTGCTTTTCTGTGTTTGCTCCAGGTTATAATCTGTGGGGGACCTTTGACCAACATTCCTTTCATCCCTTGCTCACTGTGGACAAGGGAGACATTCATTGGCTTCCTGCCCTTCCTTTCTTTCCCCAGAACATGCCTCAGCCTCTTGCATGATTTCTGAGTGGCTTTCACCTTTTAGTTGATGTCTTATCCACCTGTCCCCTGCATGTGTTATGGAACAAAGGCCCTAAGTTATAGAATGGATTCAAGTCCACCATGTCTTTAATGGAGGTAAGGATAATTGGTTTGGTAAACTCTAGACTGTTTATTTGAAGAGTACTTTAGTGAGGATGATACTCACATACTTTCTATGGATGAATGTCTCCTGAGTTCCTAATGTGTGTAAGGAACTGAGCTAGTGTTCTGGATGAGTCCATGATTGAGGCACAATGCTTCTTTCGAGGAACTCACAGGCCCCTTCCTCAAGATTCTTTCAAATCTCTTTAACTCTCTTACGGCATTTACCGCCTTCTGGGTTTTAGAATCCAACATCGTGATTGGTTCCAGCTCCATCAGTTTCTTAACCTCTGAGCCCCAACTTTCTTATCTTTAACGCGGGAATAATAATACTACTGGCCTTATGGGATTGTTCTATAAAGCCCTTGGCACAAAAGCTGGCCCACAAGAAGCATTTTTTTGAAATGTTAGTTATCATTATAATTAGTCTTATCTTTCCTATGAGGTGAAAAGTTTCTTCAGGATATAGGTTGTTTTGCCTTTGCTCTTGTTGTTTTTAAATCCCCAGAAATAAATCTATACACAGGGTACTCATGTTTGAGTGAGTGATGAGCATAACAAGTACATTGTATTATTTACACTAGCAGTACAACATATTAAAGGTAACAGTTTACCTCCAAGAAGTTCACAATAATTAGAGATGCATAAATCCTCTACTCCTCAGATGCTAATGTGCAGGAAAGTCTCCAGAGAGCTTGTTGAAATGCAGGTTATGACTCTGTAGGTCTGGGATGGAGCCTGAAATTCTGCATAAAAAAATTTTTTTTTCATTCTTAAAAATGTGGACATTCTGCATTTTTAACAAGCTCTTTTAGATGATATTGATACATGCTTCTGGTGTTCGACCACATTTTGAGTGGTAATTCTAGATTATAAGCTCAGGGGGAGGGATGCAGTCTGTTCTGTTCACTGCTGTATTCTGAGCACATAGAAGAAACAGAGCCTGGGACGTGCTTGTGGGGGGAAATAATGTGCAATAAATACATTTATCTCAAAATGATTCCCAGAGGATTATTTGTCAAGTATGTAGGACAGATAAAGGTCATGACGTTCCAGACAAGGCATTTCTTGATTTGCAGGGCTCATGTAATGCATGGAGAAGACAGAATTGAAAGATGATAGTGTTTAGAGAAGTAAAGAAGGAGTGAGTACACAGGAAGAAATGGGGAGAAAGCAAGAGAAGAGATTGCTCAAAGGCAGTATTCTCAAACTTTTTGGTCTTGGGGACCCCATTATATCTTCAAAAAGTACTGAGAATCCCAAAGAACTTTTGTTTACATGGAGTATATCAATATTTATTGTATTAAAAATTAAAAGATATATTTAAATTTTATTTATTTTAAAAAAGTAAGAAATCCATTAACATGAACAGAATAAAACATATTGTTTGAGACATAACCATTTTTTTCAAAGCCAACAACAATTTTATAAGAAAAGTAATGTTTTATTTATTTGAAAATCACTATAATGTGTGTCTTACTTCTACCTTTAGTGCGTTTCAATAAACGTGGTTAAAGTAGATGAAGAAAGTCCTGCCGGCCTCATGCAGCTTTGTAGAAGGAAAAGAGGGATATTCTAATAGTCTTTTCAGGCAATTCTGACTATTCTTTTTTTATGTTACACCAAAGCTTGATAATTGGTAGTTTCTTAAAGGTTAGTTACAATGTGGAATCTAAAACCACAGTAGTAAACTCTTTTGGACTCTGTTTCATTAAAACCCAGTTCTGTCATACCTTCTGGATGGATGTTTTACCCATACATAATTTTGCGACATCATGCATTGGCAACTTGGAAAACAGTGGTTCAGTGAGTTATGAAGCTCTCCCAAATGTTGACACGTTTCATTATACACTATGAAAACATTACATTCATTGATCTCACCACACGTCATCAGAAAAGCCATTAATTATTGGGGAAGCTGTCAAGCTCTCAGTGGTGGATAGAAATTTTCCAAAATTCCAACTTTTGCTTGAAAGCTTGCATTTTATCATTGGCAACAAATACTGTCAGTTGTTTTCCTTGAAGTGTCAGGCTCACCCCATTCATTTTTTAGAATATTCTGCCTGGTACCCATATTTGAATAAACATAGTTTGTCTTTCGTTCTTTCAAGTAAAAAGGGTGCTCCATGTACTTTTCCTGAAACATTCTTACCTTCCTCTGCAGCAGAAGTGCTGTATTCATACTTACATTTAAAAGGCATAATAGCCCTCGTCAGTTTGGCTCAGTGGATAGAGTGTCAGCCTGCAGACCAGAGGGTCCTGGGTTCGATTCTGGCCAAGGGCATGTACCTTGGTTACAGGCTCCTCCTCAGCCTGCAATCAAAACACATCGATTGGTTGCCTCCTGCACAAGCCTGGTTCGTGCTCGTGCAGGAGCCAACCAATCGATGTGTTTCTCTCACATTGATGTTTCTTTCTGTCTTTCCCTTTCTCTTCCACTTTCCCTAAAAATCAATGGAAAAATATCCTCATGTGAGGATTAAAAAAACAAACCAAAAAGAAACCCAAGAAAACAAAAATAAAAGGCATAATAGTTGCCCTAGTCAGTTTGGCTCAATGGATAGAACATCGGCCCACAGACGGAAGGGCCCTGGGTTTGATTCCAGTTAAGGGCGTGTACCTCGGTTGCAAAGCTCCATCCACACACCTGGTCAAGGTGCGTGCAGGAGGCAACCAACCCATGTGTCCCTTTCACACCCGTGTTTCTTTCTCTTTTCCCCTCCCTTCCACTCTCTCTAAAAATCAATGGAAAAATATCATTGGGGTGAAGATTAACAACAACAACAACAACAACAACAAAGGCATATAGTTAAGGATTGAGGTTTAATAAAACTAAAAATTTCTACTGCTGCAACAGGGACATTCTTGCGTGAAACTGACATTGTTTTCAGTGGGCGAGTGTAGTATTGGGGAGTATCATAATTTTTGGTACAAGTTGTGCCATTGCCTTGCTTCATGCTAAGACGCCAGCAATTTTATCCATAATTTTTTGAGCTCTATCAGTTAAAGGTTAGGTTAGCACAGTGGAAAGGGCTATAAATAACATGTTAGTGTTATGGAAATAATTTCAGCCTCAGACGCCCTGAAATCGCTTTTGGGAACATTTGCTCTCGGTACGGGAATCAATGCTTCTAGCAATTTGGGTGGAGAGGGAAGTCTGTGAAGGGTAATTGTGGCGGGGAGGGGGTCAGTTAGGTAGGTGGAGGCCAAGTTGGAGAATGCTAATGCTTAATTGTTAGTGAAAATGATTGATGATTATGAGAAAAGGAGTGCTGTTTGTAAAGTGGACAAGATGAGTAGCATCTTCAGCTAAAATACCTTCTGCTGTTCTGCAGATTCTAAAAGAAATCTAGAAAACATAGGGATAAGCTGAATTAGGGAAGGAGAATCTTCAAAGCTGTAAATTAAAAAGTGTCTAATTTGGCCTGGCTGGTGTAATTCAGTGGTTGAGCGTTGACCTATGAACCAGAAGGTCATGGTTCGATTCCTGGTCAGGGCACATGCCCAGGTTGCGGGCTCTATCCCCAGTGTGGGGCGTGCTGAAGGCAGCCGATCAATGATTCTCTGTCATCATTGATGTTTCCATCTCTCTGTTTCTCTCTCTCTCTCCCTTCCTCTTTGAAATCAATAAAAAAATATATTTTTAAAGTGTCTATTTTGTAAAGAGGGTCTAAAGCTCATTTGAATTTCTTCATCCTCTTCTCTGCTCATTTGCCACAAACAAACAAAACCACCTCACTTCTAACTCAGGACCAAGAAGCAGGAGGAAACTGCTATAGATAGAATTCCGTACGTACTTTTTTCCTGTGTTCTTTGTGTATGTTTTTCTTTTTTTAAAATAGCATCATTTAGTATGGACTCTGGTCCATCATAATTCAATCTAAAGGGCTTTGAACATTTTATTCTTAATCTGAAGGACAGCACAGGTTGAGGTAGAGACGTGAGAATTTCATAGTGCATGACATTCTCCAGGGGACTTCTTATCAATACCAGGAAGTAAAATAGAACATTTAAAAAACAAGTCCAATTGAGAATGCCAAGGTCTGTGTCATCAGCAGACTAGATCCCCACCCTCCCCTCACTGTTCAGGGACCTCCCTGCTTCTCTTTTCCTCTGTTTGCCTCCATCGAGCACGTAAGCCCAGATGAAACCTCCCTGAGCTGAATTCCAGTCTTTGCTTTCCTTGGCAGAAGCGGAAGAGATGCCGTGTGTACAGTTGGGAGTGGCCTGGTGAAACACAGTTTTTAAATGATGGATGTAGCTTGGGATGAAATGAATCACTGTTGAATCGGTATCGCTTTGCCCATATGGGTACCCTTGGACCCACCGCGCATTTCCTGCATGACGCATGGGGTCTGCATTCCCTGGCGCTGAAGCAGTTCCCCGGGAGCTTGCATATTCTGCCAAGAGCCTCCTGGAAGTCTGGGAGGCGTGGAATGGCAGGCTAATGAAACGCTGAGCTATTTGCTGAGTTCTCTTTTTTTCTTTTCTCTGGGTAAGAAGTGGTTATGGCATGAGTGCTTTCATGAGAAATGATCAACTTTGGACTCTCACCGCTTGTTTTTAGCACTTTTGTAAAAAGAGCACTTTTTCTCTGGTGAGACACCTGAAACAGCTGAATATCCCCATGATGCTGGGCATAGACTGTCAGTTTTCGGTTAAGTATTATTTTATGAAGCGGCTTTTACAGTTGAACAAATGCATGTATACTTACTGGGTCGTGAGGAGAAAATGTAGTTCTTACATTTGACGCATCCCTGTGGTATAGTGGCAAAAGGATGGTATTTAGAGTCAGATGTACCTGAATCCCAGATCTGCTTCATTGCTGTGTGTCCCTGGGCAAGTTGCTAAGTGTCCTTAAGCTTCAATTTATTCATTTATAAAATGGGCTCATATCACCTTCCTCTAAAAGTTCCTGCAATGATGGGATGAGCTAATAATGTATATGAAAAGTATGTGTGTGGAAATATGTGCAAAATGTGTATGTATGTGTATATATGTGTATGTCAGATATATTCCTGACACATAACAGGAACCAGTAGTATTTGCTTACTTACTTTCATTTTATCTAGTTTCCCCAGAATTTCAAGATGCTTGTTGGTGGTTCGTTTGATTTGGTGTTAGCATTAATCTATTATTATTGTAGAGCCAGCAGAATGGAACTTGCATGGAAGTAGGCTTTATGGAGCTGCTCTGCTCAATGAATGCCTATGTTAGGCAGGTGCCTTGGTGCCATAAGCTCCACCTTCCCCTGCTCGCCTTCTCCTATTCCAGTCTTTAAACTTTACTCTGTTTAATGATGGCATATGTATGTTTCACAACTGTCTTCTAAAGAGGCCTTAAGATCCACACTTCTTTCTAGGAAATCTGGCATTTTGCAACTCTTTTCATTGTCCGTCCTGATATTTGCGTATATATACTGACTATATATATATATATATATATATATGTATTTATGTATGAATCATGCACATTTGCAATATACTAATATATTATGTGTATAAATACAATACACAAAAAATAGAAATAAATGGATAGGCTAACAAGTACAAATAGAAGATGTACTTTATTCATAAACCCATAGGCCTTTTTGCACTACTCTCAATTTTTTAATTATAGTAACACACATATAACACAAAATTTGCCATCTTAACCATTTTTAAAAAAATATATTTTATTGATTTTTTACAGAGAGGAAGGGAGAGGGATGGAGAGTTAGAAACATCGATGAGAGAAAAACATCGATCAGCCGCAACCAAGGTACATGCCCTTGACTGGAATCGAACCTGGGACCCTTGAGCCCACAGACCGACGCTCTATCCACCGAGCTGAACCGGTTAGGGCTTAACCATTTTTTTAAGTGTACTATTCAATTACATTAATTACATTAGTTTTGTTATGAGATTTGATCCCCAGTGTGGGGCGTGCAGAAGGCAGCCAATCAATGATTCTCTCTCATCATTGATTTTCTCTCATCACTACCACCCATCCTTAGAACCCTTCATCTTATAAAACTGAAACTCTATACTTATTAAACAATAACTCCCAACCCCCTCTCCCCCTAGCCCCTGACAACCATCGTTCTACTTTCTGTTGCAATAATTTTGACTACTCTAGATTCCTCATATAAATGGGATCATATAGTATTTGTCTTTTTGTGACTGGCTTATTTCATTTAACCTAATGTCCTCAAGGTTCACTCATGTTTTAGCATGTACAGGTACAACATTTTGCTTATCCATTCCTCTGTTGATGAATACTTGAGTTGCTTCCATGTTGCACCACTCCCACTTTTGAGACTACTGGTGTAGCAGGTGGGCCAAAGCCCTATGGTAGATGTGTATGATGGGTCATAGGAAAAAAATGTGTCATTGTCCTTGGCAAAGGATTCAACCCAGTCACTCTGGCCATGCATTATAATATCCTGGAAGATTTTAAAAACTATCTATGCTGGGGTAGTTCCACTACGGACTATGATTTGACTACTCTGTGATGGGAACAGTACTTACTTAAAGCTTTGGTATCAGTATTTTTTTCAAGCTCTCCAGATTATTCCATTGATTCTTTGAGAACATAGTTTTAGCATTTTGTATGTGGTCTTTCATTTCCTTCTTTTCTCTCCCACTTGGACAGTCTGCTGAAAATCTCTTTGAAACCAGGATTTGCTCTTCCTTAATACCCAGTGATTGTAATCTTTGTTGCTGTTGGATTAGAAAGTCTGGTTGGGTGATATTAAATCTATAAATGTGGCGTCTATGACACCATCCTCTAGAGCAGTGGTTCTCAACCTTCCTAATGCCATGACCCTTTAATACAGTTCTTCATGTTGTTGTGACCCCAACCATAAAATTATTTTCATTGCTACTTCATAACTAATTTTGCTACTGTTATGAATCATAATGTAAATATCTGATATGCAGGATGTATTTTCATTGTTACATATTGAACATAATTAAAGCATAGTGATTAATCACAAAAACAATATATAATTATATATGTGTTTTCCAATGGTCTTGGTCGACCCCTGTGAAAGGGTCGTTCGACCCCCAAAGGGGTCGCGACCCACAGGTTGAGAACCGCTGCTCTAGAGCAAACACATTCCCTTTCGATGAAGCTCTTGTGACGCAGTGATCACTCTCAAGCTCCATATAACAGAGACCAGATTAAGTTGGAGGTTTTATAGTAGTCTATATCCATGGTTGGCAAACTGCGACACGAGAGCCACATGCGGCTTTTTGGCCCCTTGAATGTGGCTCTTCCTAAGCCTTAGGAGTACCCTAATTAAGTTAATAACAATGTACCTACCTATATAGTTTAAGTGTAAAAAATTGGGCTCTCAAAAGAAATTTCAGTCGTTGTACTGTTGATATTTGGCTCTGTTGACTAATGAATTTGCCGACCACTGGTCTATAGGATGCATGCACTTCTCTGAGTTACTATGAATTATTTATTAGAGTATAAATACACAAACAAGCAAATTATGAAACAAAGTAAATATGCAGCTAGTTTGAAAATGGACACATTTGGGATGGCTTTGGAGGGGGGAAAAATGTACTTTCTAGTCTACTCAAGGGAAATTAAAAACTCTTGTGTTTTATTGATTTCCACTAAGCTCATCTGCACATTGTTTTTATGAAAGCTAAGTGATGAGAGAGAGGCCGTAATTTTTGGAAGCATAGATTTTAGATGCAGAGATTTGGGTTTTGCTTCCAGGAAGCGAGCTTTCTGCAGAGAAGCATCCACTTGTGGAAGGCATTTTTCATGTCTGTTGTGGTGTGCATCCGTGAACAGCGGAGGCGAGGGAGCACCCTGCCTGAGCTGAGCTTGGCTTCGTCAGCCTCAGACCCCGAACAGTACAGGAGGAGGCAAGGCATCTGTGATAGCTGTCTGCTTTGAGAGTCCAAGCAAGTAACAATGGTCACCTGACTGTGGCTATTGTGCATGAGTGAGTGAGGTGGGGAAGGGGCTACGTTATCAACCTCCTCTCTCTTCTCTACACCCCTGAAAAATCCACTTGTTCCCACTAAATGAAAATTGAAAAATCCAGAAAAAGACTTCGGACAGCAGAAGAAAATGCCTTAATTTATTAGTGTTCATAACAGCAATTTTAACTGTGTGTGTATCATGTGCTAGCCCCTGTCATTTGAAAACAAAAGGGTGGGTTGTTGGAAAGAATTAAGTTTTAGTTATTTTGCCTTGAAGTATGGGGTGTATCGAAATACGGGCTTTCAGACTAAGAGCAATGGGAACAACACATCTTAGGTTGGGTCTGGTTCCGCCGCTCTGGGATTATGCGTGTGACTGTAATATGGCTTTGAAATTCTTGTGTCAGAATTGGCTTTGAATCATCCTTGGTGCGAGTCACTGCGTCATGGTGACCATATGTTTCTCAGCAACTACATGGGCATCCATGATCTCATGCAGTTCTCAGGGTAATCTAGATATAATTATTCCCATTTTTCAGACATGGAAACTGAGGTTTGGAGAGATTGATTTTATCTGATGAATGCTAATGTTTGGACATAAAAATCTCATTTTAATGCAGTGGAAGACCATAGAATCTTGGCATTTGAAGGGACCTTAGATTTTTATCTACTCTAGATCCCTTCTAATTCCTTCTGTTCCATCCTAGAGAGATGGTTATTCAGCACATGCTTAGGAAGAATCCATCTCTCAGGTGCTTGGTGGCTCACAGAATCATCGCAGTGAAAGAGTTCGAGAGCAGTCATGAACGTGGTGGTACATAGCTTACTCGCCAAAGTTCACCTGCTTTCATTTTGTGATATGGGAATTCTCATGCCCTAGATAGAAGGAACTAAACTGCCTGAAGAGAACAAAGCACATTAAAAATAAAGAACTGGCTCAGTATAATTTGTAATCAAAACGTCACTTCCTGATGATTATTTTGTAACTTTAAGAAATTGGCTAACCTGGGAAAGAAAGCAACTCTTTACAATTACACTGCCAAGTTCTGAAGAATGTTTTGTGCCGGTTAAGTTTCAAATCGCTTTTAAATTTGACGGCACATCAAATATCTGAGTAATAAAAAGGATAACTTTATTATTATACTTGGTATCATATTGTTTAACATTGGACTTTGCTTTTCAAGTGAATATCTTGGCAAGCTGTGGCAAAGAATGAAAGTTTTTACTTAATAATTCTCTTAAGAGTAATAATTCCTTAGCAGACACTAATTTAATTTTGCTTCTATGCTCCGCAAAAAAAAAAAAAAAAAAAGTTTTCATGGTCATTTGGCTGATGTGATTTTTGGCTTTGCTTTAAATTATTGATTATGGTTGAAAGGGGGAGGGACTTTCTGATGAGAACAGCACTCTCTTTAATAGCCTCTCACAAAATCAATTTCTACTATTCTCGCTGTGCTCCTGTGGAGTATTGAAGGTTAAGAACCTCAGAAAGAATTCCCCCTCCCCAAATTTGTCTTTATAATTTTTTATTAGCCCTTTTCTCCCCTCCATGTTTATCCCAATGATTTCTATGAAAAATCTTCTTTATTGAATGGTTTCCTTTGTGCTTGAAAGAGCAGTGTGTATGTGAGGTGGTTTTTTGTTGTATAGGTGGCTGTTTTGTATCCATCATGGATGACAGATTAATATAATAGATTCATGTTCCAAATACCCTGTGTGTAGAGCTCGTCTCTTGAATGGAGTAAGTCAGATCATGCATCAGTGTCTTTCAAACTGGAAGCAGTCAGTGGTGAATGCGCCTTTCCCAGCTGCCTGTGCTCAGCTCTGCGGGAGCAGGAGGTGTTGATTTCGTTTGCATGGAGAGCTTCAGGAACATGGTGTCTGGGCAAATGTGCATGGGAGAGGTGGTTATTTTCTTCCCCACAAAATCGGATTCTACTTACGCTAATTAACTACATTCTTGTTTCTACATGAAACGGTGTGCCTTGCTCTAAAACTGTGTGCATTGGGGGCCTGAGAAGGAAGATAGGAAACTACTGAGACATGTAGCTCAAAAACCTAAAGGATGCTGGTAGCAGATGTGCTGAGAGTGGGTTGCACGGTCGCAGCTAGAGACTGTAAGTAATCTCAGATGATGGTGTTTCATTGGTTATAGCTTGCTTCTGGATTGCCTGAGAACTTCTTTTCTTTTTTTTTTACATCATCATCATCATCATTATTATTTTGCGAGCCTGGCAGGGGAATCATAAAAAAGAGGGAAAAGATCAATTTTGAGTTGATGAAGTAGCTTGAAAAGAGTTGTTGAAAGTTAAAGTTCTTAGCTTTACTGTGAAGTTCTGTAAATTGTGGTCTGTAGAGCTTGAAAGTTTCCAAACAGAACCAGACTCTGATTTAAAGCTTCTGTCTTCTTCGTGGTCATAAACTTCTCTCTGGGTGACCTGCTAAGTTATTCAAGTAGAAAAAGTCTATGCGCAAGGTATGTGAATCAGCAAGTTCGTTTCAGCCAGTGCGTAGTACAAGGCAAGGTAACTTTTTACCGTAATGAGATAGAAACTGGAGCTGAAGACTTGTGGTTATTACCAGGGACGCTTTCTCGCCCAGTTTGACTTATATTTAGAAATGCTTTCCTCAACTTTTAGAACTTACAGATGTTCTTCTTTTCACCCAGCATCATTCCAATTCAAATGAATTAATTCGGGGCATTATCTTTTTATTGTTTTAATACTTACAGATTTAATGTGATTAAACTGCAACAGAATAAGAAAGTATTACTTTAATTTCAGAATATCTGGTAAGAAGTCTGCCTTTAATACTGGATAAGCTTGCCATGATTTTTATCTTCTTTATTACGGTTTGTGGATTAGTTCAATATATTGAACATGAAACTCACTATTACTTAAGTAGATTTTACAAGATAATGAAATCACTACCAACCTGAAGAGACCTGTGCTGGTCCTCGTTTCTGCACAGCTGGCACTGTGCTCGCTGTTGGGTATATACTTACTTAGATTCTACAGCTCTTTATGGGGCTGCTGAAATGGGTCTTGGTTCACTCAAGCAAACTCGCCCCCTATGGGGTATCTAATTATTTTTTTAATAATTAGATAGTTTGAAGTTTATTAATTTATTAATTGCACGTGAGAGCCCTGTATTGGGGATAACACTACTAGTAGCTAACACTTCTATGGCCCTTACTCCATGCCCGGCACTGTTTTAAGCACTTTACTTACAAACCTCACACCAGCCCTAGAAGAAGACAGCTGTTATTATCTGCATTTACAGTGCCCGGAAATTGAGTCCCAGAGAGGGTACAGAGTTTCTCTAAGGTCACGTAGTGAGACTATTAAACAGCAGCTTCCCTGACCCTGTGTCTGTCACAGCCGTGTTTACCTTGGAAAAGACATCTGCCAGTGCATGGTGGAGTTCGGATTGAGATACAGGAAGTCTGGTTCAAGACTCCAGGCTCAGACCTCCGTCGTTCTCCTGCGTAATGATTTAGAATATACGTTACGTTTATTTTATTGTCTCTTATTGATGGGCCTTTAGGTGGTTTCTTATTTTCCCCGTGACACACTAGTCTTCCATGAACATCCTTGTATATCTCATGAATATGTGCAAGTGTTTTTTTGATATAGTTACCCAGGTAAAGAATTTTGACAGATACCCCTGCTGAGAAGGTTGACTGCTGTAAACGAAGCTGTGACAAAGGGTGAGTTCGTGAATCTCTCTGTTTCCTTGTGTAAGGATCTCAGCAAGGATAGTAAATGCAGTATTCACCAAGAGGGTGTAGGTTGTTTAAAAATCTAGTAAAATGTGTCTTATTACTAATTTCATATACTCCCCATAATATGATGACTGTGATATGGCAGCATCTTTTCTGCAAACTATTTACCCAAAGGAAAGAATAAGCAACACGCTGAATTCCCAGCTTTGGGCAGATTTTCTCTGCCTCTTTGCTTCTTGTTAGTGTCCTTCTGTCTCTCAGGGCCCCAAGGGTCTGGGTGGCACTAGAAGAACACATCACCACAGTGAGCCAAATGACATGTCTGGCCTGGACCATTGTCACGGAGCAAGGTGCTCCTGAGGGGGGTGGCGGGGGCTCTGCCTCCCTGATTCCTCCCCGCTGCTCACCCTCGGCGACAGTGGAGAAGTTCGATTGGCCAGCGACCATATACCTCTCCCAAAATCCCCAAACCCATGCTTATTTTACCTGACCAGCTTTTGTCCTCCATTTTCTCAGAAAGGAAGTCTATTATGATTCCTGAAATGGAGAAAGAAAAACGCTGAACTCACTCAAAAATAACTGATTCTAGGCTCAATTACATGAACTTTCAGAAGGCAACACAAATGCTAGAGATGCTGAGACTGGTCAGCTTCCCAGGAGGGCAGCCCCCTGTGGGTTTCATGCATGACTCCTGCCCTGTACCACTGAGAACGCCTTCTTGTGCCTGTGATGTATGCTGAGTGACAGGCCATCCGTTTTTAAGCCTCGCCCAGCGATCCCTTGCACTGCCGCCTTCTGTCTTCAAGGATCCAAAGGGAGTTAGGAATCTGTGGACTAGTCCACCTCCAGCATTTTAACTAGATAATTGCAGATCCAGGCTCTTTGGATCATTTCATTAGCCAGTGAACTCACCGCAGCATTGCAAGTAAGAATGTTATTTTCCTATAAGAGACCTCATGATTCAGGAATAAAAAAATCACAATAAATAGGACTCTGGATTTAGGGATACAGGCTTGCTGTCGCATTGTACTACGTCAGCTTTAGCTGTGTTGTCCATTAACGAGAGAAATAATATTTACCTACCTCATAGAATGGTAGGAAGAGAATGTCTGGGAAATGTTTCTAGTTTTCAATATTTTACATTTAAACTAGGG
>NW_006287462.1:4731773-4745355 GCF_000327345.1 Myotis davidii | reverse complement strand
GCCCATACACAGTAATCAGGACATGGGTGGGAAGGCAGATCTCTGAAAGAACGCTTTTAAACCATCTCTGCTTTTGCCTCAGTTCTTAGGAGAGAGCAAGTAGTGTAATAGTTGAGAGCCATGGCACATGGCTGCCTGGGTTGGAATCCCAGTGGCCCATTTATTAGCGATATGACCTTAAGCAAGCCTCTTAACCTCGCTGTTCCTTGTTTACCTGGCCTGTGAAACGGGAAGTTTTGCGAATCGAATGAGTAATTTTTTTCTTAAAGGTGCTTAGAACAGTGTCTGGCTCATGATAAGTGCTCAAATGTCAACCATGGTTATTATTTTTGCAACCTCGAAAGTAGGTAATGTCTTGTCTGCGTCCATCCTTATCCTCCCCCAGCTGGTAGCCTGGGTCAGGCTAGGAGGGAATGACAAAGGGCAGTTCAAGTTCCCTAGAAAGGACAAGGTGACATGTCAGGGATGGTTCGCTACTTTTCTGCTTGGTGCCTGTGAACAGAAAGGATTTGGGGAAGTTTGATATTTCTTCTCTGGGGAAGAGGAGGAGACACCTCTGATGGTCTGTGTCCTGGTGGGAGGACAGATGGGAAGGGAACCTGCCCACATGGTTTTCTCTGGTGTTTGTGTTTGTTGACATGGGTTATTGAAGTGCATTCTGGGGGAGGAGGATAGGGGTTTTGCTTTTTTTCTCCATTGAATTGATCTTCTGTGTGTCTATGGGTTTAATTATTTAAAATGAAGATTTATTTTTGAGTGATGAGCAGAAGTGATCAATATGCATTATTTTTATGGACTCTGCTTCTTCATAACCACAGAAATGCCCACACTTACACACTTGCAGGGAGAATATGGGTTTTTAAAAATTCATTGACTAAATATTTTCTAATCTTGAAAAAAAAAAGTTGCTGCAATCAGAACACTGATTATTTGAAGGGAAGGATGGCTGGAATGCAACCTCAAAGGTCATTTCTTGACTCCGGTTACCGCATAGGGGTGTTATGTTAGTGAAAGTTGTTACTTGTAGATAGGTGTGTGAGTTTGCTAGCGCTGCCAGAACAAAATACCACAGGCTTGCTGGCTCAAATAACAGAAAATTATTTTCTCACAGTTCTGGAAGCTAGAAGTTCAAGACCAGGGTGGTTTCTGGGTTGGTTTCCCCTGAGTCCCTTCTCCTTGGCTTGCAGATAAGCTGCCTGCTTGCCTCCTCCCACATGGTCTTTCCCAGGTGCACACACATCCCTGGCCCTTCCTCTTCTTGTAAGGACACTGGTCCTATTTTAATAGGGTACACCCTAACAGTCTCCTTAACCTTAAATACCTCCTTACAGACCTTATCTCCAAATGCAGTCACATTTTCTTGTACTGGGGGTTAACGCATCAATATATGAATTTTGAAGTGACACAATTCAGCCCATAACAATAGGTGGTATTGGAAATTGAGTGACATTGGGAGGTATTTTAAGGCAGATTCTAATTTACTCCATGATCTGCACATGAGAGAAGCTTAGTCCCAAACAGGAATGTGACTGCTGCAGTGGAAGAATTTAAGGCTGCAACTGGGCTGAGTCATGGAAGCTGCACTATCCATAGGGAGCAGAGACCACGTGTGCTGCCCAAATGGCCACTCGTTTGGAGCCATAGGTGGTTGGGAGGGGACATTCAATGAAGAACCCTCGTCACAAGCCATTTCTGTGATAATTTAGTGTATTGTCAAATTTTGCATAAACCATAAAATGCTAAATGGAATTTTTTTCCTAATGTGTTTACGTATTTCTGTCACTACAAAGTCATTTTATCTTCACTACTTAATTATAGATACTAATGGAGGGGAATATCCTGTGGAAAACGCAGACACGGATTCATTTCCAGCTTCCTGATTTATATCAGTAGGTTGTACATTCTGGATACTACTCCTAGCTCTCCTTGCTAACCATGTCTCCATAAACAAGTGCTTAGCCTCATGTTCCTCATCTATAAATGATTGGATTGGCCACGTTATATTATTAGTTTGCAAATTTAGTGTACAAATGACTCAATGTGTAAAAAGTTATATTCCTGAGGCCCCACCCCATAGAGACTCTGACTCGGTAAGGCCTAAAATGGGCCCAGGAGTCTGTTGTTAGGAAGCATCTCTAAGTGAACCGGACACGGGGTCCTCCAGTTCTACTTTGACAACCTGACCCGAGAGCTCATTGTCATGAAAACAGATGAGATTGGGGACTGGAATAGAGTTGGGAAAAAGCCTGAGTTTGAGAAATAATAAATTTCGGACACTTCTTACTCTTTTTTTTTTTAAGTCCTTGCCTTCAGAGGTATACAATTTAAATTTTATTTTGTGCCCATATGCAGCTATCAAGTTATGAGGTCATAAACACAGTCTACTAGATTGCACAAAATGGAGAGACAGCTCTCTCATGGTAGGTCTGTAATTTCTACTGTTTTTGATACTGTCCCAAGCTTTCCCCTCTCTGGTACTACAGATCTTTGAGCTAAATGGTTGTGCCTTAGTTGGACACTCGCTGGCTCAGCCATGGCTGCTCATGGATCATACGTGGACGTTCCTTTTTCTTACCCCCACGGTGCAATGGCTCCTGCTCCCTCAGGCAGGTTGTACAAGAACAAATGAATTCAAAATGGATGAAGAAGAAAAACAATAATCCTGAGGAGACAGAGAGTGCTTTCCAGGAAGCTGGGGACAGGAGAAGACCAGGAAAGGTCCAGCTGGTGGTGAAATGTGGAAATGGCCCTGGTTTTGCTCCCCAAACCTAGGTGTCCTGTATTCATTTTCTATTGCTGAGTGACCCATTACCACAAATGTAGTTTCTGTGGGTCTAGAACAGGGGTGGGCAAACTTTTTGACTCGAGGGCCACAATGGGTTCTTAAACTGGACCGGAGAGCCGGAACAAAAGCATGGATGGACTGTTTGTGTGAACTAATATAAATTCAAAGTAAACATCATTACATAAAAGGGTACGGTCTTTTTTTTTTTTAGTTTTATTCATTTCAAACGGACCGGATCCGGCCAGCAGGCCGTAGTTTGCCCACGGCTGGTCTAGATTCTGCATGTAGGTTAGCTGGGTCCTCTGCTGAGACTCTTAAAGGCTGAAGTCGAGGAGTCGGCTGGGCTGTAGTTTCATCTGGAGCATCGGGTCCTCTTCCAAGTCACTGGTTGTTGGCAGAGTTCGGTTATGCTCAGCGTCCTCCTTTTCTTGCTAGCTCTTGGCCAGACCGTAGCTGTAGAGGCTGCCCTGGTGTCCTTGTCATGTGGTGGCTTACTTCTAGGTGAGCATCCCCTTAAAGGGCTCACCTGATTACCTAAGGCTGGTCCAGGATATTCTCCTTTTTAATTAACCCGGAGTCAACTGATGAGGGGCTTTAATTAAGTCTGCAAAATCCCTTCACCTTACAATGTAGCATCATCAGAGGCACGATCGTCCATCATAGTCCTCATAGGTATCGCCCCTATTGATGCAGAGCATGTACCCCAGGAGGCAGGTCTTGGTCCATCTTAGAATAAGGCCACAAGGGGGAGGGAGGTTGGGGGACTGGGTGAAAAAGCTGAAGGGATTGAGAAACACAGACTGGTAGTTACAGAGTAGTCTCAGGGGTGTAAAGTACAGCATAGGAAATGCAGTGAATAATATTGTAATAACTAAGTGTGGTGCCAGGTGGATACTGGAAATATCAGGGGACCACTTTGTAAAGTGTATGATTGTCTAATACAGAATAATATTAAATGTAAACAATAATTGAAAAAAAAGGAATAAGGCCTATCACATGTCCAAAGGTTGTTTATTATGTGTTGGGCACTGAAGGTTGACTGTTAGTTGGTTAGAAGCTCTATAAAAATATTAATTTTTGCCTGGCTGGTGTGGTTCAGTGTGGTTCAGTGGTTGAGTATCGACCCATGAACCAGGAAGACACAGTTTGATTACTGGTCAGGATGATTCTCTCTCATCATTGATGTTTCTCTCTCTCTCTCTCTCCCTTTCTCTCTCTAAAAACAATAAAAACACAACAAATACATATCTAAAGCATCAGAGCATAAAGCTGATGAAGTCTATTGAGATCCTCCCCTAAATGCCCAGTCTTTAAAACCCCTCCAAATGAAGGCCCAGTGTGCGCTCTGCTGAATAATAAAGTTAATTTTTTTAAAAGAGTCAGTCTAGCTAACTCTTTAAAAATTAATTTTTGTGAATCTCAAATTAATTTATCAACTTGAATCTGCAACTTTTTTGAGAAATGTTGTTAAGCTGAATAAAATATCTCTAGCCTTTCCTTCCAGAATTTGCAATCACAAAGTGCTAGAAATTCCCAGAGTTCATCCCATCTTCTGCATTCCTTGTGCAAATGAGGAAGCTGTCTCTGGAAGAGACTTCCCAAGGTCGTGGAGCAGCGGGAGGCTGCAAGTCCTCTGTCCATTTCTATCTTTCCCTTTTCTTGTGTCTCTTCGTGTGTTTTTAAGATGAGCTCCAAGTACTGTTATTAATCTGGAGCTCACTGACGTTAATGAACAGTTTTCTTTGTTTCCCATTATTGTCTCGTGAATTAGAACATTTTTCTTCTGATGTGTATACCAATTAGTTACTAAATGACTCGGAATCCTGGATAAAATGAGCTTTGGGTTGTTTATTTGTATTCGTGTAGCCTTCATCATTTTCATGATAACACACAGTCAAGGAATTACATAGAGCTAATGGTGGGGATAAGAACTACAGAAAGCTTTTATGATCCATCTGCCTCACACACACAAAAAAAACACACACTTTTTTGTGGTTGACAATTTGATTGATATCCATTAAGTAACTTTCCATGCTCCTCTTTCCCCATATTCGGTGATACTTGGTAGTTTTTAAAAAATACGTCAACTTAAGTATAAATAGGATTGAATATTTTTTACATTTCTTCTTCCGAAGTAAAATCTTACCAATGACAAGACAATGTGTGTCTACGGCAGTTTGTATTCAAGCTTCCCCTCCAGAGGACCCCCTGCTAAATGGCCTCCCGGGTGGATAGACTCACTCTTAGCTTGAAAAGTGACTGTTACCAAATGAGAACCTAGTTATTGTGCCAGTACAGAGACTGTGGGTGTGTCAAGTAGGCATAGAAGGCCCTCAGCCTGAATGCATGACTAAAGTCATGTGTGACTTAGCCCAGTCCCCAGCTGCCTGATTTGGGGTGAAGCAATGGACTGCTTGCCAACTTGGGTCTGAGCACACTTCTTTAGCAGTTGTCAAGGCATGTGCGTGAGCTAGATTCCCGGTGGGGAAAGCAATGTGGCCATAGCCCTCTCTTTCATCTTCTTTTATCTCAGCGCTTGGTTGCAAGTACAAACGAGGACATCTCTTACGTTCACGTGAGAAGGGCTGAACCCCTTTGCTACTTCTGCCATTCAGGAAGCCTATTATCTGTGACCTCACTGTATTATACCCTCTTGGACTCTGGGGCCTGGGGAGTTTGTGTTTACTCTTTACCATCTATGAAACTCATTTGTCCATTTGTTAAATCTCCATTAAAACAAAGGTTCCTTGCCCTAGCTGGTTTGGCTCAGTATATGCTTGTAGAGCATTGGCCTACGGACTCAAGGGTCCCAGGTTCGATTCCAGTCAAGGGCACATGCCCAGGTCCGAGCTCGGTCCCCAGTAGGGGGCATGCAGGAGGCAGCTGATCAATGATTCCCTCTCATCATTGATGTTTCTATCTCTCTCTTCCTCTCCCTCTCTGAAATCAATAAAAAAATATTTAAAGACAAAACAATCAAACAAAAAAACAACAACAAAGGTACCTTGAGGTTGGGATAGTGTCCCCAGGGTTCGTCGGCGAATCATCTTTGTATCTATTGCCTATTATAGTAATTCTTCCTCTGTGGGCCTCAGGCCTCCCGTAACAAGGAGATGTTTTAGAGTCTGTGTATTTGTAAATGTAGCCAATGATTGATATGAGAGTGAAACAAAACAAAACACGTTTCTTTAAAAGCTCACGGCTTTATTATAATTTGAGTCTTTTCTCAGTTGGTAATTACCAAGAATGTTGGCAAGATGCCCTCTTTCTTGCATGTCGAGAGCGACTGCCCATCAGCATCTAGCAAGGTGCTTTGTGTTTTGAGGTATGTATTTAGGATGTTGTCCTCTCTGAAACCTCTGGCCCCATGTTTCTTCTCTGAGGTTTGCAAAGAAAGCTGAGGTGTTGCTCCTTTGTAGCACTGATAACCCTTTCAGTTGGTTAATTATTTGAGTGAATATCTGACTCATGTCCACCTCCACCCTTAGACTCCAAACTCCTTGTCCCCAGGACTGTGTCTGTCTGTGACCCCTGCCAAACAGAACATGTTAGTGATCCAAGGCTCTGTGGTCACAGCTGGTGAGTGTTGTTAGGAAACACTCTATTATCTATAGATATATGTTTTTCTGCTTTTTAAAAATTGGAATTCCTATTGTAAGTAATGTGATTGCCAAAGGTCTCTCATCTCTGAACCAAAGGATTAAAAGGAACACCTTAACAAATTTTAATGTTAAAGCAAAATGTCTGCCACCTGGTGTCAGATTAAGACTTAGCATCTTGCATAAAAACAGTTTTATAGATCAATGGAACAAAATAGAGAGCCCATAGATAAATCCTCACTTATCTGGTCAATTAATCTACAAAAAAGGAGGCAAGAACATAGAGTGGAGTAAAGATAATATCTTTAATAAATGGTATATGGAAAACTGGACAGATAATGCAAAAAAAATGGACCACTTTCTTATACCACACACAAAAATAACTCAAAATAGATTAAAGACTTAAATGTAAGACCTGAGATGGTAAAACTCCTAGAAGAAAACATAAACAGTAAATTCTGACAGCGCTCTTAGCAGTTGCTTTTTGGATAAGTCTCTTCAGGCAAGGCCAACGGAAGAAAAAATAAACAAATGGGACTACATCAAACTAAAAAGGTTTTGCCCAGCAAGGAAACCATCAACAAAATGAATGGGAGAAGATATTTATAAGACATCACAAATGATACATCCGATAAAGGGTTAATATCCAAAATATATAAGGAACTCATACAACTTAACAACAAAAGTAAATAAATACATACATACATAAAAATCTGATTTAAAAAAAGGGGAAAGGATCTGAGTAGACATTTCTCCGAAGAGGACATACAGATGTTCAACAAGCATATGAAAAGATGCTCAACATCACTAATTATCAGGCAAACGCAAATCACAGCATCAGTAAATCAATAAGTAACAAGTTTTGGCAAGGATGTGGAGAACAGGGAACTCTTGTACACTGTTGGTGGGATTGTAAATGAGTTCAGTCCTTATGGAAAACAGTATGGAGATTCCTCAAAAAGTTAAAAATAGAGCTGCCACACGATCCAGCAATTCCACTTCTGGGTATTTACTGGAAGAAAACAAAAATGCAAATTCACAAGATATGTGCACCTCTGTGTTTATTGCAGCCTTGCTAGTAACAGCCAAGATATGGAAACAAACTAGATGTCCATCAATAGATGAATGAATAAAGGTGTAAATTCAGCAATGAAAAAGAATGCAATCTTGCCATTTGCAATAACATGGATGGACCTAGAGGACTATGCTAAGTGAAATGGGTCAGACGGAGAGAGACAAATACCAGAGGATTTCACTTATATCTGGAATCTAAAACAAACAAACAAACAAAGGAATAAATAAAACAAAACAACAAACTCATAGATATAGGGAACTAGCTGATGGCTACCAGGAGGTAGGTGGGTAGGAGGGTGGTCGTTTAAAAAATAGAGTTTATAGAAATAATAAAGAGGTAACTCAGTCTTCCTTGGCGAGCACCTCACCCCTCAAAAAAAAGAACTGGCATCTTGGATAATTCTCATATTGAGTGAATCCCATTACGTTTACTATTTAGTTGTTACAGTAAATTATTACACATTTTTCATAAAATTAAAGTAAGCACCATTCTGAACTAGATTCTATCTTGCTACTATGAAACTGGGATTTTTGCACTTGTATCAACATTATTGGTTTTTCTTCCAGATCTAAAGAACAATTTGGAATTAAAGTTTAATTTTAGTAAACTTTCTATATACTGCTAACTCTGTAGCACTGAATTTTATAGAGGAAAGAAATGATAGCTTTTACGTGAAACAAAAATGTCCTTAAACATCATCCGTATTTTATGAGTTTGTATAAACCTTGTTACTGATGCTCGTTTTCCTAATAATTTCAACTAAAAGGAAGGATAGAAATTTACTTTTTAAAAGTCTGAATAACTTAAATTCACTGATTTGGATTAAGTGGGAATGAAAGTATTCCTGAGATTCCCTAGAATTAGAGTCAACCTAAGTTCTGGGTTAAAAAAAAAAAAGTAAAGAATGGGTTTCTCTGTTTTGTGAAGAATAAGGTTTTATCTGGGGGGAGTAGGGTGTTTTTCTTACTGCATTCAGACCCCTTACTTCCCTGCAGGCTGCCTACCCTCACTGCACAGGGGACCTTACGGCAGTCTGTCCTCCGTTCCAGCCAACGTAAGGTTATAGGAGATACAGTGCACGGTGCCTGGAGTGGTACAGGGTCATAAATGTTAGAAGATGAAGGCATTTATTAACATTGTGTAGCATGCACCCAGGTATTGCACAAGATGCTAAAGATTCGTCCCTTATATCCGTCTGCTCCATTTATAGCCTCAAGGAGCTAAAATTCCATTGCAGGAGTCAGACAGTAATTAAACATATAATTAAACAAAATTAGTCGTGATCACTGCTCACCATGGAAAACCACCCTGGTTTAGGGCATGGGAGCAGAATTAGATCAGTGATCTGAAGCAGAAACAAGGGCAAAAGCCTTTGGAGAAGCCAAAAATATAGGCCATTGTCCGTGTCCCAACCATTTTCACTTCAGTTACTGAGGGAAGCCAGGTCCTCGCTCCAAGCCTTTTCCTCAGATTTAGACGCAATGGTAACACAGCAGCATGTAGGCAAGGGGCTAGATTTAGTGGTTTAGAAGGGAACTAGGAGGTGGAAGGGTGAATCAGGAGAAAAGAAAGTGATAGAGCCAAGCCTTGCAATGTTAGCAAGGTGCTAGCTTAGCACTGGAGTGGGGATGTGGGGGAGAGGCCAGGAGCCCAGACCACACTTTAAGTGGTCGGAGAACATTCAGTTAGCAATGATGTGTGTAAAGAGTTTAAGTGTCTCATTGTGTAGCCGTTGATATTTGGAGTAATGGCCTTGAGCCACCAAGAAAGAGGTAAAATCATGCTTTGAGCATTTGAACGAAGCAGAGAAATGAACAGTGAGCACAAGGCCCTCTGCATTGTGTGTGAGGTTTGGGCCCCTCTCGGATGTGAGTTCCTTGGGGGCAGCGGACATATCTCGTTCATATCTGTATCCTCAGAATTTGCCTGCGTCCAGCCCAAAGCAGTGAGCCGTCCAGTAGATGTCCCCTGATTGTGTCCCATTAAAGAGGGGAATGGCTCCAGGCAGATCCTCATGGCGATCGTAGAATTAGATGTGCACAAAGCTAGATGCACAGCAAACCGTGCCTTCAGCATCCTGGCCCTCCGTTCTGCAGCAGAAGGAATGGGCCAGCAGCTTCAGTTCTTTGATCACACTGTGACTGACATGATAGTGTTAACTATAATAAAGCCACAACTCTCTTTTAATAAGTCTGCCTGCCATTCACTGACTGATCTGTTGGGCCTGTGTGAGCGTACATTTATTACACTGTCAGCGTGCTTGGCCGTGGCGAGGGCCTGTGGGGGCACGTAGGTGAAGATTTCTCCCTGCCCTCCAACAAGTGGGGATGTAGAAGATATCTCTGAATACATTAGCTGTTGTTATGGTTTGAATTATGTCCTCCTAAAAGATACGTTGAGGTTCTAGCCCCTGACACCAGTGCGTGTGACCTTATTTGGGTGTGACATTGGAAGATGTCATCAAGTTAAGATGAGGTCCTACTGGAGTAGGGTGGCATCAACATGACTGGCACCCTCATAGGGAGAGGGGGATTCGGGCAGAGGCGCACAGGGAGACGTGTGTGCAGATGGAGGCATTGATTGGAGTTAGGCTGCTACAAATCAAGAAGGAGCTGGGGCTCCCATAAGCTGGGAAGGGCTAGGAAGGATCCTCCCCTAGAGGTTTGGAGGGAGCGTGGCCCTACCAGCACCTTGATTTTGGACTTATAGCTTCCAGAACGGCTAGAGTGAATTCGTGTTGTTAAAAGCCACCTGGTTTGTGGTACCTTGTTACGGCAGCCCTAGCAGAATACAACTATAATACACTTCTGTGTGAATCAGAAGGAGACAGAGGATCACTCCAGCAGCGTAACTGGGGGGGAGTTCAAAAAATACTGTTCACAGAGAAAGAATACGGCTCACAGAGGTTTGGACAAGGTTAAGGGAAATCCCAAGGGATGGGGAAGCTTCCCGGGGCTGGTCTCCATTCCTCCAAGGGTGAGGAGCCAAGGGAAGGGAAGGTTCCTGGGGCTCACGCAGAGCTTCATTTGCAGCTGTGGGTGTAGTAGTGGGGCCTGATCTTAGCCGTGCAGGTCTGTGCTCCTGAGAGAGGGAGCTGGGGAAGTCTCACTCTGGCCTCTTCCTCCTCCCGCCTTCCTGTCACCGCTGGGCTGCTTGTCAACCGAACCTGCCTAGAATCCAGCTTCTCGGAGTGTAGGGCGTGTGGAAAGGGTGAGAGCAGATTTAGAAGAGGAACTGGAGAATCTCCCACACCTCTGGAGGAAGGGGTCCACGCCTTTCAGATCTATCCGGTCTCTATGAGAAGGAAAGAATCCAGTGTCTAAGACAGGATGGTGCATCCCACTGGCTCTCAACAAATACTGTGGTTGGGCATATAGACCGCCGAGAAGTGTTTATTAAGTACCTACTGTAGTGCCAGGAACTAGACAGCTCTAGGGGTGGCACTAAGCAAAGTAGACTTCTCCTTACCCTCACAGAATTTACGGTCTAGTGAGTACCAACTATATTAACAAGGGTTAAAAGTTCCATAGGACTCTACTTTTCTCATAACAGTGTCATTTCAGTCTAACTTTAAATTACTTACTGGATGTCGCTCTTTTTCTGAGGACTGCAAGCATGAGGGCAATGAGGGGATCTCTCATGTTTACTGCCAGAGCCCGACACTTAGCCTGACACCTTACTCATGGCTGATGTTCAGTGACAGAAAGAAAAATGGAGGAGAGGGAGGGAGGAAAGGGAAGGGGGGAGGGAAGAGGAGAGGAGGGGAAGGGTTGAAAGGGAAGGGAAGGGAAGGGAAGGAAAGGAAAAGGAAAAGGAGAAAGCCTTATAGTTACCAGAGAGGAAAGACTTTTCCTTTACCCTCTTATGCTCAATAGCTGGGGCCTACAAATTAAATTGAAGCAGATTAGCAAGACAAAACACTGAATTACATACTTAATGCCTCCTCCAGAGTTCACTCCAGAGGCTGTTAGAATTTGGAGCTTATATACCATCTTAATATGTGATGGGGGTGGGCAAAGTAGCACTTTGGGGAGAACAAAGAACCTTTTTTAGAAAGGAGAAAGGGCATGTATGAACAAACAATTATTTTGGGGAATGTAACTAGGGTTTTAGGTGAGTGGATGGGAGCTAGGAGAGTTTGGTGACAATCTGTTTGGGTGTGGACTTCTCGTCTCCCAGGAGGGGGTTAGGATGGCTGAGTTCTTTGGGGAGGCTCTGCTTTGGGGCAGATTAGAGATTTCAGAAACTCAAATGCTTTCAGTGCAGAGTTATTTCTGTGCCACAGTGGCTTATTCTAGACCCTTTCATTTTACTATTTAGGAATTTCTCAAAATTAGTGGGTGGCTTAAAATGCATGAAATTGGACAGATTAACTGCATTGGGGAATTTTGCTATTTGAAAGGATGTTTACATGAATCCTTTAGCATGGAACCATGCTACAACAAAATAGTCCATAATTTAGCTATTTTATAACTCTGGATTTAACTTATGGGAGTTTTGGGTTTTTTGCTGAGTGCACTCTTGTTCAGTCTTAGGGATTGAAATCAAATATCTTTGTTTTCTTTGGTGACTGTTCTCAGACAGTGATTGGTTCATCAGAATATGCACTGAAGTTAAGGTAAAGTGTTAATGTGAATATGAAATGATTTATTTTGCACAGTACCTTTTCAACCAATAATTTGGGGGAAATACCTTTACTCATTTTAATGTTAAAGCAAAATACCTGCCACCTGCTGTCAGATTAAGAACCAAAAGGTATCAAAGGAGCAGTTGTTGGATGCTTTCTTTCCCGGCTCTTCAGACATTTTCTGGTGTTAAATTGGGGGTGTTAGCTCCTTAGGGCCTCCAAAGTACCATTACTAAAAAGAAGCCAGATCTCCTTTGATGCCCATGTAAGGAAAACACTTCTAGGAAAGATATTGCAGAATCCCTGAGCAGCTATGCTGTCTAGTAGCCCCGGGATGGGGAAATGCAGAGAGAATGAAAAGCAGCTGACTTCACTGTTTTCCCACAGCAAGTTCTGCCATTTCTGCACGATGTAGAATTTATCCTTAGAGAGTCTCACTCCAGTTACTGCGTCCTTTATCTGAATGAGTGGAGAATTTCGTTTTTATACTTGCCAATAGTATAAAATGCCTCCTCAGCTTAAGAATCATTGAGGGAAGTTCTTGTGATAAAGGTTAACAAAGGAAACCAAAAAATAAGAGAAGGCAGGTTCGCAAGGCCACGGGTCTGTTTCTCTATATGCAGTTTGATTTTTGGATTAAAATCTTTCCTGCCTTCTAGAGTTTGCATCACCTAAGGAAGAATTGTGCTGACAGCCGCTTTCCTCAATGTTGTGTTTTGCTGGAGCTTGTCAGTCAAAAGAAATAGGCTGGACAATAAGAAGGCATTTCGTAGCCTTGCTGTAGGAATTATTTTCATAAAAGCTGGCTTGCATGCTCACCCATGCTAAGAATGCCTAAGATTGCAAGCCTGTGTAAGGAAAATTACTTGCCCTCTGACACGTAAACTCTATAAATAAACGGCACGATCAGAAGGGACTGGTGAGTTATGGAACCATAGAGGATTCTTGGACTCATGGGGCAAATGTATGTTTACTGTCTGCAAAAGAGGACGGTCTCCAGTGTTTGACAGGGACATCCTTCTTTAGTGCTTGGCATAAGGGGGTGGCTTGCCTGGGACTGGGAGGCTTCCTGGGATGTAGGACTTTCATTGCTAAAACCAAGTAAGTTCCGGGAAAACCAGGGCAGTTCATGACCCAGGGTAGACGCCTTGCTCATTGCAGGACATGGAGCATCCCTGGCCCTCACTCAACAGTGGTACCCCAGACACTCCCATATATTTCCAGAGGTAGGAACTGTCCCTGGCGAGTCTCTCCCAGGGCGCAAAGGTTGGCAAGACCATGGCTGAAGTGAGGTGGGTGCAAAAGCTATCTTCCCTTTTTCAACAAACACCCAAACGCACAAAGGAAAGGAGAAGGGGGAGCGGTGGCGATGCTAATAAAAACTCCATTGCATGGGGGGCTGGGGGATGAGGACATTGATTCTGTGTATAAACATTTAGTCAAGTTCTCATTCATGTG
Organism: Myotis davidii; assembly: GCF_000327345.1. Classification (NCBI taxonomy): domain Eukaryota; kingdom Metazoa; phylum Chordata; class Mammalia; order Chiroptera; family Vespertilionidae; genus Myotis; species Myotis davidii. The sequence continues at coordinate 4,731,811 of NW_006287462.1, read as the reverse complement.
TGGATCTTATTCACAAGTAATTGCCGGTTTTCACAGAA
>NW_006287462.1:4717335-4731460 GCF_000327345.1 Myotis davidii | reverse complement strand
ACTCGACTCTTTGAAATGGGAATTGTCTTTAATCTCTGATTTATAGCGATAGCAAAATTAAAATGCAATGTCGATCTTGTCGTTATATGTGATTTTGGTTCTGTGTTTTCGCTTCTATTATTGGCACGTAATTTGTGAACATGCGTCATGAGACATAATTTTTACACTGAGACACCCAACTCCATCTCATCTATTTTCTACCTTGTTAATAATAATATTCACAAAACATATGGATTTTCCTGCTCAGAACTTTCGGTAGCATTTTGTTGCTCTACAAAGAATTCTGCACTCATGAATGCGGTTGGGAAGCCCTGTGAGAAGTGGCTTCCACCTCCAGTTCAACTTTCTCTCAAGGGCATTGTCGCAGACCCCACACGTAGGCGATTCTTGACTCCAGACTTCATGAGCCGAGGGGGAGGGTGTCTCACTGAAAACTGTAACACGAAGTAGAAAATCAGCCTAAGTAATTTGTCTCTAAGGGAGGTGGTAGGACACGGAGGAACAGGTTAATTTTTAAAATGGGTGCTTGGGCCGAAACCGGTTTGGCTCAGTGGATAGAGCGTCAGCCTGCGGACTGAGAGATCCCAGGTTTGATTCCAGTTAAGGGCATGTACCTGGGTTGCGGGCACATCCCCAGTAGGAGATGTGCAGGAGGCAGCTGATTGATGTTTCTCTCTCATCGATGTTTCTAACTCTCTATCTCTCTCCCTTCCTCTCTGTAAAAAATTAATAAAATATATTTTAAAAAAAATTAAAATGGGTGTTTGGGAAACGTTTCGTGAATAAAATATATTTTTAAAAAAATTTAAAATGGGTGCTTGGGAAATGTTTCGTGGAGAAAGCACCCTGGAAGGATGACCAAGTTTTAGTTTGGAGGAAGGTAGAGAAGGAGATTGCAGTCGAGGGAACAGCATAAGCAAAGGCACATGGCTGCCAAAATGCACGGTATGTTGTGAGACCAGCGAGTGTTCATTTTGTCTGGATTGGACGGGGCGGAGGGTGAGAGATGTTGGAGGGACTGGACACCATTGATGAGGGCATTGGCCGCACTGCCATGCGAAGGGAAGTCCATTTATTTTGTATGGGAAGAGGAGTGAGAAGTGGTTGAAACGGGTATTCTCTGGGAATTACTAGTTGGGGTATGATTAGAAAGAGCAGTGTCATCACAATACTTAATTATGAGCCATTTTCGCATCCAGGTGAGGTTCTTGAGAGTTTGGCCTGACACACTGCTGTGGAGGTTGGAAAGCAAGGCATGCACGTGAGGGATGTACCGTTCTCGACTCAGTTCCTGAAACAGATGACTTTGTATATTGACCAGCGTGCACTTACAAGCACGTGCTCTGGTGGGGGACTGCCTGCCAGTCCCCCAGCTCTAGCTCTGGCGGGGGGACCCCAGCTCTAGCTCTGGGGCCATGGGTCACTTTCTCTATGCATCATCTATAAAATGGGGGGAAGATAACACCAACCTTAAAAGGTCCTAGTAAGGAGAAAATGAATCAGTAAGTGTGAAGTGCTTCGAACAGTGCTTGGCACATGATAAACTTCTCAATGAACATTCATGTGGATGCTGATGTTGATGAAATCTAGAAACATTGCTGAGTGTAGGGCACTTTTTTATAATGTTCTTAAGCAATCTCAAGAAAGTAAGTTATCCGACTATTCCTCGCCAAACATCTTCGTCTGCCCCTCTCGGAACACTCTCTTATAGTTAATTTGATGGACAGCTGTTGACCATCTATCATGTGCCAGGCATTGTACTCAGTGCTAGCGTTTGTGTCATAAAAGAACACAATTGGTCCATACAAAAGAGTGTAGAAAAATAGTCCATATGTGGCAAAGGACCACATGAGAAAGAGAGCGAGAGAATGAGAGAGTGTGTGTGTTGCAGGGGGCAGGAGGGAAGGGTGAGGATTACTGAATACCATGTAATTTCTCAATTGTTAATGCTAACTAAGGTCATTTTGGTTTTAAAATCTTTTTTATTTTAAAAGCACCCCATGGATACTTAAATCATATTTGTGTGTCTATATGAATCAATTTTATTAGATTTTTCCCCACTAAATTTCATTATTTTAAATCTTAGCTTCAGAATGAGGTATAGTAGAAAATTTCTTTTCATTTTCATCTGGCTTCAAGGACTGGGCTTCAATTTCTGAAGAATGGCACTAATCCTAAGTAAGTTTTTAAATGAGAGAAATGGAAGGTCGTGAGTGCCTCAGAATTGTTGGCAATTCCTGACCTAAAATTTTAATATTTAATCCTGAACTGCCTTTATATCCTTCCAGTCAGGGGATCCCATTATGTTTTTCACAACTGCCCACTTTGGGGCTCCAAACAAATTTTTCAAAAAGGATCCCTCTTTTACCCCTGGCTCACTGGAAGCCTCTAGACCAGTGTGGCCATTAGAAATACAACGTGAGCCACATATGTAATATCAAACAGTGGAACAGCCTCATTCAATAAGTAAAAATAAACAGGTGAAATTGATTTTAATCATGCATTTTGTTTAACCCAATATACTATCTGCAATATCATTTTGACATATAATCCAACAAAAATTATTAATAAAATATTTTCTGTTCTTTATTGTACTAAGTTTTCCAAATCCAGTGTTTGTGCCATGCTGACGACACATCACTGTGTGGACTGGCCACATTTCATGTGCTCAGTAGCCCGTGTGGCTAATGGCTACCATGGTAGAACTTAGGGCTTTTAAGAGCCGTAGCCAGTTCAGTAACCTAAACAATGGCTATTATCTTTGTTCAAAAATGTACTTGCGATGTGCACTGTTGTTTTTTGTGTGTGTACTTATTTAAAGGGTTTCCCTCCTGCACTGTGTTTTAAAGATCTACCCATAAGGCGGTGTGTACATCTAATGCACTGTTCCTCATTGCTGCCTGGAGTTCCATGGTGTGAATCCAGCGCACTTTCCCTTTCCTTCGTACAGTGATGGGTTCCCACAGTGCCTCCATTTCTCCCGCACCCCCACAGGGAACACTGTGGCATATGTGCTCTAGCGGATCTGCGTGAGAAAGTGTGTGGAATATATACTTAGTGTTGCTGGGTCATAGAGTATATATATTTACCAGTTTTGGAAAAAAATTACTGACCTTATTTTTATTGATGGCTATACTTGTATATAATCTTGCTCAGTGAAAAACAAGCATTGCGATTGTTTGTTAAATCAGATCCTTTTGACTACTAGGGTGAATCCAGTTGGGGCTTATTTTTTTAGGAGTAGCTTAACGAAATCTCATAGACATGTTTCTCAAACAGGCCCAATGGCCATGAAAGAGGTCAAGCTTTCCCAGGGTGATCAGTTCGAGTCTGGGCCAAGTGCAAGTGCAGCCTTTCTTCACAATAAGAAAATGGCAATTCTCCCACTATCCAGAGAGCATACTATATTTTTTTTAAAAAATGAATTTGTCATCAAAACAGAAAGTGGAAGAAAAAACTTATTACCCTTACAAAAATAATCCATGGAAAATTTACACTGAAAATACACTCTTGCTTTTAAAAGTAATTTATACTGTTTATTTCTCCAAAGGGAATTTTTTAGGAAAAAAAAAAAATCACAGCGTTTCCTTTCACTCCGCTCCTTTCCGCTCCTGGCTCCAAGGTTAGGTACTTCCCACTGTAATGTTTTCTAAAGAGAAGGGTATGTGCTTTCGGTTCATTCATCAAAGCGCATCTGTGACATAAGACACACAAAGTTTGTTTCTCCAAGGAAGGAAGCACAAACAGCTGTCGAGGGTGAAGTTCTCCACACAGCCATCCACTGTCCCCCCTGACAGCCGCCTGTTTTGTCGGCAACAAGGCGGACTCTGACACAGCATCTGATTCACTGGCTTCCAAAGAATGTTCCTCTGTGCCCACTTCTGAGATCTAAGGACCATTTGCGTGTGCTGAGAGAGCCTTCCCTCAAAGGCTTCGAGGGTATAGTCATTTCTTTCAGAGAGAAAGGACTGGGGAGAGTTGAGGAGGAAGATGCTAAGAAATAGCAGAATTCAAGAACAGATAGACCGTCGTTTACAAATGGACACCACCTACCAATAGATCCAGAAAGAAGGAAATGGAGTTCACCGAGAACAAAAACGTTGCTTGAATCAGTTTTCACAAGTGAGAGGCTTAGATTGAGATGCGGAAGGGGAAAAAACCCAAAAACCTATTTCTGTAGCATAATAAATTTGGAATCCTTCTCAGACACCCTGCAGATAAGAGCATTTTTCTGGTAGAAAATTAGAGCATATTGACTGGAATTCGAGGCCTAGAGGGTTAAACCAGTACCTTTGTGGGTAAATAAAAACTAGCAAACAATGATTCTAGTTCCTTTGCTGATTCCATAGCAAAGTAGAACTCGGCAGGCAGGCTAATTAGTGATACATACCCACACCCCCATTTTCCCTTTTTGTTCTTTCCTTCCTCCTTTCTCTTCATTGGTATTCTCTTTCCTATAGATTTCATCTGTGTGGGTATTACCTAGGTGGCCTCTATAGTTCCAGAGAATGAAATATGAAAAAGGGAACCATTCCCACATTGCACACCTACTGTGTATGAGACATGTTTGTGGTACTTTGGTTGATTAAATAAAACAAAGAACACCTAGTCTTTCCTTTAAGGAACTTACCGTATTTGCCGGCGTATAAGACGATTTTTTGGCCCTGAAAAATATGCCTCCAAGTGGGGGGTCGTCTTATACGCCAGGTACACTTCAGATAGACTGCCCATAGTGCTTGCCCCGTGCCATAGTGGCCTCCCGATGCCCGCCCACTTCATTCCACATACAGTTCAGGCATCAGCAGCGCTGCTGGGTGTATGCTCGGCTGTTATGCGATTTTGCTGTTATGCGATTTTACCACACTCGCAAAATCGCACACAGCCGACCATATACCCAGTATGATAGCGCAAAATCGCGAATCGCGATACCATACTGGGTGTATGGTTGGCTGTGTGCGATTTTGCAAGTGTGGTAAATTCGGGTTACCGTATATTTCTTTACATATGCATTGAAGATTCGCGATTTTGCGCTATCATGGTGCCTGTTAGAATGTTGAAGAGCTCGCACTAGCGCACTAGTGAGGTCCCAGGGAGATGCTGATGCAAGGGTGGACCAGACTGCTATAGTGACAGGGCGGGCAAACAGGGAGCAGGGACCAATCAAATAAGGCTTTGTATACAGCCAACAGCCAACCACAATACTGCCCCATTGTACAGTACAGCATAGAAAATGTCGACCAGTCAAACCCCTATCATCCCTATCATGGCACCAAGATGTCGTTGATGAACTTTTAATATCAGATGATGAAGAGGAGTGTGAAGGCTTTTAAGGTGAAACTGTCACGCCAGCAAAATTGCTAGGGACTTGCCCGGCATTAAAATGTTAAAATCAAATCTGATATTGTTTTACCTTTTATTTGGTGTGTGGAAGGTGTGCGGAAGAGGGGGTAGTCTTATACGGCGAGTATATAACAAACTCTGTATTTTGAGTGGAAATGTTAGGGGGTCGTCTTATACGCCCAGTCGTCTTATACACCGGCAAATACGGTAGATGTGTTTAATTTGTGATCAAGAGTATCTCTACTTTTTCTGAACATTTTGCTATTTGGGGGACCCACAATTTAAACAACAAATAGTTCCATACCCAATTATTACAGAAAGGGAATCCTTCTGAACTTTAAGCGCTAATTTATTGTTTGAGATTTTGAGAATAACTCTTTTATTTACTTGTCCTTTTCTGGAATTTTGGCTCATTTATCTCATATTCTCTTATGCTGGATCCTATTTGAGAAGCATTAGAAAAAAAAAAAAGATACTTTCTACACGCGTATCCCTGGCAGATGGGATCCACAAATACCCCTGCCTCTTTTCTGCCAGTGGCCCCAGCATCTTTGAAAATTTCAGGGCTCTGCATATCACTCTTCTAATGGTAGAAAGAAAAACCAAACTGTCGCACAGGTGTGCAGCAGCTAATCGGTTTTGCCGTTTTGTTTTTCCTGGAGAATCTTTGCTTTTCTCTTCTGACCTAGAATTGGAGGGGGTGGGGGAGGAGGCTGGTGTAGATTAAAGAACTGATAAATGTGAATCAAATGAATGGCTGGACATTGCATGTGGTTGGTTGAATCCTGATACTTCTTGAAGTTTGTGAACATTTAAGCCCAGCACTGAATTTGGAATTTTTGACGAGAGTTGGAGGTGAGGTTAGGATGCTTGGATTGGTGGGTGATGAAAAGTGAATGAATGATAACTGATGACATTATGTTCCAACAGTATGCTGTTTTAGAAAAGAGTGTTGGAGAATTTGGGAGTCAGGAGCCTGGGTTTTTTTAAAAAACTATGTGATTTAAGTGCCTAAGGTTTGAAATTGAATATGGGTTTGCAAAACTAATTTCTTAGAAGCTGTTTCTTTCCTAGGTACTAGGTCTGGAATTCCGTTTCCTGCCACTAGATGGATGAGTTAGGATCAACTCCAACTGCTAGTAATACAAGACTCTAAAACCACAGTGGTGATTACAACAGAAATTGATTTTCCCTTCACATGGAACCCAGCAGTAGCAGCCCACTCATATGCTGGCTCTGTTTCACAAATACCTCAGGAATCCAAATTCCTTGACCATACTGCTCTACCATCCCTAGGGAGTAGCCTGTGTCCTCATGGTCCAAGGTGGCATGTGTATTCCAGGCAGCAAGAAAAATGTTTTCCATCTGTTTTATAAGGAACTGCCATACAGTTCTGTACTTAACACCCCAGTGGCTGGAATGTTACCTACATGGCTACACCTAGCTGCAAGGGAGTCTGGGAAATGTATTCTTACTCGGGTGGCCATGTGTTCAATCAGAAGTCTTTCTTGCTTTGGAAGAAGACACTGAATATTGATTAACACCTTGCATTGTCTGCTACAGGTACCTTATTTATGAAACCCAAATACCAGGCTTTTCATAGACTAAAGGAAAAGCACAGAATGGTTTGCCTAGTTAACTTTATTATTTTTAAAAAATTGTTTACATTTAATTACCTGTTGTTCATGTGATTACCATTTAGGACAAGATTTACGAAGTAAGACCATCGGGATGCAATGTGAAATTTCCGTATCAGTTATTGCCCTTGTACCACCAGTGCTATTTCCCACATGCTGAGTTCCTCTTAGATTTTGGGCTTAGAAAAAGTTTCTTTCTTGATAAACTTATTTTTTCAACTAAAACTTTGTACACTTTTAGAGCAAGAAATTAAATTTCTTCTCAACTCCCTGTTCTCTTGCTATTTTATTAGTTGAAATATATATGTTTTAAGGAAGTAGCTTCAAACTCTTTTTAAATTCAGGTGGAGAATAAGTATCTCAGAGGAATAATAAAAAAACAGCTTTTACTGTCAGTGCTTTAAATGTTTTTAAAGTTAATTTCAGAAAAACATTCTTCTCTGAGCTCCTCCACCCCATCCATCGTTTAAAATCCTATATTACATCAAATATTGCAACTTGTTCACTAAACACTCTGGCACACTGAACAATTCACTTCAGTTCTGCTGATTTTTTTAAGGGCATTTAACCTTTAAAAACACACTTAACAAAGAGAACAGTTCATGAACAAAAATACAGAGATTTCTCCACAGTCAATGTTCACCAGTTTCCTAGCCTTGATCAGGTTATTGAATGTTGTTGAAATCTGTTTCTTCACCTGTGAAATGGGAATGTTATCGCCTCTATCTGTGTCATAAGATTTTGTGGGATCCGATGCAATTGGACTGGTTACAGCATTTGGAAAGCCCTGTGGGGCCCGGCAGTGGATGCTCTTGTTCTTACATTAGAAACAAAATATATGCATGTTAACCTATGGGAGCAGAGTTCTGTATATTCCCACATATAGATTTTGATTCTAGGAAAGAATGCACCCACTTCATCTTGCTTTTTTAATGTGCTGAGGAAAGACCAAATTGCCATTTGTCATTGAACACTGCCTGTTTCCTAGATTCTCAATAACCACCTTTTGTCCTAATATTTAATGTCGCTGGGAAGTCAAGTCCTGGCACACCACCATTTAAAATAATAATGACCTTGAACTTGGCCCAGGCAACCCTGGAAGAGCTTCCACCTTCATCATTGCAGCCTGAGGAGGAACACAGCTCTAACAGAAAAGTGTATTGAAGACCCTGAAAAAATAATGGAAAAGAAAATTGGCTCTATGTAATATACTTTTAAACCAGTCCACCTTGAAAGAGTATGGTGCCAGCAGTGATTCTATCTGTCTAATGGTATGAAAGCCAAAGAAAGAGTTCTGCTTATGATGGTGGTGTTTTGTCTTCTCTATTCTAACTGCTCACTGTGACAAGATAATCAAATGGGGAAGTTGTGTGGTTGGGTTGACTGAGGGTATGGCAGCTGGACACATTCTCAGAATGATGTTGTGCAGTTACCCTTTGCTCAATTTTCTTTTTAAAAAAAATATTTTTATTTATTTCAGAGAGGAAGTAGGAGAGGTAGAAACATCAAGGATGAGAGAGAATCATTGATCACCTGCCTCCTGCATGCCCCCGACTAAGGATCGAGCCCACAACCCTGACTGGGAAACAAATCATGATCTCCAAGTTCACAGGCCGATGCTCAGCCCCTGAGCCATGTCAGCCACTGAGCCACGTTGGCCGATCACCTTTGCTCAGTCTTCATAGATAGATCTTCCTAGAACACTGTATTTAGGATTAGGCACTAAATTCCCAAACTTAAGAGCAAAGAATATTAGGCCTGATTTGTTGATCTTTCTGCCAAACCTGATTAGTCCCATCTGGTATTGAACAAGATATGTGGCTGCCATTCAATAGGTACGTGGTATAGTCAGACAACTGGAGGTAAAATTAATAAACCTGTCTAGCAATTTTACATAAATATATTATGATCTTTACTTTTTAAAGTTATTTAAATATTGATGATTTCAAGAGCATCCCCATCTGCACCCGTTCTCCGTTCATTATTATGGACTAGATGCCAGTGCATGAAAATTCAGGCACTGGAGGGGGGCGTTCTTCAGCCCGGCCTTGCCCCTCTCATAGTCCGGGAGCCCTCAGGGGCGGGAGGTGACCCAACAATCAGGGGAAGGTGACGCCCCATCACACCTCTGCTGCTGCCACTGCCGGCAGTGCAAGCCTCGGCTGGCCCTGGTTACCTGAGCCTCGGGCGGCCCTGGGCGGCTGGGGGGCTGAAGGGACTGGGAGACTCCGGAGGCAGGCGCACAGCGGGGCTGAGGGGACTGGGCGCCGCCATCTTTGAGTGCGGGGAAGTCAATTAGCATATTCCCTCCTGTGGACGCCGCCAGCTCTGTGACAGTGTGAGGGTCAATTAGCATATTCCCTCTTTATTAGATAGGATTAGATTTTTGGATTTCAGACATTTGTTGGTTTCACTACAAATTTTTCCCAGCACTTCTTAGAAAAACAACAGTGAGGTTATCGAAATGGTCTGTAGCTTTCTTAAAATAAAATGTAAATCACCACTCGTGTTTTATGTTTTTCTTTTTAATTTTTTTTTGAGAGGGAGGCCCTTAAGCCTGTGGCTTCTCAGCAGTGGCTGTAAATTAGGCTATTTTGTTCCTTGGTGTGTCCTCTACAAGGAAATAGTGTTCTCAGATATTTCATGTCATCATAAGATTTTAATGTCTTCTTTTATAACTTGTAGGGATGCTGCTGTTCCCCCACACTGATGGCACCGGCCCCGCTCTTACCCGCTGACAACGTGGAGCGATTAGGGCCAGGACCAGCAGTAGGTGTTAGGGAAATGCATGTTTTATTAGGTATTTAGGTGTTTAGAATAAGACCTTCTGACAATATTACAATATCTATAGCCAGGCCATATGATTCACCTCAATTATATGTATGTATAGGGATGGATGGATGGATATTTACTAATACCAATTTTCCCTCTGAATAATTTTCAGCTGCTTACATTTTGTGCCATTTAGTTTTGAAGTTTGTCTTTGCAGAGTGCCCCTGACTCCTGTGTCGTGTTTCCGTTTTGGATAACAGTCTGTGAACAGAGAGGCTCATCTTCCTTTTCATCTTCCACCAACACCGGCTCGGATCCTACTTACATACCTTCTCGGGGCTGTGAGCTAGAGCAGAAGCGGTCTCAGAGGAAGGATGTCTTAAATAATACAGCACACCCAACAAGCTATTTTGTTTGGACTTCATTTCGGCTGCCTTAACGGCTCCACTGCATGACATAAAGCAGCCCCATGCTGATTAAAGAGGTGCCACATACTCCAGCATGTGTTCTGCATCGACAGGGCAGTGCCAGGGTTATCGTCTGCTTTTCTTGGTCTAAATAAAAACAGCCTTTTTAGTAGAAACGCCTTTGGCAAACTCTGGGACGTCTTCGCTTTTAAAAGGAATTGCACAGTGGTTGATACCATTTCAAAAGCATTGTGTCCCCACAGCCGCGTTTGAATGAAGCCATTCGCAGTAATAATAACTCGGATTTACTGAGTGAGTCCCGTGTGCCTGACTCTGTGCGGGGCGCTTGGTTCTGCATCAGTCCCCTGCGGGCGGAGTTGTCAGCAGTTCTGTGATGCTCGGAGCAGCCAGGCCATTAGACATTAGGCCGTTTGTCTGAGGTCGCACAGCGAGCCAGTGTTGGGGCTCGGCTTCAAGGCTGTCGGCTGGCTCCAGAGCTCCTGTCTGCGATAGTAAAATGGCCCTGAAGCTTAAAATGTAATAGGGTGAGCTCAGCAAAGACTGTGTCTCCAGTGAGTTTAAATGAAGAAATTTTGTGCGGACCTTATGCCAAAATACTTGATAAAAAGATACAAAGTATGTAGTGTTGCCAGGCCCAAATGTAAGGCCCATTTAAATAATGAGTCCTTAGAATATTTACTCCAATATTCTTTAACAGAAAAATCCTCCGCTACAAATAGCTCCCTATTTGAAGGACACTCAGATACCTTAATGTTTTTTTTTTAAAGAAGAAGATGGGAAAAGGTGTTATGAAATTAATACTCCCAAAACTGTTAAGAGTTTTATTGTAGCTGTTAAAAGAATGATACCCCGGGAAAGCTTGGTTGAGTACAGCGTGTGTTTTTCCTAAGACTGGGATAGACATTTCAGGGTCTCAGTGATGCCTTGCAAATACATCTCAAGAAGTAGATGAGGCCCCAAAACTGTTTTTGGCAGCTGGTGGGGCAGGATTCTAAACACTCTGGGGCTCATGCTCTTGTTCCCATAGTCCTTGGGTTTGCCAGGCTCTGGCTGAGGACAGTTTTGCATCAATTCTAGGCAGTCTCTGTGTGCTGCTCGGAACCCTCAGCAAATACATAATTAACGATCTAGACCTCGAGTCTGGGCTCTGTGCTGCTGTCTTCAAAGGCTGGTAATGAAGCTGGAGGAAATAGAAGTCTTGTTTGCTGTATTCTGAAGTTCTGAGTCCAGTAAAAATAAAGGAACTTAAAAGAGGGAGGGATGGAGAGAGGGAGGGGAGTAGAGAGGGAGGGAGGGAAGGAGGGAGGAAGGGGGGAGAAAGAGAGAAGAGAGAGGCAATGGAAGCCGACCACCAGATGATCAGAAAGAGTTTTAAAGCCAAATTCAAATGGTTTGGATTAGAGTATCTGGATCCCTCAGGAATAACATTGCTTAAAAGAGTAGCAGCAGCTGCAACTAAGACTTTGGAAAAGACAGTCTCCTCTTCTCCAAGAATGGGAGCGTTGTGCAAATCACCCTTCTGATTTTGAAGACACAGATCACACAAGACCTTCCAGAGTTTTCCTTTGCACAGAGAGTGAATTCTTAGCCCTGGTGGCCTTAACGATGACTTTTCCATTATAACGACTCGACAAGCTCTTTCCTGCCACATGGTCTTTGCGCTGACTGTTCCCTCTGCTGGGAATGCTGTTCTCTTGCCTCTTCCCCAGGCTCACCCCTCTAGTTTATTCCTCAGAGACCTTCCCCCACCATCCTGTCCAAATAGGCCACCCCTTCCCCAGGCACAATTGATCACATTTCCTAACTTGCCTTTTATTACCATGTTCACAGCTTCTAGAACAGTGCTTGGAGTTTATAGGAGGCCCTCAGTACGAAAGAATGAATGAATGAAAAGTGGGTGGATGAATGAATGACTGAATATATATTCACATGCTTTCCTTTATGGAGCCAGTAGTTAGGTGGAGTTTGCTGAAAAGGGATGATTACCTTTTCTGTTTTTCCAGGCCAGTGGTTCTTGAAAGTGTGGTTCTGAAACCAGTAGCATGAAATCCGCAGCACCAGGGAGCTGTTAGAACTGCGAATCCTCAGACCCACTGAGTCAGAAACGCTGGGGTGACACCCAGTGACCTTCGCTCTAACAGGTTCTCTGGGTGACTCTGCTGCTTGAGAACCATGGCCCGAGGTCCCTGACGCCTGACCTGGGCCTATCTGAAGAACCTCTGTATCTCCAGGCCTAAAGCGATGCCTGGAACAGAGCAGATAGGAAATGGTTGCTGAATGAATCACTCCATTTCCTCTTCCTCCCCACCCTCTCCCCATGCCCTGCACACCAAAGGCACTGGGTACACACGGTGAGGAAGGGAGAGACTGCCATCTGAGGACCCGAGGGAAAGGTCTGTAGACCTGGCCAAGTTCAGAATCCCGGCTCACCCATTCCTCCTGCCTGTGGCCTCCAGAAGGCGAGGAATTTTCCAGCTGCTGCTGGTAGATGCTAATTTGTTTTCATTTGACCCCTGGATTCCTGCAAGTGAGCCCAGCAGAGAGGATGATTAGAAGCTGGTTTGCCTCACACACAGGCCCCGCTGGGGAGGTGGGAGGGGAGCAGGTCCCTGCAAAGACAGGGGTGGAGCCAGGCCAGTGGCACAGGCGCCAGAGGTGGCTGCAGGGGGCAGGTCTTGCCGCTCACAGATGGGCTCCTTGTTCCCACACCAAGCAAGGCTTTTGGCCCTAGAGGCTCCCAGCAGGAGAGGGATTTTCTGGGGCTCTCAGCCTTGCTATTTTTACACGCTGACTTCCAGGCCCGGCTTCCTGTTCCCTCAGGAAGGAACAAAACTGCGAACAATGAAGGACCACAGAGCCACATTGAAAGGGCACCTCCCGAGTTCCGCTCCTCGTCCCTCGTCCACCTGTCAGCCCGTGTAGCGATGCAGTGATGACAGGAGACCGTTAAGCAGCTTATGGGCAAGATCCTCAGGACAGATAGGAGGGGAAGTAGGGGGGCTCCCAGCCTCTGCAGCTGCCTGAGGGAGAGTGTGATCCCAAGGCCTCTGATGGGTGAGCCCAGATGTGTGGGCAGCTGGAGCGGCTGCCCCGATTCACTGGAGGCAGATTAGGGAGGGAGGCCCCGAAAGGAAGAGCCTGGGGGAAGCCTGCATTGGAAGTGCCCTTATTGGACTTGAGTGGTTCAGGGGCCAGCCTCCTGGCGTGAATCTTGGTGCCATCACTTCCCAGCCTTGGCCAGGTCAGCTGGCTGGGCTCATGGCCTCAGCATTGCAGCCATTGTGATATTTTTCTGTTGTTTCTCCCCCTATTTATTCATTCACCCTCTCACGGCCCCCGAGCTGTCCATACTGATTTTTCTCGGGACTTTGAAAAAGTGAAATCCAGCTACCATGTCCTTTCCATGGCATCAGCTCCTGGCTTTTTCTTCAGCAAAACCTACGTACTTTTCCGGGAATCAAAAGGAGTTGGAACTTTCTCCTCTGGTAACCTGGCATTTGCAGACTTCCCTGTTTTGCTGCAGCCGCGTGCCCTCCTGCATGCCCTCTCCACTGTGGTGTCCCTCTGAGGGCAGCCACTTAGGCTGCTCTGCAGTATTTTGAACAATCTTACGGCAGAAGCAGTTTCTTGGTGTTTGGATGGCTTGGCCCCACTGTTCTCTTGCCTTGGCTATGGTGTCTAGCTTTATTTTAAGCAATAAAATTCTTTGAAACAACTGACCCTTGTTTTCAAGGAAAATGATCAGGCCCAGGCGTCAGGCCTGGGAAGGGGACCCCCAGACCCTTCCGATTGCTGGCTCTGCCCCTTGCCCAGGCCTGATGCCTCGGCCAGAGGCGTAGACCCCCATCACCCTCCGATCGCCTGATCGGCCCCTTGCCCAGGCCTGACGCCTCTGCCAGAGGTGTCAGGCTTGGACAGGGGACCCCCATCTCCCCCCGATCACTGGCT
>NW_006287462.1:4707515-4716571 GCF_000327345.1 Myotis davidii | reverse complement strand
AAAAACTACAAAACAAATTGGGGCTATGACAATGAAACACAATGAAGTATAGTAGGGCTGTGGTGCCCCAGAAGACATGTTTTGTGTTTTTCCTTGTTGAATATATCGATAAACAAAACAAAACAAAACAAAAAACCAGCGAGCGTGGCTCAGTAGTTGAGCGTTGACCTATGAACCAGGAGGTCACGGTTCAATTCCCGTCAGGGCACATGTCTGGGTTTTGGGCTCAATCCCCTGTGTGGGTTGTGCAGGAAGCAGCCTATCAATGATTCTTTCTCCTCATTGATGTTTCTGTCTCTCTCCCTCTCCTTTACTCTCTGAAATCAATAAAAATATATTAAAAAAGAAAGAAACAAACAAAATCTCAGTTCAAAGTCTCTTGACTTCCAGCCCAGAATTCTCAGCTCAAAGTCTGTTGACTTCCAGCCCAGAATTCTTCCCAAAATTTCCTTTTGCATTTCTTTTTATACATAAGAACATTCACGTGCACCATCCAGGGAAGGAGAAATTGGTCTAACCAGAAACTAGCATCCCTGTGGGTTGGGGAGTTGCTCCCTTTGGTGAACTTGCACAGAACTCATTTCCTCAGAATCCCTCTTTTGCTAAGTGCCAAGTTCCAAATCCCCGTTACTCAAGGACTTCATTCATTCATTTCTCCCTTCTTCTTTATTCCTTCTGCTTCCCGTCCATTCATTTATGTATCCATCCATTTATCCATTCACCATCCATCCAGCTCAATGTTAGTGAATACCAGTTGTGCTAGTTCTTGGGAATATGATGGTGAACAAGACCAGCATGAGGTCTACTTGCCCTCACAGGGCTTACACCCCTTACAGCCAGCGTGGGATGATGTGGAAGGGATTCCGTAAGTGGTTCTGGAACTGTTAACCATAGTGTAGATGTGCCCACCTTACTTCCTCGATCATCATCATTTCACCATCATCAATTTTTACCAACAGAATCACTCCCCTCCCCCCTTTCTTTATTCCAATGGAATCTCAGCAGAAACTCAGAATATAAAACAAATATAAGTGGGTGGGTCTGGTTAAAGACAGAACAGCCCAGTTAGTTCCTGCCCTGCAACCCACAATTCCTTTCATTTTGCCCTTGAGGTATCTCCTCACACAGCCAAACCTGAAGGCCATTGACCTTGGTCTCTGTCCTTAGTCTGGCATCTATCTATATAAAAGGCTAATATGCAAAGTATCCTCTCGGGAGTTCAACCGGGAGACTGGGGGTTCAATCACTCACTATGATGTGCTTTGGTAGTTCCTGCCCTGCAACCCACAATTCCTTTCATTTTGCCCTTGAGGTATCTCCTCACACAGCCAAACCTGAAGGCCATTGACCTTGGTCTCTGTCCTTAGTCTGGCATCTATCTATATAAAAGGCTAATATGCAAAGTATCCTCTCGGGAGTTCAACCGGGAGACTGGGGGTTCAATCACTCACTATGATGTGCTTGAACACATCAGGGGGTGGCACAGAACGAAGGAAGGCCCTGGCCGGCAGCTGGCAGCCAGGAAAGGAAGTCCCCGGCCGGCAGCCAGAAGGCCCCAATCGGCCCTGATCGCTAGCCAGGCCTAGGAACCCTACTCATGCACAAATTTTGTTCACTGGGCCTCTAGTAATTTCATATTGTGCTAGTGCTCTGTCTGTAGCTATTCTCCAGCTATGCTAATGCCCCAGCTGTAGAGGAAGCTAGGATAAATGTGTAAACGCAGGCCAGCAGACCTCAGAAACCCCAGAAGTGGTAACGGGTAGCCTTTTTATGTCCTTTCAGTTTCTAGCCCCAGAGCTGGTCTTGGAGCCACTGGAATGGGACAGGGGAACACCCTTGATCTTTTTTTCCACGGTCCCCAGACCCATGTATTTACCTGTCCTGTCTCAGTTGAGATGCTGAAAACAATGTAACTGCAGAAACAACCTCCTAAAACCAACACAGGACAAAGGAGTTTATGCACATGTTTGTTTGGACTTTGGGTAACTTGAAATTATTTAATCATGCTTAATTTCCTGCAGGGAAGTTCCATCATAATTTGAGACAAGTGGCAGTTTTGCCTCTGGCAGATTTAAATGAGAAAGTGAATGCTGGGATCCAAACAGCCTCATGAATGTACATCTGTGCCCATAGTCTTAATCAACCTCTTTGTTTCGCTTCTTTCTTTCCTGTGGTGGTTGTGGCAGCCTCCCCGCCGCCTGCCCATGTGATGCAGTGACATTTGCACAGAGCAAGGCCCACAGGCTTTCTCATTTGCATTTCACTCCAGCCTTTTCTGAATGGCCACCGAGAAAAGGACCTGATCCTTAGAATAAAGTGATCCCCAGATTCAGAGCTCAAGTTTCTTAAGTTTTTCTACCTGCCTGCAGTGATGGGCTGCCTGTGATTCCTCCATTGTGCCTCTGCCTCTGTGAATTTCTTATTCTGTTCCTCTTCCCTCTCCTGTCTTCTCTAGCACTTTAATCCATTTCAGATTCAACTCAAAAAAAAAAGTCAAGAATGAGATTTTCAAAAAGCAAATAGCTATTTAGTAAACTTATAAAATATTCACATAGGGATATGGCTGATTACACATCAGGGAATGGCTGATTTATTTTATTTACCACCTCCCCTACCGGGTTTAAAAATAATTTCTTGAATTTGAACGCCTTTGGACTTTGCACATGCTTGCCAGTTTGCCACAGTCCCCACCATCCTCTGTCGTATTTCACACCCTGTGACTTTATGTGTGTATATTACTGGCCTGGTTTTATAGTCAGCCTGGTCCCTTCCTGAATATCAAAGCTTTCCCAGGCCGTCTTCCTTGAGAGTCTTCTTTGTGCAATTTAGAGTTCTAGAGTTTTATAAAAAGTGTTGCTACTGTGCATATATTTATATCAAATGGGAGGAGTTATTAAAAGATAGAAATACAGTATTCATTTATAGAAAGTGGTTAAAAGGAAATAAAAGTTGTACTCATTGCTGGGAAGGTTATAGGATATCAGGCAGTAAATCTTACTAAGAATTTATAAATGGATTCAATAGATTTTGTGCATAACTTGTACATTTCACCTAGGTCATTAAACCTGGATAATGGAGCAAGGTAAGCCTGAAACATCGCAGGAGGCACAAATGACAGAACTGAAACTGTCCTGCTTTGGGCGCATCATGAGAAGGCAGGGTTCTATAGAAAAGACAAGCATGCTGGAAGAATAGAAGGCAGCAGGAAAAGAGGAAGTCCAAATATGGAGTGACTTCATGAAAGAAGCCACAGGTCTGTGTCTACAGGAGCTGAGCAGAGCTGTTGAGGACAGGACACTGTGGACATCACTCAGTCACAGGGCCGCCAGGAGTGAGAGCCGACTAAACGGCACCTAACAACAAATAGAGCCTTGATTTGATCATAGGATTCTTGGAGGTGTTGGATAACTTGATAGTGAGTGGGTCCTTTATATAAATACTAGAGGCTCAGTGCATGAAATTCATGTATGGGTGCAGTCCCTAGGCCTGGCCAGCATTCGAAGCACAAGCATCTGAAGTGGAAGGGCAGGTCCCAGCTGACCTCTGGGCCCCCCGCTTGTCCCCTCCGCCTGAGTGATGGCACCCGAGTCCCCATGCAGAGATGCAGTGAGCGTGGCCAGATGCCGTGGGCCGGGGCACAGCGTGGGCCTCTGGGCCACCCAGCAGTGCCACACATAAGGCAGATGGGCAGTGTGCTCTCTCCCAGCCGGCCTCACAGACCGGCTCCTGTGCAAACCCATAGGGGGCCCTGCGGTCCCAGTGGCTGCGGCCCAGCTCACTCAGAAGAGACCGTATGGGTGCAGGGCAGCCTCCTCATGAGCACCTGGCACCTAAGTGTGGGGACTTCCTTGGCTCACAAGCCCTGGGTATCCCAGGGGAGGGTAGCAGGAGGTGTGAGAGCGAGCTTGGTGGTCACCCCACATTCTCACTGCACCTCCATTGCAGCCCATGCACAGGCAATGTGGGAGGTTGGCCATCGCCACCCACCCCCTGTTCCCCAGCACAGCCCAGGGCCTGGCCCCGATCAGGCAAGCAGGGCCTGCCAGCAGCTGGTTGCCGTCTACAGGGCAATTGGCAGGGCGATTGGACCCCTGCTCACACCTGCCTTGGCCTGGCGCTGCCTGCTCACCTGCTGCACCATCCTGCTATGGTGCCGCTCTCGTCAGGGCCCATTGGGGCCAGCGGCACCTCCACTGCTGCCCGCTGCCAGCACCGTGTCCCTGATGTCTGCCATGTTCCACACTGCCCCCTGGTGGTCAGCACACGTCATAGTGAGCGGTTGAAATCCTGGTTGAACAATTTGCATATTAGGCTTTTATTATATAGGACGAGTGGCCTGGTGCATGAATTTGTGCACATTGAAAGGAAATTAATTAGAAGAAATATTTTAATATCATTATTCGCCCTTTCTCTATAATAGAAGTGTCAACCAAATTCACGACCGACAATGACAGATGGAAACACACGTGTGATTGACACCAACAAGAGCTTTATATGTATTGCGCATGCGCTAGTCAACTTAGCCTTTTATAGATATAGAATAAATTTGCTTAATTAGACCTGCTTTCTGATGTAGCTAAACTTTTTCCAGCCCAGTGAAGCACCCCAACTTCTCTTTCAGGTAATTGTCAGCAACACAGCATCAAATATCAGCATGAAGCGGATTATTAGTGTAGATCACACAGGGAGAACAAAGGGTAAAATGTAGAACTGCAGCAGTGTTTGACTATATTCTGCACAGTGAGAAAACCTGAAGTCATTTTCAAGGTTCACCATTTCTTCTTTTCAGTCAAGTCAAGTTTCTAAGTTTTCTAAGTCTCCATTTTCCAGCTAATGGAAAGAAAATAGGATTCCACCGCGTCTCCTATCTACCTACTCCAGGACTTCGGTGAGGATCAAATGAGATGAGGCATGGGAAAACGCTTCACAGACATTTGGTTAAAGTGTAAATGTTTCCACCTGGCTATAAAGCAAGTCATGTTCCTGGGCTGAAGAAACTGCAAGAAGGCTATTCACTAGGGAGAGGAAGTCTGGCGTTGCCACATGACGTCATTACCTGGACAGACACTTAGCATATTAGCCTTTTACATATATACTAGTAGATTCTCAAACATCATCCTTCCTTTCCAGTTCTTCCCTTGTTTTATTCCGTATCACCCTTTTACCATGCTCTGTGTCTGTTGGATGGCTGTGGCTCTTCTCTATTGGGCTCTGGACACGTCTGTCTATGGAATTCTCCTGACTGTTGGTACTAAACTTGGAAGACTGTAATTTGTTTCCTCTTTTAACAAAACCCTCTCTTTTTTTTCCATTTCCCAGCAGATGTATGGAGTGATCACTCATTTCAGACCGACCCGGATTTGCCTCCTGGCTGGAAAAGAGTCAATGACATTGCTGGGACCTATTACTGGCACATACCAACAGGAACGACACAGTGGGAGCGCCCTGTCTCCATCCCAGCAGACCTTCAGGGATCTAGGAAAGGCTCGCTTAGTTCTGTAACGCCATCTCCCACCCCAGAGAACGAGGTAAAATGGAGTCTCTTTGTAACAACTTAGTAGAGTGGATGTAACTGATGATTTCGCTTTATACTCATTGCTTCTGCCCCAACAGGTCATCGAGGTAAGCTTTTTGATTATCGTGCATGTTGCATTTGAAACCTCAGTAATGCTACCTCTTAGTAAATAGTGTTAATACCATCTTTCAGGGATGTTTTCATTTTTTAATGGCTTTTGATCTCTTGAAACACTGTTTTAGGTACACAAAGTAAGAGGGGCTGATTAATGAGAAGTGGTTAAGATTCCCCAGGGCTCCCAGAGGCAATATTTTACTCTGTAGGTGCCATTGCGTGGTGCTGACTCCATAAAATATTTACACACGGAAGAACGTCTCTTGGCCAGACATCTTATAATTACTGCATATCTTATTATCCTTGGGTTCATTGGATTGCATGGAGAAGATGTCAGTAAGAATAACCCTTGAGAGCCCTTAAATGCTTAATTTCTATTTTAAAAACAGGATGTTTATTTAGCCAAAGTGACCTGATTGTAGAAATAATGAGCAGCATACATTTTTGCTATCCCTGAGGAAGAAATCTGAATGTTTAAACAAAGAATTGAGGCGTTAAAAAAAATTCCATTGTGGTATTTATTAATATAAAGAGTATTTATTCACTCTGTGAATCCTGATAATGAAATAGTCAAGAGAATTACATTTGGGAAAGGTCACAATTAAATAATGGCTTTTTCTTTTCTTTTTTAAGAAAAGTGGTTTGATCACTGACAACGAGACGTGTTTGCTTTTCTCTGGCCACAATCTTGTTTTTAAATAACCCATTTTCTTTTACTTCGGGGACATGGGTGGCACTTGAACTGCATCTCTTACCTGCAAAGCTCCTCTATATATTTGCAACTATTACCACCCTTCCTGTAGGAAACAAGAAAGAGATCCTGTTTTCTGCGTCTTTGATTATTTACTTGCTCTTCTCTGCGAGGCAGTAAAACCCACCTTCCCACCACATCCTGCTGTTGCCGAGCCACGTAGGATTTTGTTGTTCATCACTGGTCGATTTTGATAACATTTCATTGGAGCTTCATATTTCTGCTCCCTGAGCAGATTCCACTCAGTCAATTATTCATCTTGTGTCAGGTGCACTGGGTGGTAAAGATGAACGAACACAGCCCTGATGCTCAAAGAGCTTGGCATGGAGTCTTCCTATCCCAGAAATGCTTCTTGGCATTTCTCCCTGGACCACGGAGTGGCCTCCCAGAATCAGAGCCAGTTCTCACTGAGGCACGGATATCCTCTCTCTCCCTTTCCCGCACACTTTTGCTCTTGGCACCTCCGTTAGAGTCTTTCTCCATTCCAAGGCTTCGTTCCCCGATTGCGACCCTTCAACCATCCTCACCAATGAGAAGTGCCCGGTAGCCAGACCATGCCAGGGTGGGAAGGGGCCATTTGACACCAGTATCCATACATCGGCACAGGGAAACTGAGGCACAGAGAGGTCAGTGACCAGCAGCAATCCTGGGTGTAGAACTTGGACTTCCTAAATCCTCCTGAATTACAGGCCCGAGTGCTTCTCACTCCTCTCCCTTGGCTTTGGGGGTTCAGCCTGCTCCGCTTTCGCATGGAGCCAGAGGGGAGGAGATTAGAGTATCTTTGAGTTCCCATTTGTGTTCAGTAACTCCCTTGTGCTCTGTATGTGGGAGAAATGAAATCCTTCTAAAGCTCGCCTCCTGGGGCCAGGATGTGGGTGTGGTGGTGTCCAGGAGGGCACCCACAGTTTCTGTATCTCAGATTTTTATTTCTTCAATGACTATAGTAGACTTTCATTCGTTGTTCTGGGAAGAATGCAGCACAGGTGGGCAGCTGGCCCCAGGGGCCAGTGTCAGGTAGCGAGTCCACCTCCCACCCCTGAGCCTTTTTCTGATGCCCACTTTTGCCTCTTCTTCCGCCCTCCACGCCTGCTTCCTTCTTCCCATCCGCGGGCTGGGAGTCCCTTCCCCTGGCCCTCCCTCCCCGCTCCCAGAGTACAGGGTTCCCCTCACACCCCCATGGCTCAGCCTCTACTGCTATTCATGACTTACTGTGGCTTTCAGGATGTCATTTCATTTGTTCCTTCAAGACTCTGTGTGTGGCAGGGAAGACCGCCATCACGTTCCCTATTTAAGAGAAGAGGTAGCTGAGGCTCACTTACCGGAGTAAACAGGCAGCTGGTGTTGGGGTGGGCATTCATCTGGTCCGCTGGCGCCTGTGCTCTGCCCAGGACTGAGTAAATTTGCCCCTGGCTGTTGGCTCCATTCCTCTCTTCTGTTGCTAACCACGCCCTTGTTTTTGACAAAGTCTCATTCTTCCAAGGAACTTTGCTAATAATGGATGTGTAGTTTTTGAAGTTTCAGAGGGTGACTCCTATCCAGCGTTTTCATAGGCCAATGGGATAGGTGTTCTTCAGACCAACCTTTTCCATAGTTTGCTTCATGCATGTTTTTCCTGGACATAAGGCCACCCATTATGTCAAAGAACCAAGTAGACTTAAAAGCCAATAAACTAAAAGGAGGCATGTGTAACACTTTAAACAATAAAGGATTTAAAAAATAAATAAATAAAAGCCAATGAGTTAAAATCATAGGGGCAGAGGTAGAGAGAACAAGTGGAGTACTGGGGGAAAGACCCAGCCTGTCGCATTCCCAGGGTGTGCAGATGCCGCAACGGATATTAAATCAGAGGCAATAAGGGTGATTGCATGTTTACAGAGCCAGGCTCAGGCCTTATCTCCTTACTCCCCATAAAGCCCTATGCACCTGGCACTAGAGTTGTCACTCCCGTTTCACATTTGACAGCCCTGAGACACGGGAGGGGAAGGAGCTTGCTCAAGATCACACACCTGGCCCCTGGTAGAGTCGAGCTCGAATGAAGGTCCCCCTCATCCCAAGCTTCACTACACTGTATGTGAGGGTCTTGGGGAGCCTGGAATCTCTTCCCCTCCCCCAAACGAGGGCTGTATCATATGCAGAACCTTCTAGAAAATGACTTTCTCCTGATAACATTACCTCAGCTCCTAATAACAGTTAAAGAGACATGATTATTTCTCTGACACCATTTCTTTGATCTCTAAGTAGATTGTATTTCAGCTAATTTGGAAACATGAGACGAAGTGAAATGTTAAGGGAGAGAAGAAACTTGTAAGATGTTGTGCTGGAAATGCATATTTTATTCAGCTTTTCTCTGAGCTGGCTTTTTAGAAAAGAGTGAGTGCCAGATCTGTTGACTAAGCCTCACAAAAGTTTAGAACCGACGGCTTTCTTGCAGTTTGACGATTTTACATATCACGTTCCAGAGCTGACTGGAGAAGTGTTAAGCACAGAGGATAACGTTTCCTCTGCACGTGCCAGCAGTATTTTCGAACGTTTATAAACTGGCCAGGAAGCTTTTGCTGCTGAAATTTGGCCTGTGATCATCTCCCCCAAGTCTGTTGACTTGTTCCAAATTACTTAGATGTTGACTTTTAGAAGAGGGGGCCACACAAAATATTTTTATGGATAACTAATAGCCAT
>NW_006287462.1:4706815-4707471 GCF_000327345.1 Myotis davidii | reverse complement strand
AAGGTGCTTCCCAGTTCCTTAAGCAGAGAGAATGGAGGAGAAAGTAGGGTTTTGTTTGAGTTGTGGAATTGCTTTCCAAGAACTCAGAAGAGAAATACGGAAGAAGAAAGCTCTCCATGGGCAAGGTTAGAGAACTGAATTCCTTTAGTGGGCTCATCCTCACACAGCGTCTGCTGTGTGGCCATGAAGGTGCCATGCTCCAGGCACTGGGTCAGTCCCCCGGCCACACTGTCTCTGAGGAGCTAAGGCCCCAGGGCTGTCCGAGAACCAGGAGTGGAGCACAATCACCGTAATCAGGGTCAGAAGCGCTGACCCTGGGCAAGGTCAGGACAGGCACGGGGAGAATGTGTCCCCAGCTGTAACTCTAACGCCAGACTATCACTCGCTGTGCTGCCCGAGAGATGATCAACCGGGCCATCATCGCTCATGGAAGACGGTCTCTGTTCTTCCTTACTATCCTGTCTCCCTGTCTTCGTGCTGTGACTTTGCCCCCCACCGGCCTTTTCTTCTTTGGCTTTCTCTTTGTCTCTTCTCTCCTTTTGTATCTCACTCCCACTGTCAGGTCACAGGCTGGGGTGGCTGCAGACTTCCTGCAGAACCAAAGAATTTCTGTTGGGTTGTTTTATATTTTAAAAAAATGTATTAGCTGCCTAGCT
>NW_006287462.1:4705046-4706626 GCF_000327345.1 Myotis davidii | reverse complement strand
CAATAAAAATATATTTAAAAAAATATATATTAGCTACAATATTGTATTCTCTTCCCTTAATTAAAAAAAAAATTAGATGAATAGAATATGTGGTTCTGAAAATTTAAAACAAATTGTTGTTCAATTCCATTATCCTTAATTTAAAGAAAAAGAAATTATGGTCACTTATTGAAGAGAGAGAAAAAATTTTAATGACTATTTTTAAATACAGAAGGGAAAAAAAGGTCTTTGACCTAATCGTAACATAAAATGTCAGTTTCTATTTTTCCTTACTTGATTTTTGTGTGAAAGGGTTTCTTGAGTAGTACCCATGTTATTTTAAGTTTTTTTTTGAAAAATCACTGTATAAGACCTTTGTTTATTTAAATCTGTAAAGGGTGATTGTTGGAAGCTTGCCAGCTGACTCATGTCTTCGTAGCGTGAGAGCTAAATTCATGTAGTTTTAGGACTGTAATCTACTTTTACTTTACAGGGACCCTTTCGTCCAAAGAGTAAATACATAAAACATTTTAAACACACCTACAGAGAACTTCTTATTGAATGCTGAAGGTTTTTCTAAATACTTGTTTTAAAAAATACTCTTTGTTCACCCTCCCCAGTCCCAACAGAGTACCTCTTAAGTATAAGTAGCAATTTCAGATTTCTTTTGTCAGACATACACCCTTTTAAGAAAATATTTCTCTGCAAAAACACAATTATCTTAATCGTCCTAATTCATGTTCTGATATCCTCTTTCAAATTTGACTTAAGTGAAAACCAAAGATGGCTCACATGTAAACAAGGATGATGATGTGGAGCTAAATAGAACTAGTTTCCTTTTGAAAAAAAGAAATTTTAGCTTAAAATTTTATTTTCTACTCGATACTCCTACAACAGTGATTCTAAACCTTTTTTGGTCCCTGGCCCCTCTGGAAATATAAGAAAAACTGGGGATCATCTCCCTGGGAAAACACACATGTACAAGAGCCTACCCATGCCAGGGGCTCCCGGGTACCCTCAGCTAACCCCTAGAGACCCTCCTATGTTATTCATTTTCTCCTCAGTGAAAGCTGAACACGGCTTTGGGGGATGGAGTAGGAGAGAGGTAACGGACTGGCAGCATTCATACTCTTTTCTTCAATAAAAAGAGTTTATTTTAAAAAATAAATACGTGGCCGAAGTTCTAATTTGTTCTGAAAAACTGCAGTTCAGGTGCCTAGTCCACAAAGAAAGCAACAAAGACAGCACGCGTGCGAGAGAGTTCGCGGATCTAAGTTTGCAATGGCTTTGCCCTTGCAGAGTCCTACAGAGTTAGAGAAGTGCGTCTTTCAGCACTTGGGATATTGGAACTTGGTTCCTTCTGCTTTGAGTGGTTTTAAAAAATTGTATTAATGTTGTGAGCAAAAGGTATGGGCGGTGTTTGCTTCTCATTGTCAATGGACTGTAGTTGACGTTTCCATTGTTGATTTATTATCTGAGAAAAGAGATCTGCCCACCGAGTCAATGCAACAAACTCATAAGGATGTCCCTGGGCCTGATTAGTATTCTTTCCCCGAATCTTAGATGAAAAATATTTGAATAGTCACTCAATCTAATGGGGG
>NW_006287462.1:4694294-4704956 GCF_000327345.1 Myotis davidii | reverse complement strand
GTTCCGAACTAGAAGTTTTTGTTTAGGTTCAAAGGTCTATTGTAAGAGTTCTTCCAACAAGGCAAGCCTTCCTGCTTTGTTCTGTGATTATGTGTAGTGATCAAATATTAACTTGTGAAGAGGCTTGTGTGTCCGAGAAGCAGAGCTGTCTATGGATTAGAGCAGCGGTTCTCAACCTGTGGGTCGCGACCCCTTTGGCGGTCGAGCAACCCTTTCACAGGGGTCGTCTAAGACCATCCTGCATATCAGATATTTACATTACGATTCATAACAGTAGCAACATTACAGTGATGACGTAGCAACGAAAATAATTTTACGGTTGGGTCACAACATGAGGGACAGTATTTAAAGGGCCAGAAGGTTGAGAACCACTGGATTAGAGGAATTTACGTTCCTTGTTCAGGGCTGAATCTCCGCAAGATGGTGATGTCAGACCATTCCTTACTAACTCTTTCCTGTTCGTGGTCCTCTTTTTTTCCCCTTTTAAATGAAAATAATGTGACCCCTCAGCTTTTTAGGCCCTTGGCCATGGTCATTCCTCAGTTTCCAAACCAGCACATTGACGAGTGCACCCCTACCTAAGACAACAGCTTTGTGTGGTTCGTGGGAAAGAAAATGGTCCCAGTGGGGTTAGCTGGGCTGGGGATTTAATGTTTGGAAGCATTTTGTTTGCTTGTATGGCCACATTGAGCAAACCAGTTCTCTGCCTGTTAATAATGTTCGGGCATGTGTTTCGGTAAGTAAGGTGCCCTCTCTTTCCTCCTGCCCAGTCTTTGGATGCTAACCTAGATCTAGAGAGAGTGAGCTAGCAAGTGGCTGGTAGAGTGAATTTGTTCCCTAACTCATCCTGTGAATATCAATGCTAACAACAGTGTCTTGTGTCTTTTTTTTTTCCTTTCCTTTTTCTTTTTTCTTTCTTTTTTTTTAATCAATGTGCTTTTTTTTCCCTGTGTGAATAATTATATGTCTAGAAACAGCCATGGAGTGATTTTGCTGTTCTGAATGGGGGGAAGATTAATAGTGACATTTGGAAGGCAAGTATATTGTCAGCTTTTAGATCATTTACGGTGTTGTCCTTTGTGCATGGCTGTGGCTGCACCTTTCTCTTCTCTGCGAGCATCGTGCATTCGGCAGGGACGGAGTGATGGGGCTTCTTGCTAGGGACGCCCAGCTCACACACACGTCGCCCTTTTTTGATGTCTCCCCTTGCGAATGACTTCAGGCAGATTGCCCCGGCTGCCTGCTGTCTGTGAGCAGCACCTTGCACGGAGCCAGCACCCAGCAGCCCTTGCATGCCTCCTTCCGCCTAAGCTCACGTGCACTCTGCCTCCGGCGGGAGGACCCTCCTCTCTCATGACATTTGCGGCTGTGTCACAGGCCTTCCCCCGTCCTCCCCTAACGGGCCTCTGTTTTCTTCTAGGATCTGCACGCAGCCACAGTTAACCCGGACCCCAGTCTCAAAGAGTTTGAAGGAGCAACACTGCGCTATGCATCTTTGAAACTCAGGTAGGGCATTGGGACACCCAGTTGTGACATGTGGCTTTTTGCCGCCAGAGTTTGCAATAGAATTCTCAGTCCCATTTTCTGTTTGTTTTTTCTAGAAACGCCCCTCAAGCTGATGACGACGATTCTTGTAGTATCAACAGCGACCCAGAAGCGAAGGTTGGTAAAAACGTGCTTTCAGCAACTAGGTTATAGTCTCACCTCAAAGTAATGACTTTGGATAATGGCCCAGTTTTTACAAACCGTCAACCCAGAGCCACTTATTAAGTAATTATCCCTCGATGCGCTGTCTTTTCTAATCTCCCCAACTCTTAAAGTAAATCCCTAGTCCAAGTCAGCTTTGGGAGGATTTCTGTGATCATCGCGACTCGGCCTGTCTCTCAGCACATCGGTTTTTTGCACAAAGTGGCAAGTGAAAATGACTGTTTGGATGGGCTTCCGAAGCCTTTACAGCAGCGGTTCTCAACCTTCCTAGTGCCACGACCCTTTAATACAGTTCCTCATGCTGTGGTGACCCCCAACCATAAAATTATTTTCGTTGCTACTTCATCACTGTAATTTTGCTGCTGTTATGAATCGTGATGTAAATATCTGATATGCAGGATGTATTTTCATTGTTAGAAATTGAACATAATTAAAGCATAGTGATTAATCACAAAAACAATATGTAATTATATATGTGTTTTCCGATGGTCTTAGGCAACCCCTGTGAAAGGGTCGTTCGACCCCCAAAGGGGTCGCGACCCACGGGTTGAGAACCGCTGCTCTAAAGGTATACCCGGTTCTGCCTTGCAGGTGGTCTGAGACCCCTCGCGCCGCCTCCTCCAGGGTGGCCTCACACCTGTGTAGGGCGAGGCCTCTTTGCCGTCCCTGTCACCAGTGCAGGCATGCTTTATGATGGAAAGTGAGAGTGAACTTTGCTTTCGGCCTTCTGGTGGGGTACCCGAGGGCCAGCCTTACGGGCTTGGTGCCATTCAGTTGTACAGGGCCCTGTGCTGTGAATCAGGGACACAGGCCTGGGGGTTTAATTCAATGCAGTCGCCACCTTGGAATTCTTAATCATTTATTTCATCTTTGACTTTGTGTGGTAGTGAGTCCCGTGGGGCAATGGCGTGTGCACCGGGGGTGGGAGCCTTAGCGTGTGCACAGTCCTGCCACCTCCCTACACCAGACTCTGCCAGACCTCCCTACCCCTGTCCCCACCCAGCCACCTCCGTTGCCTTCCACCATCGTAGGAGTCTAGGAGTGAGCATGGGGAGAGTTGGTGTTGGGCACATAAGGTCCACGGTGTCTCGGGAAGGGTCAAAACAGTGGCCTGCCCAGCCCAGACTGGCAGCACCGGGGGTGTTTAGTGGTGACTCTGGTGGGTGAAGCCTGCCTACTCTCATTCTAGGGACCTAGCATGTCCTGGTGCAGATGTTGCAATAAACTTGAGGGACACCTGTCTGTTTTGGGTTGGGGGTTGGGAGAGTGAGTCCATGGACAAGAGGGATTCCAGGCTCAGTTTCCCCACCTCTGGCCAGGGTGCAGTGTCGCGGTCCAGCAGCTGGTGGGAGGGGGAACCCAGAAGATGATGGTCTGTGGGGGTGGGCAGGGCCCCTGCGGCCTGGGATGGTCTGCACTCACCCTGCCAGTATCCCCATGCCCGAGGGAGCGTGACATTAAATAACAAGCTAAAAACACCGTACGTCAAGAGAGAGAATGCAAAAGTGAGAAGTTTCATGTTTTAATACTTTTACAGCATTTTTTTCCCTGCTCTTTTGAACAAGGGGGCCCTAATTTTCATTTTCATTTGCAAATTATGAAGCTGGTTCTAGATATATTTTCTGAATCCCAAAGCAGATCTGTGTCTGTGAATAGAACAGGAAGCAGGCTCCCTTAGTAGCAGCTACACCTTGCAGGCTCAGAGCCTCCACTCCTTTGCCGGAAACGGCCGAAGCGCCGTGGCCTCGGTACACACGCAGGGTTCGTGTTGATGACTGCACTGCTCCCGTCTGCCCGGCTTCATTCCAAGCACAGCCTGACCGCACGAAGGCCGCTCGGAGCCTGCGGTGTTCGGAACAAGTCCTTGGCTTGCCGCTAGCATGCTGGCCTTTAAAGATAAATTTCATGGCAAGGAAGGGATGCAATGTAACAGGAAGGTGGGATGTGAATAACTTGCTTTGCTACCAGGCGTTATTCAAGGGCCATCAGCACAGGCTGGAGGAGGAGGAGGGGTGAGCGGCAGCAGTATCTCCACTCTTTTTATTTTTAACCTTTACCTGAGGATATGTTTTATTGGTTTTAGAGAGAGGGCGGGGGACATTGATGTGAGAGAGAAACATTGGTCGGCTGCTTCCCACAGGCACCCCAACTGGGGATCGAAGGAACCTACAACCTAGGTACATGCCCTGACTCAGAATCGAACCCACAGTGCTTTGGTGTACGGAATGGTGCTCCAACCAACCTTGCTACCCAGCCAGGGCTCTTACTCCACCCTCACGGGCTGGGGCAGTGAGGGCCCTAAAGCTACCCTGCGAAACTGACCAGCGAGGGCTCAGAGGGAGGTGCCTGAAACAGGGAGGGAACTGGTACCAGGAATGGAGGCCTGGCTGAACTACCACCGAAGTTGACGCTTTCTCTTTTCCCCTCCGAGGTGTTTTGCTTATCGAGCTCTTATCTGCCACCTTTCTGTGGCCAGCAGGTCCGTTCCCACACCCACTGTGCATGTGTCTGTGCTGGTACGAGGCCAGCTTTGTCGTCAGGTGCTGCTCCGTTCTAAACAAGAAAGTACATGTACTGTGTTATTTACTGTATATCCTACTTTGTTCCACAAAAGATACGAGAAGACTTATGAGAAGGAATGTTGTCTTTAAGAGGTGCAGAAAAGATAAGGGCATTGTCAGTGCATCCGTCTGTTTATGTTGAGGGTGAATGACACAAACCTCTAAGGGCAACTCAGAATCTTGGAGGGACCTCGGCAAAGTGCACTCGCTTCTAACTACCCGCCCACCCTGGGCCTGATGGTCCCCGGGCTTTAGAAAGTCATTGTTGCTGTTGACAACCCCAAGCATAGAGGGATGGGAAAAGCATTTCTGAACCCCACTTTATGCGAATCACACTGTGCAGTGTGCAAAAGCACCCCAATTTCTTGTGGAATGTGATGGTTTTTCTAGTATCTCATCCTAAAATCACTGTAATCACGAATCTTGTTTGAGGGCTAACTTTTTGCCAGGCATGACCCTAAAGACTTTATTTCCATTGACTCTCATCCTCATAAAAATTTAGGGGCCAAGTACCATTGTCCCCATGTTGCAGAGAAGGAAACTGAGGCCTGGGAAGTTCAGCAGCGAATCAGTAGTGGAGTCAGGATTGGCGCCCAGGCCATCGGGCTCCAGCGCCCTTGCCCACTAGACTGTCTGGAGGAAAGTCTCACTGGGAGCTTCATTTAGGTGCCCCCAGCACCTAAATAATGTGATCAGTGTCCCCCACAAATGCCAAGCACTTAGAGACAGAGAGAAATGGGGGTACTGTCTGTTGGTATTTCACTGGAAAGAAAGGTCAAGCTCCCAAGCAAAACTCATTCTCTGAAAACGGTGGGGGGTGGGGGACCCGCTCACGGGTCTGACTTGGGCCGAGGTGATCTCTGGACTCTGGAAGTGCAGTGGGTGCGGCGTGTTTCAGCCCCCTCCTCAGTAGTCATATCAGTCGGCCTTACGATAAAGGTGGGCCCACAGCAGGAGGAGGCGGGGGTTGGAGTGGAGGTAGTCTGCATCACTGGTGATGGGCACAGGTACACACTGTGGGGCCACCGCTTACTTCCTTGGCAGACACTGAGCTGTTGTCCAATGCGCTTCTCCCCGGGGTGCGTGGTCACGTGGTCACGCCGCCCATTCATGGAACCGGGCCGAGGGAAGGCCTGTGGAGAAGGCCGAGATGTTCTCAGAATTACAGCTGTTTCAAACCCAACAGCCCTAATGCATTTGCATTTTACACATTTTGAAGAAGCCAGTGAGTTTAGAAGTGACTTTAATGAAGCTACTTTGGAGGAATGCCCCCCCCCCAATCCCCACCCTCCATCAACCCCCTCTCCCCCATCCCCCCTCTTAGTCGCTCCTCACCTGTTTAATGCTGCCTCGGGCACCTAACAGGGGACCACTGGCTAGAAAACCAGGATTTTCCAAGTGTTCAAGCTGTAGAAGTAACTTCTTTAGATAAACATTTACATTGTCCTGTCTGTCATGGACTAGGAAACTGAGTGCGACCCCCCCCCCCCACACACACACACAAATAAGCAGAAGTATCTTGTCTTTAAAAGAAAAAACATTTGATTTCATGTACCATGAAATTCTAAGTGTAGTCCCTGAGGAGTGGTTCCTTAAAAAGTTATTATAGAAAGTTTCTCCCTTACTCCCTCCACGAGAATCACACGCAAAAAAGATAAAACTTGTTTTTAGACGGTCGGGATGTGGACACTTCCCAGTCCTCTGAGTCTGGGCGTCCTGATCAGGGTTCGTTCAGTGAGACCTATAAATAGCAACGTCCCCAACACCGCCCTCCACCCAAAGAGCAAAGTGTTTTTATAACTCTGGAAATGTTTCTCGAGCCTGTCTAATTTTTATACAGTAAGTCCTTTTGTAGTTGTTAGCAATAGGTGTTTGTGTATAATTCTGAGCTCTTTGTTTTCACTTTAGCAAAAATTGAGATTTATAAGAATTACAGAGATTGAGTTCCCATATACCCTTCACCTAGCTTTCCCTAATAACCTCTTCATAATCATGGCACGACCGTCAAGACTAAGGAGTTACTATTAACTAAACTTTATCCACATTTCCCTCCCTACCCCACTCATGTCCTTCGGTCCCAGCGCCCGGTCCAGGATGCTACACTGCATATAGTGAGCTCTTTAAAAATGGCTTCACACAGTCCCTTCTACAATCCTCAGTTTGCCATTCTGCGTTCCATTATAATGTCCCCTGGGATGGATAGTGCCAGAGTTCATCTAGGCACCCACTGGCCATAGGAGCAATTTCCAGTACTATAGAGCAGAGCTACGATTTCATAAAAATAGGTGACCTCTTCTTTTCTTTTAAATTATTGCTTTGGTGTCGGTTGCTAAAACTGATATTACCAGGTCAAAGGCTATTAGCTTATGGCTTCTGTCCCCGAATACACCCCTTTGTCCACTGCCCACTCTGCTCCAGGCTGTGTCATTTTTATTTATTTGTCTTTGTTTTATTGCATGTGAGCTATTGCCCCCTTCTTTCATATTTCCTTTTCTTAAATCATCATCGAGACAGGACATTTCTTAGGAAACTCTTTGTTTCTGTCTATTCTTGGCTATCTTTGTCTTATTTTTCTATGCATTTTTTATATCGAAAATTTTATTGTGGGACAATTTTAGATTTATAGAAAACTTGCAAAGATAGTGCAGCATTCTCCTTTATTCATCACCTAACTTCCCCTAATGTCTGTCTTACGTGACCTTAGTACAAGTGTTAAAACTAAGACATTAACTTGGGTACAAAGCTAAATGCTTTATTCTGATTTTGACCAGTTTTTCTTCTAATGTCTTCTTTTCTGTTCCATGATCTAATTCAGAATACCACATTGTGCTCCATCCCTATGCATTTTAAAATGCAAAACTTTATTATCAGAACCTTAAATATTTTTTGTAATCACTTTTATCTCTCTGTTTATTCTGTGGCACTTTTCCATGTCAAACTGTTTTTTAAATTTTTGTATATTCAAACCTTTTGCAAATAATTGCCTTTCGTGCTTCTGTTACCAAGAAGGCAAGCCCTTGCCATAATTCGGTGGTTTGGTAGCTTGTGTTTCTAAGTTCACATTATTTTTTGGTCTCTCCCCTGTAGCATCCTACTTTAATACCTCAAAATACAAATTGAGCTCCGTGACACTTTCCATGTCTCCTGGCATGTGGCACATTGCTGGCCAAACGCTTGATTCAAATTACCAGTGCAAAAATAAAATTTTATCATAAAATTGCAGAAAACTTAATGCTTTGAAAAATATGCACTAGTTTCTTGAAGTTCTTTTCCCATCCTTGTGTCACTCTGCTGGGACTTCTGTAAAGGAGATGTTCTGCCACCTTGTGGACAATATTGAAAATTACATCTTTAAAGACATGGGCAAAAGCTACCTTTCACTGGGAACCATTGGATTGCTTAGAAGGGAAAGTGACTGTAGAGATGACCTAACGGGCCTCCTTTACAGGTGAAACAAGTGGGTCCCAGAAAGTTTGAGTAAATAAGCCCTAGGGTCACACAATTAGTAGTGGAGACGGCATTCATTCAAAAGTGGGTCTCCTGGGCCTCCCACCACCCATCCTATTGTCGCCTTCCGGTGAAGAGCATTGTTCCCAGGATATTTGAGAGGAGGGGGTTTTTAGAACTGCACTTCACTGGTCTTAATATCCAATATAATAAAGAGCTAATATGCAAATGGTTGTCACACCATCACACCATAATGGCTCAGACACTCAACATGGGAGAGAAGCATGGGGACCAGCCAGGCACAAATGAGCTTGCGAGGGAGGAATGGGGACCAGCCAGGCTGCGGCCTGGGAGAGGGACAAGCTGCCCGACCCGTGGTCCTGGGCACCTGCAGCTGCGGCCTGGGCGAAGCCACCTGCCCATAGTCCCCTGTAAAATGAGGAAATTCTGTGTTGGCATTTGAACTGGGCTGAGCTGGGTTGCTAGTTCTCCAGTAGAAGTCAAAGAATGGGTGTGATACCCTTCTCTCTCTCTCTCCCTCTCTCTCTCTCTCACACACACACACACACACACACTCACTCACACACACACACACACACACACACACACAGATTTCGTGCACCGGGCCTCTAGTCCACAATAAAGGAGCTGGGTAAGGAAGGTTGTCTTATCCCAAGCATTACACTCTCTGGGTTCCCACTGCTTCATGTGTGAAATGAATGTGTCATCATCCCGGAAGCCACTTCTGGTTCTGAGCGATTTGAAGGTTCCAAGTGGGATGCGGCAGTTCTGATCCTTGGCACCTGGCGATGAAACGGCTCAGCCTGATTGCTCATCAGGTCGGGAGAAGAGAAGGAAAGACAGAGTATGGCCTGGAGTACTCTCCCGGCCTGGAGATAGGTGGCTGGGGCAGGTACCTACCTGCGTTCAACTTTCTGCAAACACAAGACATTGGGCTTACCTCCCCCACATACAGATGACATCACTTGTGTTCTCGCACAGCTGGTTCCTGGTGGAACTGGGACTCGAACTCAGATGCATTTCACAACAAAGTCCAAGAAAGCGTCGTGCCCACCCACTCCCGGTCATTGCTTCCCTGAGCTTTACGGTCAGGTTGGCTGCCTGGGAGTTCGGGTGGAGGTCGCAGAGACGTTGGAGGCTGGTGCAGTGAGGGAACTGGAGCATCGCCACGCAAGAACAGACTCCCCCTTTCTTTTCACCGTCACCAAGCTCACATGGCTCGTCCTTTGCGGTTGCTTTGCGAGTGTTCTGTACATGTTGACTCATCCTGGAGCTCTGGGGGAGGACACGGAACTACGTTTCTATGAAGCACTCAGGTGCTGCTGGCGCGGCGGGTCTACTGAACCATGTGTTGAGTAGTAACACTAAGTTTGAAACCTGCAAATGAGGCATCGTTTCCATGCCTCTTCCGCCGGGAAGCAGTCATAGCCCGTCTACACCGACCTTCCAGTTCTTTGGTGACCATTTGCAATCAATTCTCAGCTGCTTGTGGATTTTTTTTATCCAGCCCCTGGATTTGGTGAAAGCCCTGCTTTTCTCCTTACTCTCATTGTAACCTGCCCCAGGTGGAGAGAAAGGGGATACAAATCAGTTGGTCAGTAGGTTTGATAGAGGAACTTGCTGAAATGAATGGTGAATGAGCATGAGATTCGAATGTTTTCATCTGTGAGCTTTGTCTGTGCCCTCCCCGGGTTCCTCTTAGCATAGATTTTCAGGAAGTAATGATATTAGGGGCTACTGACTTGATTAGCACTAATAGATAAACAGGAAGGGGTAGGGAGTATCTTCTCTCATTCAGATTTATTTCTGGTCTCTGTAGCAAATTCATCATCATTACTTAGCATTTATGTGGGATTTTATGTCAGCATGTAGTTCTTATAATTGATTTTTCTTCATGTGGCAAGGTTTGTTTTCTTCAGAGACCCTGATCTGTGTGAGAAGTTTGGAGTTGATTTCTGTTGTAGATTCATTAATAGCATCAGCAGCATTTATGGAATGCCTAATGCCAAAGGAGCGGCTGCATGGTGTAATGGCTAAGAGCATGGGTTCAAAGCCAGGCTCTGCTACTTACCATCTGGGTAAGTTACCCAGCCTTGGGCAAGTTCCTTAGCCTCTCTATCTCAGTTTCCCCATCTGGAGTGAGGGTAATAATAGTGTCTACCTCACAGGGCTACTCTAAACAGTGAGTGAGTTGATATATTGTAAACATAAGATATATGTCAAGAGCTTTGACACAATAAGCATTCTTTATGCATTAGCCATGATCACTATTCCTATTACAGAGGGGACTAGATATGTCCCCTGCTTCTAGGGGCAGACAGCAAATAGGCACATTCAACGCATTGTGCTCAGTGCTGAGCTGTGATGTCAGGAGTGGGGCGTCTCCCCTGGCTGTGAGGGGTGAATCGTGTGCTTTCCCAGGAGATGGTGCCTAAGCAGATGAGTGTACTTGCATTGCAATAGGAATTAGCAATTCTCCCCCTTTCTGAAAGTGTAAGTGCCGATTTTAAAATAATGTTATATGTAAATGTGTGTTCATTTTCAGCAAGTGCTTTTAGGAGCAGATCTGTTAAGATAAGGCACATCCTTGTCCAACACTGTAGGTTACATTGTTTTGTTATTTAATCCTATATACTGTGTGACACCAAAACAACCATAGTGTAAAGCAGGGGTCCTCAAACTTTTTAAACAGGGGGCCAATTCACTGTCTCTCAGACCGTTGGAGGGCCGGACTATAGTTTAAAAAAAAAAACTATGAACAAATTCCTATGCACACTGCACATATATTATTTTGAAATAAAAAAACAAAACGGGAACAAATACAATATTTGTTTTTGCACGTGGCCCGCGGGCCATAGTTTGAGGACCCCTGGGATACGCCATCAACATGATAGGATGAACTTGATCAGCAACGATACTTAGGAAT
>NW_006287462.1:4675020-4694192 GCF_000327345.1 Myotis davidii | reverse complement strand
GCAGTTCCTCTCTGAGCCACAAGGGGGCGGCTGGGGCTGGATGATCCACTTCCAAGGAGGCTCCTTCACCCATGTGGCTGGCAGCTCAGTGCTCTCAGTGGTCTCTCTTCACTTGGGGTCTCACCCTCCAGGGCCTGTCCCTGTGGCCTTGGCTTCTCGCAGTGCTGGTCTCTGTGTGGGCAGGTGTCCTTCTCATGCGGAAGCAGGAAGCTGAAGCCACCAGGTGAGACGAGGTTGGTCCTGGACACGGCACCACATCACGGATCCACTCCTGTGGGTCAGAGAGGCCACAGGCCAGACCGACCCTGGAGGCATGGGTCCATCTCTTGAGGGCAAGTGGCAAGGTCACACTGCAGAGAGCACGTGGGATGGGAGGCTTTCTGGTGGCCACCTTTGGGACATGCAACCTGTGAAATGTCATTCCCACCTTTCAGTCAGTCAACGAAAATGTCCTTAGCGAAGAGCATGATTACTGACACGATGGCATCAAGAAACTGAGGCACAGAGCCAGGGACGCGCATACTGCGTCTTGGAAGAATGCGGGCCGTCCTCCTGTGCGTGGCGTTCAGGTTGACGTTCACAAAGAGGAAGTCAGGACCATCCCATCAGGCCTGAGGAAGAGTGGGAGGAGAGCAGAGAGGCCACGTGATCTGCCCAAGAGCACAGGCTGGTCTCAGAAG
Organism: Myotis davidii; assembly: GCF_000327345.1. Lineage (NCBI taxonomy): Eukaryota > Metazoa > Chordata > Mammalia > Chiroptera > Vespertilionidae > Myotis > Myotis davidii. Next base: position 4,693,512 of record NW_006287462.1, on the reverse strand, counting down.
AGCAGGACCCCAGCCCGGCTTCCTGACCTGGGCCAGCGTGGCTTCCACCGGGCAGAGCCCCTTGGACACTGAGCCACTCATTAGCCCCGGGTGATCATTTGTCTCCCAGCGAGAGGGCAGCTTCTGTGTCTGTACAACTGTTTTCCTCCCTGTATTTGCCGATATAGCCCAATATGATGCTGTGCTCCCGGCAGGACCACGGCTCCCTTTCCCTTATGAACTTCTGGTCCCTGAATGAGCAGTCGAGGAATTGGCAGCGTGTGAGCCCCTGAGTTTTGAAAGGCGCTCTTGAAACGAGTTGCATTGTTATCCAGCGGTTGGCAGCTGCGCCCTGTGGTGGCAGATGTCTGGAGAGGCTAATGAGGGAAGGCAGTCTTCCCTCTGCCCCTGAAGGAAGGCGGTGGGAACAGGTGAGGGGGTGGGCAGCCACAGCAGAGACGGGCATCCCAAGGTGCGGGAGCCTGGCCCCGCAGGACCCTGGCAGGGAATTCTGGGCCACGCATGGTCACTGAGCTGAGTGGCCTCAGGCAGAAGCAGCGGGTAATCCCTCTATCAGGGCTGGGTCCTCCAGGAAGGCCCAGCTGGTCAAGACTTGGGGCCTGAAGCTGGGGTTCCCAGGCTGCCTGGAACGTTACCAGCAGATATTCAGCCTTGTTCTCTTGGGGCTGTTGACTGAGAACTTAATTCCAGCACCAGGATCTCGGGAGTCGTGCAAACATGTCTTATTTCTTTGCAGTTAAGAAAATTTGTAGAGAAATGATGGTTCCTCCTACATAACTGTTGGCATAGTCCCAGTGCTGAGCCGTCTTAGCTAAGCCACACGTCCCCTCGCCCCGAGGACTCCTGTCTAAAAATCTCATCAACGTGCGAAGCCACAAAGATCAGAGCCTGCGTTCTCCTCCTGGCTCTGCCGCTCGTCGGGAGACAGTTTCAGAGTCAGGCTTCCGTATTTTCTGTCTCTGAACGGACACCGAGGGTGACAGCTCTCAATGCGTGTCTGCAGTGGATTCAGCCAGCCATTCACTTAGCACATTGTTATTCAGCAGTGATTACATGCAAGGCGGTCGGACACTGATCACACTGGGAAGGGGAGCAAAGGAAAATAATGGGGAGAGAACATGGTAATCCGTTTGAGAACAGCAGTTACAACATAACCGGAATCGCAGGAGGAAAAGCAGTAACCTCCAGCAATCCATGGAATTTCAGTTGCTTTGAGTTGAAGAAGCGTTTAAGATCAGTTCTCAAAGCAATGACACTAACCATTTAATTGAAAACTTAGCTATCAGTTAGTGGGTGAATAGGTTGAATGGATCAAGATGTTCAGTGACACACATCTTCCTGTCCTGGTGCTCGGGCTGGAAGCCCAGTCTGGCTGGCCTCAGCTTCCAGAGTCCTGGTTGAAAAGGGTTGGGCCTCTCTCATCGATGTTTCTAACTCTCTATCTCTCTCCCTTCCTCTCTGTAAAAAATCAAATATATATATATTTTTTTTTAAAAAAGAAAGAACAGAAAAGGGTTGGGCTTTACTCCCCAGAGGCTTCATACTAGCTTTAAAAAAAATACTCCAGAATTCTTTCTAAATAATAATTGACTTTAAAGTTGCCCATTTTGTAGGAAACTGTCAATTGCCACTTCTCCCCAGTGTTTGCAATGATTTTCAGAGAAAGAATGGCCTAAAAGTGAGGGATTGCAGCCTCTGGCCTGTTGCATTAGAGAACTCATACTGTCCAGGAGATAAGACCGTTGCTAAATAAAGTAGCACCTATGAAACATTTTCCCCAAAATCCTTTTTTTTTGAAGTCATTGAAAAGGTAACAGGGTGTTAGAAATGGACACAGGAAGCTGGGCGCTCTGCCCGTGCCCCACAGCGACCTTCGGGGTTGCATTCCATGTGGAACACCATCCCTGTCCTTCTAGAGTTCTCCGGGGACCTCTCCGAGAAGGACGGAAAGGCTGCAGAGGCACACGTGGCCGTGCTCAGTGACTGTAGTAGGTGCCGATGTGCTGCATGGCACGCTGTGTAGAATGAGGTAATGTGGACTGGCCAGCACCGCACTGTTAAAGAGTCGAGATTTCCTGAAGACATAAACATGACTATTATTGTGTGCCCTCTTTTACATGCTGGCACCCTCTCCTTTAAGAGGTAAGGATTCTTCCCAAAGAAATTTGGAAAGTGGCATGGTCGAGGCTGTAATCCAGTGATGGCGAACCTATGACACGCGTGTCAGAGGTGACACGCGAACTCATTTTTTTGGTTGATTTTTCTTTGTTAAATGGCATTTAAATATATAAAAGAAATATCAAAAATATGTCTTTGTTTTACTATGGTTGCAAATATCAAAAAATTTCTATATGTGACGTGGCACCAGAGTTAAGTTAGGTTTTTTCAAAATACTGACACGCCGAGCTCAAAAGGTTCGCCATCACTGCTCTAATCAGTGCCATGCAGTGAGTTTCACAGAGATTGCATTTTGCAGACAGAATCATAACAAACACAGAATGAACTGGTGACGCTGGTGTAAGAATCGTTGTTGAAACAGGAGGTTCCCTGGGGACAGTGAACTTATCAAACTCTTTTGGAAGCTTTGCCCCAGGAATAAAGAGCCCGCAGTTCCCTTAGTACAGGGTTCCTTGTTTTAACATCATTTTCCTTAAGAAGCTCACTATTATCCTTCTCCAAATTTCCCTCATAATTCCAAAACCCCCACCTTTTTCTTGATACCCTATGTAGAAGGACAACTCGGCTGGCATTTGTTCCACAGTCATTCAGATAATTCAAGCTCTGGCCAGTGTGGCTCAGTTGGTAGGAGTGTCATCCCATACACCAAAAGGTCACGGGTTTGATTCCCACTCAGGGCATATGCCCAGGTTGCAAGTTTGATCCCTGATCAGGGCGAGTGCAGGAGGCAACTGATTAACGTTTCTCTCTTACATTGATGTCTCTCTCTCTTTTACCCTTCCCCTCTCTAAAAATCAATGAAAAAAATGTCCTTGGGTGAGGATCTTAAAAAAATAATAGTAATAATAATTCAAGAGCCCTGACCGGTTTGGCTCAGTGGATAGAGTGTCGGCCTGCAGACTGAGGGATCCCGGGTTTGATTCCGGTCAAGGGTGTGTACCTGGGTTGCGGGCGCATCCCCAGTGGGGGGCGTGTAGGCGGCAGCTGATCGATGTTTCTCTCTCATCGATGTTTCTGGCTTTCTGTCCCTCTCCCTTCCTCTCTGTGAAAAAATCAATAAAATATATTTTAAAAAAATAACTCAAGATACCCATTTCATTCTTCTCTGAAAAAATAATGTAATATTATAATATGGTGTAATATATATTATATAAATGTATAATTTGTAATTCATAGGACTCAGGCTGCTCTGATTAGTTTTGGCGATTGTTCTCTGGCTACTCTGTATCTTCTCATTAGGAGAGAAAAGTAATCAGCAGATATTAAGTGCTGATGATGTACTTGGCACTCACCTAGGCATTGTGAGGTTTGAAAAATACATGTTTACAGGGGTCTTTGATCTCAGGTGGCTCCCGGGGAGGCCGCAGTGGGTAACGGAAGGGGCACTGTGTTAGGATCAGGAGACCCCACGCTCACCGTACCTGCCACTCAGAGTCTGGGAGGCCTTGGGCACGTCACTTCTCCTTGCTGGACCTCACTGATCAAGCAAAGAGGACAAGAAAGGCTTTGAGTTCAGCTCTGAACACAAGGCTCAGAGGCCATTTGGGGAGCTGGCATTAATTCAGAGAATAGCAGAGCATTAAGAGATGAGCTGCTGAGGATCTACCGGGGGAGTTCAGGAAAAGCAGAGATGGGTTTTGGCGTGAGGCTTCCCCTTGCCCTTGAGCCAACAATCTGGCTCAGATCACTAGACCCAGCCCAAGACCACTCAGAGTGCAGAGTCCCAGTTGTACTGCAGGTGGCAGTAATGATCCCCAGGCAACAGCAGGCGCTGTTCCAGCTGGTCCCAGTCTGGGAGCCCTGGTCTGTTCAGGGAGCCTGCTCAAGTCTGCAGTGTGGCCCAGCCGCACCCATGGCGCTGAGGCTGCAGGCTGTGTATGCTGGATAATGGGAACTTTTCTCTCCTTCCTTCTGATCCTTCCTGGCTCGTTCTCCTCACCCAGGGCTTCTCTCTGGGCCCTGTCTCTGTCCAGGCTTGCCTCCGCAAGCGGCTTGCTTCCTGGTGACCACCTCAAGGCTTTGTGGCAGGATCCAATCTGCAGTCACTTCTCTTGGAATTTGGGGAATCCATTGCCTTCCAACACTCTGGGTCCCTCCTCCCCTCAGTCATTGTGTGTGATCACCAGGGTTGGTCAGCTGTGCTTGCTCTCAAGTTTCCGGTTCTGGGGCTACCGGGCTTCCTTAAGGCTCTATCCATCTTTCCTTGTGTCCACACGAGCACAAGTTAAAGCGCGAGTATATTTGAGACACGGGTACGTCGCCTACTGGAACAGAAGCCAACCGTGTAAGTTACAGTGGGCTAAAGCTGTTTCATCCTAATAGAAACCCATCTTGCATTTTGAGGAGCTCAGCTCAGCTAAACGGTAAGAGCTGCCAGTCTCCAGGTGAGGAACAAAGTGGGAAATCACTGCCTGAGGAACTCAACATGTTTCTCAAACAGGCTTGTCATCGGCAGCACTGCTTCGTGCCTGCCTGCGAGCCGAGGCCGCGAGAGGTCTCTCCTGGCCAGTCTGTCTTCAGATAAAGCCCGAGCTACGTCTGTTCCTCAGACACGTCGTCATCGCTGGGATCAGGCTCCCAGCCTTCATTCTAACCATTTGCTGAAAACGTCCTTCTTTTGAATATCAGAGCTGCGCCCATGCATTCCTCCCCTGAGAACTCAGTGTACCTCATGTAAAGCAAATTCTCTAAAACAACTTCTTAAAATTCTTCTTTTTCCTTGAATTGCCATACACGTCTTGCAAGAGCATCTATTCCTACTCCCTTCATCTTTGCATTCACAGTAAGTAGCGGCTGGCCAGGGACCGTTGCAGGAAGTGGTAGTTACTCGCAGATCCTTTAACAGTGGCCTCCACTTTCTTGAGGCCCCATCGCGCCCACTCCACCCGGCACAAGGCAGGCCTCGTTTTTACTAGTGGCCACTCTGGAAAATGCTCTTAAGACTTGATACTCGTTTGTGAAATGAGGTGGTCGGACTCCAGCGTCCCCAGAGCCGTGTGTGCCGGGGGTCTCCGCCGTGGTTAAGTGCCTTTCCCCGGGACTATGCTGCAAATTCTAGGAATCAGCTCAGATGGGACCTAGGACAGCGTGAATGCTCTCTCCAGTTGGTAACAGCAGTGCTTTTCATTGAGGTTTTGTAGGCCTTTGCACTTGATGAGCTCACGGAGTTCACCTCAGACACCTTGTAAAAACGTCGCGGATTTATTGGTGAGTAGTGCAATGAAGCCTTTCTTATAAACCAACAATAAAAATGCAATCAGTCCGATGATGCCGATAATTGGAGCTAACTTTTACCGTACCGCTCACACCTGACTTCACACGTGTGGGCTCCTTCCACCCTGATGGCAGGCTCTCTGCCTGGGGGCCGGGACGCTGTAGGCCAGGTCCTGCTTTCATGTAATTTCATTCCAATGTCGAGAGAGGAACAGCAAAACAAGTGGAATATAAGTGCCTCAGATGAAAATCCTTGCCGTGGAGGAAAATAAATCAGGAAAGGGAGCTGGATGGTCCCGGGAGGTGGGTTTAATAGTCAGGGAAGGCCTCCTGATAGGTGACATCGAGGAAGAGGTGAGGGAGGGACCAAGTTGATGAGGGGAGAGCCCAGGTAAGCCGGGCCTGGAGGAGGAGGGATCAGCCCAGAGGCCGGTGTGACTGGAGCCCAGTGAGTGACAGTGGGGTCAGGAAGGGACAGTGTCTGAGGGGTACTTTAGTGTGGGAGGAGTCCTGAGTGAGCTTTCAGCCCAAACCCTTCTCCCTCTTAAACTCCCTCCTTCTCCTCTTTCATGTGTCAGATGAGGAACATGAGGCCTAGCAGGTGACTTCCTGAAAGTCAGCAGTTAGTAGCAGCACCAGGACAAGAACCCAGGGTTTCCTGGTTCCTTGTCCCACCCACACCCTCCTACACCAACATCTAGGAAGCGTGAGAGTCATTCAGTTCACCTTCACTACCCCTTGCCTGGGGTGAAGGGCAGATGCAGCCATTTCTCACTATTTGTAGTCGTTCTGTGAAGGTGCAACCACAATAAATTAGCAAATACTGAACCATTTCCCCAGGGGACGTGCAAGGTTAGGTTCCTGTGAGCTTCCTGTCACTACATTTGCATCAACCCATCAATGCATAGCCTTGTTCTGTGTGTGATTCTGTGTAAAGATGCCTTCCTGAATGTGGATTATTGGTTGACTCACATGGAACTCACAGCCAATAGCTCTGTGACTCACGCCTAAGCAAAGCTTACTTGACATATTTTCTCCATAAAGTACATCCCAGCCTTCTCCCACATAGCAACACTAGACAGCACTTCAGCACTGTGCTTGGGGGTGCATTTTAAGCAGCGAAGTCACAAACAAAAAGCACAAAAATGCAAAAAAAAACAAGGCGCTAATAGACCACAGGAAGGACACTTCTATGCAGTAAGAGAGCTGAAATAAGAAGGCAGCGAATTGCCTTGTTCAACCTCAGTGGGAACGTGCGTATCACGCAACTCACGTTTTTGCCACTCTGCATGTCCACGAGTGACCACAGAAGTGCCACGAGTGTTCGTTTCGGGTGACAAATGCGTTTCGGTGAGCAGGTGCATCTACAGGTAATGAGGACTGACAGCTGTTCAGAGGAAGGGCTTCATTCAGGACCCGAGTGGCATCGTTCTTCATGAAGACATCTTGGGCCCATCTTAGAGCAGGGGGTCGATTAGTCCTGAATTGCCTCAGACTCCGCCTGAGAGCACACTTATGGCTAACTGCTGATGAGAAGGACATTTGAGTATTGCAATTCCCGTATTACAAGTAGACTTGTCTCTAGTTGAGAGTGGGCTGTGTAAAACCCCATCTCTCCAGTGTCCCCACTCTGGCTGTTTCCTGCTGCCTCGGTCCACCCCGAGTCCCAAGGGCACAGCCTGACTCCTGACTTGAGGCCTCTCTGCTCCTCTCTCTGAACCAGCATCTCCCCTAGAGCTCACCTGGCCATCTTGCTTCTCCCAACAAAATGATATGGCCCACTCTACGTGCAAGCCTTCGGTAGTCATGATGGTTTTACTCTACGCTTACTCTGCAAATAGCATTCTCAGCTTTCGGCTACAGACATAGACCCTGTGGTGTAAGTCAGCCGTGTGGACCGGAGAACTTGCCTCCAGTCTCTTCCAGGACTCCCGTGGGGAAGACTAAAATACGGTTTGCACTTTCTGGGAGGAAGGATGGTTTCCCAGTAGTGGGGACATCTGCTGCTCCTCTGCAGGAATAGAGGCGGGTCCGCCAGCCTAGCTTCTTGGCCTGGACTTGCACGGGCTCTCGCTCGAGCTCTGAGGGTGTGGGCTGGGAATCCGGTGTTTGCTGCCACAGACCCGGCTTTTGTTGGCATCGAGTGTCTCCTGCAGGAACTTCTGCTTTTGTGCAATGTGTTCACTGTTCCACCCGGAGAAGTTTCTGTGGTGACTGTCAGATCCTTTCTCAGAGATGCTTCGTGGTGACTCTGAGGTGCCTTGGGCCTCAGGCTATGGTGAAAATGGCTGTGCCAGCTCCCTGCCAGGGTTCGGCACACACCCCTTGAATCCTCGCAGCACTACCTGCAAGGGCAGGGTTATCCCCCCAAGGATGCAAAACTGGCGACAATTAACTTGGCAAGGGCACACCCGGGAGGTGGTGGTCCAGGGCTGCTAACCAGATCTGGTCCCCTCTTGCCACCAGACCTCGGTCTGTCTCCAGCTCACGTGTCTTCATTTGACACTAACGTTACGAAGCATGAAGTATGTGCTGGGCCCTCTGAGTAGTGGGCGATCCGAGGGCCACAGAACAGGCCTGGTCCCAAAGAGCCTCCTTTGGATGGAGGGTCCTGTTTATAGAACATCTAACGTAGAAGAAAGAGCAGTGGGGTCGGGAGTAGGCTGGGCATCCCGCAGGTCCTCAGGTGGGTCACTGCACTGAGCGAGTTTCTTCAGGATAATGACCTACCCTCAGGACTAACCCTCTGGTGGAACTCTAGCTGCTGCGTACTTTCTGTGTGGCCTGGGCGGTTCACTAAGTTCCCTGAGCCTCGGTTTCTCGTGTAGAAAATAGCAAATGTAGCTCATACTTTGTAGGGTTGGGGGAACGTGTGCTACATGTCGTGAAGCATGTAGTAATTGGAAAATGGTCCGTGATTGTCAGTGCCATCCTTCACGCTTTTCCCACCAGGTGCAGGCTCTCAGTTTTGTATAGAAAATACTCAGCACAGAATATACAAAGCTCTCGGTAAATGGTCACCACTAGGAAGATGGCGACGATCACGTGAACATGTGCAGTGTGATATGCCTGCAGGTTTGGGCTGAAGTATGCACGGACACATAACCTGTCCTGGGGCATTCGCAACATTGGGCCAAGTCTCTTGGTTGAACCCTCCTCCACTCAGCTTTTCCACTGATAAAAGGAGGCCTCAGAAGAGCAGCCTGGCTCCTGGGCAGGACATGACTCATACCGTTAACTGTGTTCGCACTAAATCACAACCCAGAGGCCTGTCTCTGGCACACTGGCCATGCACCTCCAAGGGCCCTGGCCGCTGGGATGCGGAAGTGGGCTTCTCTGCTTGTGACTTCGCTCAGCAGCCTGCGGTGGGCTGGTCACTAGAAACGGGAGTGGACTTTCTCCCGAGAACAAATCCTCCTGTTAGCCAACCCAAGCATCCAGTTAGACATATGATTCTCTCTGGAAATTAATAAATTGACATTCTGGTTCTTATTTTTAAACTTATATTGTTAATAATGTGGTGACAGTTCACTCTACTCAGCATGTTAAGGAAGAGTGACAGTGGGTCAGGCATTGTAGAGGATTTGTCGTTGCTGGGAGCACCGGCTGTTCTTGAACAGCAGGAAGCCTTTGGTGTAAGAGAAGGAGCAGCACTCTAGCTGAGGAGGCCCGGGGGCCCCAGTCCCACACTGGGCTGACCCTTGGCCCCGCCCTCAGGTTGTCCCTGAGCCTAACAACTGGCCATCACAGAACGCTGTGTGAACAGCAGCGTGGCGGACAGAGCACAGGCCTCAGTTGATTGTGGCTGTATTGCCCCTGTCTCCATGGAGATGCTCTACCTTCAGTATCTGTTACCAGGGGTTGGGGGTTGGGGAGGGAAGGAAAAAAGGAAAGAAGGAAGTGTGGGTGGCGCCCCCTGCTGGACAGTGTGCACATGGCAGATTCTCGAGCCCTACCCTCACTCACTGAATCAGAAACCATGGGGATTGGCCCAGTTTTCTGCATTTTAACAAAGCCCTCTAGGTGGTGTGCTCACACATACCACGATCTACCCCCTCCACTCTATGTGGTAGCTTGGCAAAAATCGGTTAAACTAGAAAAATCGTTAAAATCCACACATAGAAAAGAATTAAATATATCAATCCTATATAATAAAAGGCCAGAGACCATAAGCGTAATGACCGGAATGACCGCTTGACCAGTCACTATGAGGTGGGGGACTGGCAAGGGGAACCGGGTGGCTGGTGGTGGCAGGGGGCGGGATCCGGGGCCGTTGAGGGGAACCAGCAAGGGGAACTGGATGGCTGGCAGGGGCGATGGGGGCAGGACCAGGGGCTGGCGAGTGGGTGGAAGATGGGTCTGATCACAGGCTAGGCCTAGGGACCCTACCCACACACAATTTTGTGCGCTGGGCCTCTAGTAATAATAATAATAATAATGAACATTATTGAGTTCTACTATATGCCAGGCAGTATACTAAGCACTTTACTGGCATTTTACCTCATTTAGTCCTCACAGTGGCACTGTAAAGTATAGGTACTATTTTTAGTCCCATTTTACAGATGAAGAAACTGAGACTTAGAAACCTGAAGTGGCCGAAACCGGTTTGGCTCACTGGATAGAGCGTCGGCCTGCGGACTGAAAGGTCCCAGGTTCGATTCCGGTCAAGGGCATGTACCTGGGTTGCGGACACATCCCCAGTGGGGAGTGTGCAGGAGGCAGCTGATCGATGTTTCTCTCTCATCGATGTTTCTAACTCTCTATTTCTCTTCCTTCCTCTCTGTAAAAAAAAATCAATAAAATATATTTAAAAAAAAAAAAAGAAAGAAACCTGAAGTGACTTGCCCAGAGTCAGCAGCTAGTAAATAGCAAGGTTATGACTGAATCCAGATTCATCTGATGGCACAGTGCATACTCTAAACCATTACTCATTTTTGCTCTTTTGGTTAAGAACTATTGAAGAACGAGCATCAGTCAAAGTGCAACTAGTGAGCTTTATTCAAAAAATGAAAAAAGCATTTTTAAAGGGAGTGTTAGTACATGTTTTGAACTCTTCCCATACTCTGAAATGAGTCTTCCCAGAGCTGATCAGTATGGGAACCATTAAATACACACACACACACACACACACACACACACACACGCACGTCCCCCCCAAAGGAAAAGTGATCACGGTTATAAACCTTCCAGGGCACACGGGGGCAGCACCAAGCAGCACAGGTTGCTCTTTGCCGCCCCGTCCTTGGGAGGAAGCTGAGCGCATTCCCTGGTGGAGCTCAGTCATTCCCCGTACACCCACTTTTCTTTTGCTCTGGTGGTGAAGCTTTCCAAATCAGAAACTAAACTGCACGAGCAGGATTGCACAAGGAAAATCACTTAAAATAAAATCTTTATAATAATATACTTAGGGCTTTTGTTTTCTCTTTATCTGCATGACAAAGCAATATACTTAATGTGCTGTGGTCCGATTAGCTAGCCATTTGCATTTCTTAGGCAGGAAAAATACCCTTGATATTTTTTAGTGAGCTGGTTGAGTTTGAAATCCAGGTGTTCTTGGACTCAGGGGACAAAAAGCAGCCAGTATTTTTGTTTCTTACCTTCCTTATTGTTAATAAATTCTTTTGGGTATTCATAGTCTGTAGGATGTTGTAGCAGGCAATTAGAGGAAGTGAAAAAATGTGATCCTGGCTTCTCGTTTTAAGGACATCCCACGTTAATACTGGTTTCTTAGGGTTCAAACCCAGGATCTCCAAGACACTCTACTCCTAGCAGCTTCTGTTGATTTTGAACCCCATTTCCACCTGGGCACATCTCAGGATCCTGCCCGAGCCTATTTCCATACCAGAGGCTGAGTGGCTGGAATTTTGACTAGAGTGACTGTAATAATTTGTTATTCAAACCGGGAGCTGCTCTTAATGATTTTGCCACAACAGACATGAGCCAGAGCCATCCTGGGAACAACTGAAATGTGTGGTCACCCTAAGTACCAATGTTCCGCTCCTGTCAGTCTCCCCTTTGACGACCCTCGTTAAGATTTATGCGGCACTGTATTCATTTGCTCTTCCACTCAACACATGTTCACTGAGTGTTTTCTACACGCGGGCTCTCTTGCTGTATTACATTGTTTTCTCCTACTGAGAATCCTGAGAGGTAACAATCGTTATTACTATTTTTAGAAATGAAAAAAAAAATTGGGACTTTGTATATTACTTTCCCACAGTCACAGTACCAGTACGTCTGAGAGCTAAGATTTGAATCCCTACTCTAGAGCCATGCACTCAAAACTGCACTGAGCCCTAGCTGGTTTGGCTCCGTGGATAGAGCATGGGCCTATGGACTGAAGGGCCCTGGGTTCTATTCCAGTCAAGGGCACATGCCCGGGTTGCAGGCTGGATCCCCAGTAGGGGGCGTACAGAAGGCAGCCAATCAATGACTCTCTATCATCATTGGTGTTTCTATTGCTCTTTCCTTTCCCTTCCTCTCCCCGAAATTAATAAAGACATATTTTTTTAAAAAAACAACAAAAACCTGTAATGACATAGAGCAGTCGTGCTGCAGTGGTCACACACGCCGGCAGAGGGGATGTGAGGGCATCTCCCAGACCTCTCCTCAGGACACAGGGGCCCTGAGGAGCTTTCGCAGTCATCGCAGGGGCAACCTTCTCTTTCTGGTGTATTTGTAAGCGGCCCGTAGGCACATCAGCATGTGGGAGCGGTTCTGCTCCAGGTGGTCACACAGGTACCTCAGTACTTAGGATGGGAGGATCCTCATGCACTGAGCTTATGTAGGTTGCCTTTGGTAATTGTGTGTGTGTGTGTGTGTGTGTGTGTGTGTGTGTTTCCCCTGAGATACTGTGATTAACAACTCGGGAAGGAGTCTGGGCCAGGAGGCTGAGATGGGGAAGGTTGAACTGGACTGAAGGGGTCACTTTGGGACAATTGGCTGTGTTTCCTCATTTTATTGTGACATTCACTTTGGGAAACTTTACAAGATGCCCTCCCCCCACCCCCCATCCCGGGAAGGTGGTCTCTTCCACTGATGCAAGCTCGGAGGGACCCAACCCTCCAAGGGCGATAAGGCACCCGGGCTGCAGGGTCAAGTGAGGGTCCCAGTCCAGCCACCCGGCCACCCTGGTGATGATCAGCAAAGTGGATGCTGCAGCCCACATGGGTCCTGGGGACTTCTTTCTTTATATGTCTTTGGATTGTTTTGCATACGATGCTTTTTATATTACTTTAATTGGATAACTGAACTTTTAAACGACAAGGAGCATCATCTCAAAATATCTCCAAATGATAAAAGAACAAATGGAGCTTGTGCTTTAAGGTGTCTCACGAGCCCGGCCATTATTCTGCAGGCTCCGCGGGATCTGGTGCTCATAACAAGCGGTAGGAGATGAGACCGGCTGTCACGGAAGCACATTTTCCCCATTTCCCTCCACTTCTGGGCATTAGAGGATACATTTTGCCTCGTTGTTATTAAAGTGCCTAACACGGACTTGATTCATTCTCTCTCCCATTGTCTTTTTCTAGGTGCTAACAACCAACAGAGCTCATGGGGTTTGCACTTCTTACGATGAAAAAAAAAAAACTGCCTTCTAATAGATAAATGAGCTTAGAAGTTTTTATAATTCCACTTCTCGTTATCTATTCTAAGAAAAAAATCTGAGCACACACACAGAAAGTTAGGCAAGATGATATTTATCACTACACTTTCTAATAGCAGAAAAGTCACAGTGTAATTTTCCAACAATAGGGATGGGGAGAAGGGGGTGACAACGAGGTTTGACTTTGGGTGGTGGGCACATGGTGTGATATACAGCTCTTGTAACATAGAAACCCACACCCGAAACTACATCTTCATGTTGCCCAATGTCACACCAATAAATTAAATTTTTTAAAAAATAGGGATGAGATAGAACATGATGTAGTAGCTAAAGGCTCATCAGGAATACCTTGCAGGGGCTTTCATGGTAAATCGATGGAGAGTGACCTGTGACCTATGACCTGTGACCTGTGAGGAATTTCACATTCCTGACTCTGTCTTCCAGTGTTTTGCTGTGCGCTCCCTGGGATGGGTAGAAATGGCAGAGGACGACCTCGCCCCTGGGAAGAGCAGTGTTGCCGTCAACAACTGCATCCGGCAGCTCTCTTACTGCAAAAATGACATCCGGGACACGGTCGGCATCTGGGGAGAGGTGAGTAACGTGTGGGGGCAGTGAACGGCAGGCTGGGTTCCATCTCTCTGGCTCCGTGGAAGCCGAGCTCTGTGGGACGTCATCCTGAGGGGTGACAGGGGTGTAGCAGGTGCATTTCCCCACAGAGGCAGGTAATGTGGGCAGGAGGCACCGTTAGCAGTGTCTGGTCCCAGGGAGGACGGGGCCCTGGGAGAGAATGTTCTCCACATCGCAGTGACAGGGTCTAACCTGCGAACCCTGAGTCCCCAGGAATCCACTGTGGACTTTAGGGCCCAGGAAACCCCTGGGATTTGCGTGCACAACTGGGCGTGCGAGGATATAAGAAGAAGACCCATGGCCCTCACAAAGTATGTCCTCAAAGGGGAATGTGGCCCCCACACCTACACACAGATGTGTCGATGCGGCTGCTCTAAAAGTTGGAAAAATTTTTCTTTCTAACGTATTCTTTCTTGACAATCTGAAAGTCAGCTTTATACATGAGCTTTGAAATCGAGACCTGTCTACTCTTCCTCACTTTGAACAAAGTAAATCCACTTTGAACTATCAGTTGAGATCATTTCAGAAAGGAAAATAATACGTATCAATATGAAAGATCCATAGAAATCATGGAAATGTGAAAAACCAATCCCTGCCAGGCTCTGAGACCTGCCAGCCGGCACGCCGGGAGCGTCGCAGAGTAGAGCTGCCACATGAGTCTACCCCGCTTGGTCCCTCCCAGTGGGCAGAGCCTGTTGGCTTTGGGAGGCCCAGCGAGGTGTTTCAGCTGAACCAGGCCGCAGGAAATGCATCTCCCAGCTGGTGAGGGGGACTTGACCGCACTGTGGGCCACACCCTGAAAAGCGTGTTTGGCACGTCAGGTGGTGATGCCAGCCACAGCGAGCCCCTCTGTCTGTTAGTCCCGCAAAGTGTTTGCCATGAAGCAGCGACACAGAAGGGGGCTGTACCGGGAGCCATCCACGCGTGGGTCTGGCTGAGGACCTCCTTCAGGCTGCGGCCAGTGCTTCCATCTTGGTGGAAAGGGATAGAGAGAAGAAGGCACCAAAAATCCTTAGCAACTCTGTTACCTCAAAGCACATCCCTGGTGGCCCCAGGGGGCCTGGGCCCTGCTCTGCTCTCCGGATCCCCAGTCTCAGTGATCATGCAGCTCCTGGCACTGCTCTGTGGTCTGGAGGCCAGGAGCCCAGCCTGTAGCTGAAGGACAGCGTAGGGTGTCGGCAGCTGGGCTCCCCTTCTTGCTCTGCAAACCGTTGCTCAGCTACTGACCAGCATCCGTGAGATGCTGGGCAACTGGATCTCTCCAGGACCAGCACCCCAGTCACGGTTAACCTGCAAACTAGTTCATGAAGAATTGGCCCTTTGCCCAAGGTCTGGACACAGCTGTGACCTTGAAGTGGCCACAGACACATGGGCCCTGTCCCCCTCCCCGACACAAGCTGAATGAGCTGCAGTTCCCCAGCGAGGATGCTTGGGGTGCCGTGGATCTGAGGTAGCGGGCAGCCTGTCGCTCCGGCTCCGCAGTCCTGCGCGGGCTGTGCTTTCTGGAAACAGCTCCCCTGCCCTTTGGGGAGATTTCAGATGATCCTGGATCGCAGACGTAGACTCTCAGCTCACACGTTGGCCAGCAGAGGCACCGAAACCCATGTCTGCCACGGAAGCAATGGAGCTTGTATTCACCCTGAGAACCTTGGACGGGGACCTAAAACATCCTTCTCAAATGCCAGGCCTCAGAGGAACTCAGCTGTCCTGCTTTGGGGCTTGAAGACCCACCAGGAAGCCTCACCGTTCTCCCAGCCAGGCCTCCCTTGCTTCAGTGTCACGGCACCAGGGGTGACCGTGAGCTTCAGGAGGCACAGCCTTTCAGTTGTACATGAGATTTGAATCATTTCTTAAAATTATGCTTCAGGGATTTCAGGGGGGATAAAGTTGAATAGTTAGCATTCCCGCCCTCAAAGGGCCAATCTCTGTGGGGGGACAGGAGACTGAAGCCGAAAGCCTGAGTGGTGATGTGGGAAGGAGTGGGGAGAGCATGGTTGTGTGAGGACGCCGGGCATGGAGCCGGTGGGGGACCAGGTTCTCCAGGGAGCCCACCTTTTTCTTGAAGATGCGGAAGTGTAAATAATGAAAAATTAGAACCACCTAGAAAGCAGGCCAGGGACACTTTCCAGAGGACTTGGGGTGGGAGAGAGAAGTTGGGATGTGAGGAAATATGAAAGATTTATGAACTTTTTACTCAGGAGAGGGTGTTTCTCCCTTTAGGAGAACACAGTGGAGAGCACGGGGTGGCTTCTTTAGCTCCTTGAAAGGACATCCTAGGCAGCCGCAGACATGGCGAGGGCGTGTGTGCTTCGGGCGGAGGGTAACGGTCTCTCTTTGGCTCCAGGGGAAGGACATGTACCTGATCCTGGAGAACGACACGCTCAGCCTGGTGGACCCCATGGACCGCACGGTGCTCCACTCGCAGCCCATCGTGAGCATCCGCGTGTGGGGCGTGGGCCGCGACAACGGCCGGTGAGTGCCCGGGGGCTGGGCTCCTGTCCCCTCGCCAGGGGCCCCGGGTGTAGCTCCACCCCTGTTGCTGCACTTCGCTGAACGTGCAATGACGGTAGACTTCCTTTAGAAATGTAAAACACTACAGCTGATTTCTGTCCCCACCGCGGAAGCCCTCCACGAGACTTCCCCTCCTGGTTTCAGTACCTCAAACCTTTTGTCAGTTCGGGATCTGCCTTCGATTTCTGCATGTTTCTCCTGCTGCTCATCCTCATTCAGCAACGTTCCCAACTCACCACGCTCCCTGAACCCTCACTTCCTTTCCCCCTGCTCTGCATCCTGTTTTAATCCTCCACTTCATTCGGTTGGGTCTGGGCCGTTCCCCACGCCTCCCCCTGGTACTTTCTCTGCAGAGGGCTTGCTTGGGGGATCGGCTCACCTGGGGGAGCAGTTTTCCGGGGGGAGGGGGGTCGGGGGGCTGCTCAGCCTGAGTCACCACCTTCAGATCACTGAGTCACTATCACCAGGAACTCCTGGGGCTTGGGGTGGCTGAACTTCTTTTAACACTTGAAACATCTGGTCATATCAAATCTCCATTCAGTGCGCCTTTTTCTGAAATTCTGCTGAAAATGTGTGATGGACAGAAGGGCTCCTTACTCAGGCGTGTGGAGAACTTTTTGTCCTCCAGGCTGACTGGAAGTTCTGATGTTCATGTTCATATTCTATCTTAAAAGTGGCCCTTATCACAGATGTCCGTGGATGCCGCCGTTCAGCAACTGGGCTCCATTAAATGCACTCACTGAACTCTCGCATCACAGCTGACCCTTGAGCAACACAGGCTTGAACTGCTTGGGTTCTCGTATTGGACCCAAGTAGTTCAAACCCATGTAATTCAAGGGTCAACTATATTCTCTAACTCGGCTGGAAATTGGGGTGTGTGAGTGCCGACTGAACTTACATGTGGCTTTTCAACTGCTCGGGTGGAGTGGTGCTCCTCACCCCTGCGCTTGTTCCGGGGTCAACTGTTTATTTAATCTTCGGCAACTCTCGGCGTAACTGAGGACCTCGTCGCTTTTAGGGATGCGCTACAGGGTGGGTAGTTACTGCGTTGTTGAAACTGGGTAAGAACATTGTCAACACGGGTGAAAACCCCAGGCAGCAGCGAGGTGGCCCCCCGGTTCCGTCCTTGGGCATCTGGTTTATCGGGCGTGTGGTCCTCCCTAGAGCTCTGCCTCGCGTTGCCCCTGCCTTGGTTCAGTCCCAAGTTCTACGCCAGAAAGGAAGATGGTTAGGCATCCACCGGTCAAAAAACAAGTGTGTTTGCTGGAACCAGACTCGAGTGGTCTGCACAAGGAAGGGGAGGTGTCCTCGGACTGCTGGTGGGATAACCCTTCTGGGAGGCACGGTTGTGCCTGAGCTTCTGTAACGGAGTGCCGATGGGTGGCCGCTGGGCCAGGTGCTGGGAGGGGAACGAGTGGGGAGGTGAAGTGCACACGCCTACCATGCACTTGCTCGGCAGAGCTGTGGCACGAAGTGGATACACGACACGAATTGATTAATTTTACAAGGAAAACACCTGATAATGTGCTCATCATTAAAAATGTTCAGCCTTGACGGGAGGGTGTAAGATACGTGATCTTTCCCCGGTTCCTGTGCTCAGGCGGGAGCCCAGGTGAAGGTCATTATAAACACACACAACGAGGTGGGTTGTGTTTTCTTCAGGGCCGTTGTGAGCGGATTTCACTGATGAGGTTTTCAGCCCAGTCCAACTCTTTAAAGTGAGGCCAAATGCTGCATGTTCGGGGGAGAAAAATAATAATTCACACTCCAGTTGACTGAATTATTTAAGCTCTGAGCCTCGGTTTCTGTCATCTGTGAAATGCGGATCATAATAAGGACCACAAAGCATGTTACGTGTGCCTGCGTGTGAGTACAGTCACTGGCACAGTGACGGGACGCGGCAAATGCTTAATGGGTGTGAGCTCTGGATTTGTCAAAGCACAAGTGGATGCCGCTAATTATAATGGCTTCCTTTCAAAGACAGGGAGCGGCCTGGCCTCAGGGAGTTTCCAGAGCAGCTTATCACGTGATGCAGAGGACGAGAGGCAACTGATGCAACCCCGAGTTCAGTTGTCCTGCGGAGCAGGAAGAGCCTCACCCTCTCCACCCGCCCTGCACCCCTCCCCGCCCCCTTTTTTTTTCCCGTGCTCCCCCCCATGGCAGTGTAAGTTAGATCACATTGCCTTGGTTATGTCTTTGAGAGGTGGGCTGGGTGACCCATGTTTTTTAAACCACTTCTTCTTGCTCAATGTTAGCGGATACGTGTTATTTAGACATCGTTGGGGTGTTTGTTTTTCTATTTTTCCCATCACCATTTATCCCCTTTGCCCTCTTCCACCTCCACCCACCCCACCCCT
>NW_006287462.1:4671250-4674957 GCF_000327345.1 Myotis davidii | reverse complement strand
GTGTGCTCTCTCTCTCTCTCTCTCTCTCTCTCTCTCTCTCTCTCTCTCTCTCTCTCTCTCTCTCTTTCTCTCTCTCTCTCTCTCTCATCTCTCTTTTTTCCTTTTTTTGCTCAATTCCTCCAACTTCTGTAATTTAGAAACTCACTCAGGGTCCCCTGTCGGCTCTCAGGACCTGAACAAGCTCACGTGCTGGTTGGGGCTTCGGGCCAGATTGCAGCAAAAAAAAATGTATGTTTGCCAGCAGAAGGTTCTGTTTCCCCCACTGGTCCCCTGCGTTTTCATTCCCTAGAAGAAGGGGCCTTTTCATTCCTGCCTTTTTTTTTTTTTTTTTACTTTCTTTTGCTTTTGATCCTTTTCTTTTTTTTACAGCAATTTACAAGAACAAATTCAATTCATAATGCCGCCAGGAGAAGGGGCTTGTGCTTTGCATGAATAAAACATAAAAGTGTTTCATTTTGCTTGTGAAAACGAGCCTGTTTCTCATTCTCTTTCGTGGCTTTCCTTGCCGAGAGGCTGGGATCTCTTCGGGGGTTTCTTGACGCGGTTAACGTGGTTAACGTGGAGAAGGAACGTAGGTACACCAGAGGCTGGAAGGGCACAAGTCCCTCTGGAAGGTCAGAGTGCTTCACTAAGCCACGCGATTTCCGAATTTATAAAGTTATTTTGGGTTTAGCATATTCTTAAGGCTTTCAAGTGGTTTTGATTTGCTCTGAAGAGATTCCTTAGGGAGTAAGTTTACTGTAGGTGAGGGGGTGATCTGGGTGTGACTTCCTTTCTCCCACGGGTCCCCAAGGTGGATTTGAGTAGCTTCTTACAATGAAGGGGTGGCAGTCACATTGGTGTTGGTTCTCTGTGGGGGTTGGTGGTTGCTCGATGGGGCTGAAGTCTTTGTCTTCGTCCCCGAGTCAGGCCTGCCTGTGGCATTTCTTGGGGCACGTCTGCATTATTTCTGGGCAGCGGGAGGGCTGCCTCCGCGCCCTGGGCCATTCTGTACTTTGGTTCCTTTTGATCACCGTGGGGTACATGTAAAGGCTGCAGACATGGAGTGGGGCACGGGGTTTTGTGAACCTTGTGTTCCGATCAGAGGCAGCACCAGGCGCACCCACACTGACCTGCTCTGCTCCTGCCCTCGTTCTTCTGGGTGTGAGTGGCTCTGGGCCTTCAAGCTGGCGTTTTGCCCCCAGTGCCTAGGCAGACAAACCCAGTGCCACCTGTCATCTCGCCTCTGTGGGCTTGCCAGGCTGCCTTTCACAGGAGGGGGCGGGCTATTTCAGGGGCCCACGCTGCTGCCCGGCCACAGCTCTCTTTACTGATTGGGGCCCTGAGGAAAGCTGGGGCCCTGGGAAAAGCTTCGTCCCTGTTCTCTTATAGAGGAATCAGAAACAGGCAACGTAATTTCTGAACATAGGGGACTTTTATAGGGACTCCTCTCTCCTCTTGTGGCGGATATGGCTCCATCATCTGGACACAGAGGTCCTTATGTACGTTGCCATTGGGCATGGAGTGTGCTAGTCCACCTGCTTCCCTTGAGGAAGGAACATAGGCAGATGGTATAGTCACAGGACTTCAGACCCATCGTGGGCTCTCCCTAGTGATTTCCATAGCAGTGTGCCATGGAGCACTAATGAAGTAAGAAGGTCGTAGACTTTCCTTGAGAAAAAAAAAAAGTTCTAGGGTCAGTGGGGAAGCTGAGACCTCCTGGGAGGTTTCCCTATGCTGACGAGCCCTGGGACCCGCCAGGAACACATTTCCAGACCTGAGCGGACCCCTTTTCTCCATGGAAACGCAATCACATGGAGCACACTTTGGGGAACGCTGCTTTGGCTAGTCAACGCATTAAATTGAATTAGTGAGAGCAATAGATGGCTACTGTTGCTTATACGAAAAGAATTGAATTACTGCTCATAAACAACCGCTGTAAGTTGGAGACCCCCGCTGGGCCTGCTCTGATAAAGGTCACAGTCCTTCAGCAGCAGCAGCGGCTGTCACAGCCACTGTGCACAAGTGCTTTTTAAAAGTGCGTTCTTCTGCAATCCATGTTGACCCGGTGACGTTGCTTATGGTTATAGTTTGCAGAACAAAAACTCTCCTCCTAGAATGCGTTTTATACACTTCTTCGTTTTTTTTATGAATAATTTTTAATAAAGTTTTACCAAGTCATAGATTATTCACAAACTTCCAAATGAGTTTACCTTTCATTGTTTTATCTGGTTAGGATCTCAGGGAACTTTTACCTAAAGAATATAGTGCCAAGCGTTATTTCCCCCTACTCTCTTCTCCTAGGATATTCCCAGCTGGCTTTTCCCCACAAGCCCCTGGTTTAAGTTGTTGTAGAAGGCTGTTGCCGCACACAGTTCATGCTTCTGTTTTCCTGACAGTGTTGTTTTGTTGCTTTACTTTCTTTTGAAAATATTGCTTAATTTGGGGGCAGGTTTTGCATGGGGTAGATTCATTAAAATGTGTAAAACTTTGACTCACGCGATTTGACATTGAAAAGATGGTTTATTCACCCAAGGCTTTCTGCCTCCTCATTGTAGAGATTATAAAGCTGGGGACAGCAAGGTTTGACTTCCCTTTGGTGGCCCGTCTGGTAGTGGCAGGGCATAAACAGACCCCTGGGATCTCCCTCTGTACAAAGAGGACGCTTGCTCCCCTGTTAGTCCAGACAAGAGATGATGGATGGTCTGAAATGACCGGGGGCCCCAGGGGAGACAGGGCTCTGTGGCCTGTCCCTGTCCTTAAGGATCTGGCTTCTTAATTGATGAGAAAAGACACAGGTGTGAATTGAAAGCAGAGGTTGACAAACCATGGCCCCGAGCTAAGCACGGCCTCACATCTCTAGGGCAGTGATGGCGAACCTTTTGAGCTCGGGGTGTCAGCATTTTGAAAAACCCTAACTTAACTCTGGGGCCGTGTCACATATAGAAATTTTTTGATGTTTGATAGTAAAACAAAGGCTTATATTTTTGGTATTTATGTTATATATTTAAATGCCATTTAACCAAAAAAAAATCAACCAAAAAAATGAGTTCGCGTGTCACCTCTGACACGAGTGTCATAGGTTCGCCATCACTGCTCTAGGAGGTTGTCTGAAAAAATAGAAATTAGCAAAGAATACAGATGTGGAGACCCCGCACGCCAGGGTCCTTCAAGCCTAGAGATCAGCATCCGCCACGCAGGGCGGGCGTCCTCCTCAGCGTGAGTGCATTTGCTCCCTCGGGCGCCACCTCCAAGCTTCTAAGGGTGAATGATTCCCACCTGTGTCCTTTGTTCCCTGAGGTCACTGCCCTACCTCGACATCGCTCCTTCCGGGTGACCTCTCCGTGTTCCCTTTTGGCGTGTTTAGTTTCCTAGTGATCTTATGTGATCTCTTTGTTCAAATAACCGTGCGCTTTCTGCCCCTGCCGGTGCACTCCCTGGTTGACCTTCCAGTGAGATGGTGCTGGCTAAGGAGGCAGCCAGCACAGGGCAGAGGAGGCTGCTGGAGCAGCTTTGTTGAGCTGCAGCCAGTGGAGCCGTCCTTTCTGTTCAGCTGCACCCACAGCAGGCGGCACACAGCACCTGTGCCAAGGAGACTTCCTTGCTAATTGGTAGAAGTTGGCAGCGACAAAGGGCAGTTCTGTTTCAGGTGGCAGGAATGTAGAGATAGCGGGCTGCTGGGTTTTTGAGTTAATCTGAGAGTTATCTCTATTTTTGCTTGGCTGTTG
>NW_006287462.1:4670545-4671227 GCF_000327345.1 Myotis davidii | reverse complement strand
ACTGGTCTCTATGTGGAGGATGGAGACTTTGTAATGACGTCTGGTCAGAGGGTTCTCTGAGCCAGACGGTAATGAATGATTGATGGATTCCAAACCCGCTGATGAAAGTTTAATCCGGGGATGGCTGTCCTGCCTCAGGAGAAGAGTCCTCAGGGACACAGCTGTAATTCTCTCCCCGGGCTGCGGTGTTATCTTGACCTCTAGCCCTGATTTCTTTTTCATGCAGCCCCTAGAGACGCGGAGACATCAGGTTTGCCTCACCATTTTGCTGACTTAGAGTGTAGTTATATTTTATCTCTTTAGAAGTGGCTTCCTTGCCTTCTATTAATCATGCCGGGATGCTTGTGAATACTTTCAGCTTAGAATAACCTTTAAGGGAAGACATTGTAAGGGGTCATCCAGGTAGTTCCCTTCAGAGGAATGTGTGAAGGCACGTCCAGCGGGTCTTTCACAGTGAGGCTGTCCCTGCTGGTGCATTTGTGAAGATGGCGGTATCTTCTGAGGCTCACATCATCCATTTGGTAACTGGGTCAGCGCATGATCTAGCATTTCTTATGAGCATGTTTCAGCACCAGCCGGTGAAGTGTAGAGGCCTGAGGTTGTTGTGGGGAGAGAGAGACAGGCAGACAGAGGAAGGAAGGAAGGGAGGGAGGGAAGGAGGGTGCGTGGGAGGGAAGGAGGG
>NW_006287462.1:4660442-4670395 GCF_000327345.1 Myotis davidii | reverse complement strand
GGGAGGGAGGGAGGAAGGAATTATCATGCTGATCCCTGAACAACTTCCATTGCACACCTCCCCAGAGTCCCAAGCCAGATGAGGATTGAGGCTTTGTGGATGCAGTTGGGAGAGACCAGTCATGCTTGGCTGCAGTGATTCTCAGTGTCAGCCCTAAAGTATAGGTCTTTGGAATACTTGGAGCATTCCAACAACAGAAGGAAGAATAATTTTAGTGAAAAAAATAGCTTAATAATCCACATATACATGGCTTAGTGCCTTAGAAGAGAAAGTTGTCGCTCTTCTAACCCAGAGCCTGGCTTGGTTGCTGGCATATTGCATAAGCTCAATAAATAGTTAGGTGTGTGATGAATTGCTGAACGCCTCATGTTATTGCAAATGAATGGGCAGTCACTGCTTTCCATGCACAAGTCGTCACCTTGAACTTTTTTACTCAAATGCAATCATCCGGGACTTTTGGCTTCACGGTGAGTCTGATAATTGGGAACATAGCATAGCTCCTGTGATCTGTTTCGACTCACAGAACACTTCTGACACCAAATGTGTGGGTTTTACACACCAAGCAATTCTCCAGTTCTCTGCGGACACCAACTGGATGTCCTACATTTAATTCAATTCTGACTACCTGTAGATTTCACAGTTCCTTAAGATTGGATGCCAATCACAAGTCCAGAACACTGACCGACTGCTATACTCGGGGATTACCTCGACCCCTCCTCGGGTTGGGTAATTTGCTAGAATGGCTCATAGTCTCAGGGAAACATCATAAAGTCATCCTAAATAATAAAGGGCTAATATGCAAATTGTCCCCTCGAGAGTTCAACCGACTGGGAGTTCGACCACTCACTGTGACGTGCGCTGACCACCAGTGGGCGGTGCAGAATGAAGGGAGTCCCTGGCCAGGAACCAGCGGTGGGGGAAAGAAGGCCCCAAGTGGCCCTGATCGCCAGCCAGGCCTAGGGACCCTACCTGTGCACAAATTCCATGCACCAGGCCTCTAGTTTATAAATGGGCAGCCAGATAAAGAAGCAATAGGTTGTGATCCAGAAGAGTTGCTCCTGTCCTCAAGAAGTTTGGGGTGTTCCACCATCCTGCACCTGGACATGTTCACCAAAGCGGAAGCTCTCCCAACTTTGTGGCTTAGGGGTGTTATAAAAATCTCATTACATAGGCAGGTTGGTTCAATCATTGACTGTTGGTGTTTAACTCAGTGTCAAATCCCTCTCCCCTCCCTGGTGAGACTGAAAAACTAAATATGTATTTCTTATCATAATATAACATCACTGTAGCAGTTAGTCACTGGAGAAGACAGATTTGAGAACATCAGGTGGGACTCAAGGAGTCCCATCATGGACAGTTATGTGAAGTGTGGAGATCTAGAATTGGTCAGCTGAAGGAATAGTGGAATAGGAATCCCACCGTTTGCTTTTAATGATGGTTTTTTTTTCATGCAGTGATGTTGGGGACACTTAGTGTCCCAGCCTCTACATCTGCTGTGGGATCACTGCTGGGGTGGCACATCTGTGGAGGAGCTTCCTTAGAAGCGTCACACTTTGTTCCCAATTGTACTGTTTTCATGAAGATAGTAATGTTTCCTTGAACTGCTGCATGAAATCTGTGCACAGGTGGGGTCCCTAGGCCTGGCTGGTGAACAAGGCCGGTCAGGTTCCCTGCCTCCCCGCCTCCTCCTTCCCTCACTGCCTGCGTGCCGGCCGCCATTGCCACCACGTGGTTTCCCACCTCCTCACCTCCCTGCCTCCCCATTTCTCCCCCTCCCCCTGCCTCCTTCCCTCGCCTCACAGGTACCACTACCGCGCAGTTCCCTGCCTCCCCACCTTACCATCTTCTTCCCTTATCACCCATGTCCCCTGCCAGCCAAACTCCTGGTCCCTTCCCCTGGCCGGCAGCTCCCGATCGCCTAGAAAATTATCTCACTCAGATGTTTCACACCAGACACAAGCCAAAGGGAAACAAATGTTTGAAAGTATTGGGGACAGGGTTGGGGTAGGTGTGCACAATTATAGGCTCTGACGGAGACTGGGGGGGGAGGAGGACTGGGTACAGGGCTCATAGGCTTGTAATGGCGAGGGTCTCGGGGGAGAGCACAAAAAAGTCAACCGGACGTGGCTGCCTTTCTCTCCACAAGACGATGCCTCATGTTTCTTATTGCTTCTCTAGGCCTCGGCACCTACCCTGTCTTGCCCAGTTCGCCCCTTTCAATGAGTGGCTGCAGGTGCATGTTCAGGGGCCCCTTTTTCCTGAGCAGAGCACCTGGCTTGTTGGAAGCCCACCCTCAGGCAGGGCTCATGGCCATGCCCCATGCCCTGAGCTGCCCAGCCCGGGATGTCATGATAAAGTCGAGTCCCTTGTTACTGGGAAATCATTCATGGCTCCTGCCTCTTGATCCCGAAGTCTGTACCTGCCACCCCTGCAAAGAAAACTCCTAAGTGCGCATTTGTTGGAAACAAAGCCAGAAAACTTTAAGTCTCTCAATCTTTTGCTCAGTAGAACCAAACACTTCTGTGTGGGCCCTGAACCAGGTCTGCACAGGAGGCACATTAAATTGGTAACGACATCCTGGCATACATTCTGCAGGAACTTTGCAGACATACCAACAGAAGCACCGGTGTCATATTTTTTAAAGTCCATCCTTCTTTGATTAGAAAATCTGTGAAATAGGTGTTTGATTCAAATTGCAAGTATCCAGTTCCCCTGGCCCCAGCCCCTCAGCAGCCCCTACACCCCATCTGCCTTGGGACATGACTGGAGTGGGGATTGGGATTAAGGAGAAGAGGCCACAGTCATTCCTAAACCTCTAAGCCTCTGTCTGAAGCCCAAAGAGCTCAGCATCCATTTCAGCTGCCTTTGGAAGAAGCTTCTCTCCTCACTGCTACCACGAGGTTATAGACCGTGAGTATGGCCCTGCTTGGCTACCCTAGGCCTCGGTCACCTTTGCTCTGCGTGTGGTAGCAGCTGCCTGCTGGAATGCCAAAACATGCCTTTAAACTCAAAACTGAGAGTAACGTCTTTAGCCATCCACTCACTTAACCCCATCTTCCTAGTTATTCATTCTCCTGTGTTCTAGATTCGTGCCTTCATTCACTCGTTTCTGCATACATGCATTCACTCACTCACCCAACTCCTGCTAGTCCACCAGCTGCACAAATCAACAACATGGGGGTCCTCTTACCCTCCCCACATTCAGGGAGAGGTCAGCCCTAATGAGTCAGCCTCTTTAGTACTTAGGTCAAAGAATAATTTTTAAAAAGTTAAAAACAGACTCATATATGAAGTAAGTAATCAGCAAAGCTGGAAACAATTCAGATGTCCATCAGCAGATGAATGGATAAGCAAATTGTGGTATGTCCATACAACGGATGTCCACTCAGCAACAAAAAGGAATCGACTACTGATATTCACAGCATAGCTATTCTCCAAAGAATTTTGCTCAGTGAAAGAAACCAAACGGCCTCCCTCGAAAAAGGTTCATACTGTATGGTTTTACTTCCATCAAATTCTAGAAAATGCAAGGTCAATGAATCTATGCTGAGGGAAAGTAGATCAGTGGCTACCTGGGGAGGGACCTAAGGCAGGGATTATAAAGAGACAAGAGGAACCTTTGGAAGTTACAGACATATTCACTGGCTTGGTTGTGGGGATAGTTTCACAGACTTATCAAATTGTATGTTTTAAACATATGCAGTTTATTATATGTCAGTTATACCTCAATAAGGCTGTTTTAAAAAATGTAATTTTAAACATATACAATTTGTAACATGTCAAAGATGTGTCTAACTCATGATTGAGGGAACCAGCAGGACACCTCAGAGCCAGGTAAAGGAATAGGAAAGACAGAATCTTCCAGAACTGATAATCAAGCCACCAGGAAGCATGGGTGCTTTGAAGAATCACAGAGATCCCAAGCAGGATGAATTAAATACACACACAGACATGCATACATACACACACACACACACACACCTGTACGTATGTATACATATATGTATGTATTTATACACACATCACGTTGAAGGGAGTTTTATTTAAATTGCTGATTATGTGTATGTTCACCTACATAAAAATAAATTTTGCAAGGACAGTAATTAGATTTTTTAAGATTGTGTGATGCCTACATTCTTTCTAGCCATCTATTTTTCTGTGTTATTGGCTTTCAAACTATCTTGTCATGACCCATAAAAAACATAGTTTATGACATGACCTGATTTCCCCCTTACCCACCCTCCTCTCTTTTTTCTCTCTCTCCTTTACTCACTCACATATCACTAACAACAATTTCACACAGTGTTTACCTTCACTGTTCGGCCAGTGAAGTGTTTTTTCGTCTTTGTTACTCTATTCTGTTTAACTGTTTAAGTGCTGCCTATCACCACGAATTGGTCATAGTCGGAATCACACTGATCTTGGTTAACTTTTCCAAAAAGTTTTGAGCTGAACACTGTGCCAGTTTAATAACTTGTGTATAAAGAGAAAAAAATGATTCCACGGTCAAAAACCAATGAACTTCCAGAGGGTCAGCTTTTGGGGGTCTGCCAGGTTAGGAAGGTCTGAAGAGCACTGATCTAGGCATTCTCAGTGATAATTATGTGTCAAGTGGTATTTTAACAAAGCTAAACTTTTAGACTTTTCATTTGCTTAGCACTGCACCCCTCCGTGCCATCACTGAAAAGCGCTGTTTGATTATGAGCGAAGCTCTCATTGCAGTCAGTGACTATTATCTTTCTTAAATAATTTGGTTAAGAGTGATAATTACATAGTTTATCATGTTTCTCTTTTTGCCAGGAAGTTTCAAGTTAAATTAAACCACTAATTATAGTAATAATAGTAGATTGAACCATATGACTGCTATTATTGTGGATCAGAAATGGTTGAATGTGGTTTAAATTAATATTTAGCCTAATTGATTTACAGAATTACTTCTTCCTTCTAGTTGGTTTTAAATTTTACTTTTCTAATTTAAGAGCCTGATATAATGTGTGTCTTTTATTGCAAATCACTTAATTCTTTTGTGAGGCAAATGGGATATAAATTTTAATAAACAAACAGCATCCAATTATAATACCCCATTAACCAACAGGGTGTGTAAAGCAGATTTCCCTCATGATTTTCCTACCTATACTAATAAAAGGGTAATATGCTAATTAGACTGGATAGACTGGACATCTTCCAGACATCCTTCCGGACAAAGCCATGTTAGCAGGGGCTGAGGCAGAGGTGGTTAGGGGCGATCAGGCTGGCAGGGGAGAGTGGTTAGGGGCCATTAGGCCAGCAGGGGAGAGTAGTTAGAGGCCATCAGACCAGCAGGGGAGAGCGGTTAGGGGCAATCAGGCAGGCAGGCAGGTGAGCAGTTAGGAGCCAGCGGTCCCACATTGCGAGAGGGGCCAAACCGGCAGTCGGACATCCCCTGAGGAGTCCCGGATTGGAGAGAGGGCAGGCCAGGCTGAGGGACCCCGCCTCCCCCCTGCACGAATTTTGTGCATCAGGCCTCTAGTTATTCAATAATTGGGAAATGCTACAATGCATTCTGCAATAGGAGTATTTTGAGGGTGGGTTGTTTTTGTTTCTTTCTTTGTTTGTTTACTGTAAAAGTCCTGAGTGGGTCAGAGAACAAGAACAATAAAAATATATCTTGCCCTAGCCAGTTTGGGTCAGTGGATAGAGCATTGGCCTGCGGATCGAAGGTTCAATTCTGACCAAGGGCACATGCCCCAGTTGTGGGCTCTGTCCCCAGTAGGGGGCGTGCAGGAGGCAGCCAATCAATGATTTTCTCTCTCATCATTGATGTTTCTCTGTCTCTCCCTCTCTCCTCCTCTCTGAAATCAATAAAAATATATATTTACAGTCGATTCGTATTTATTGACCAATCCAAATGATGTTTGTGGCCTTGTACGTGAATTAGAGAACAATAGTGACACAAAAACTGCCTCAGGACTAAAGATATTGCTGCAAAAATACTGTTCCCCACCACCAGGGGTCCCATTACCAAGATAAGCAGCTATTACCAAAAGCATTAACATTTAATGGATGGTGTAGACTTTCTTCATATATTTCCCCCACCAATTCGGTAGCCTAGAGTAATTACCTGTGCCCCTTTCTTGCCCAAAGGAATGTTTTGATTTATCTCTACATACCTTCGAGCTAAAAGTTGCTTTGTCTTTTCTACTGATATATGAGAAGCTATTGAGGATATTAAGAAAGATAAAACTGAATCATATTCATTAAATTCACCAAGTCAGTTGTAAGTCAGGTTGGAAATAAAGGGAGGGGAAACGTTTTTAATTAAAGATAAGATTTTAATATGTCTGTACTGTACAAATTAGAATGCTTCTTTAAAAAAAGAAGAAGAAGATGGCCTATATCTTAAGTCTTTAAATCTTGGCTCACTTTTAATCAGAACATTTTTAATCATTCTCTTAGGCCTTAGAACCATGCTGTTAGAACAGATGACACTGAAGAAGTAATCAGGGCAGGAGGAGAAGAGTCATGGCTGTCATCATCCAGAAGGGGCACCGTCATTTTTTCAAAGCTTTGTGATTATAATTTAACCTTGGTTGTACTGGTGTATTTCTAAGTGACTAGTCAAGTTGGCTTTCTTCATGCCCAAGGCCACATCGTTCTAGTCCAACCTTGAGGTGTCAAGCTGTGGAGTTGCTTTTCTCCGTCCTTCTTCCTCTGTTGTATGGCCCCATTTACCCCTCTGTTTATTTGTTGGACACCCATGTATTAAATTCCCACCATGTGTCATCCCTGTGCTTGGCACCAAGGATGTAGCTGCGAATAACATCATGGTCCCTACCCTCACAGAAGTTACTACTAGTAAGTGGAACAGTAAATGATCACACAAGTCCTTGAGTCCATGAAGCACTTTGTAATGTAACTATCAAGCCCCCACAAGTATTAGATGGCCTCTCTGTCCTTATGGTTTCATCCAGGCCCCACCTCTCCTGTTACCCTTTCTATCACCATTTATATCAATCAGCACTGGCTGGATTATGCTGTAGTAACAACCAAAAGGCTCAGAAGCTTAAAGCACCTCTCATTCTGCTAAATGTCCATGGCAGGTTGGCTGGAGGCACTGCTCCTTGTGGTCATTGCCCTCATTCTGCATCCAAAGCCGATGAAACAGTCACTATTGAGACTAGAGTGTGGCCAGCCATGGTGGCAGGGCAAAAAGATGCACCGACTCATCGAACTTCTGCCTGGAAATGACACGGACTGCTTTTTCTCACACTCCATTGGCCAAAGCAAGTTACAACCAACCCTGCCTTTAGAGGTTGGAGAAATACACTCCTCCCCTAGGAAGGGGACCAGATAGTCACACCACCCAGTACCCTGTGGTCTCTTGTTATCTCTCTAGTCATGTAGATCTTATTGGAACCTAATGTTTTCAACCTTTGTTGTCCCTAAACGTTGTAGATGTGCATGTCTCCCCAGTGAGAAGGTAATTTCCTGACAGTCCGCTCTGTGTTTTATATCTCCTTGTATGTGGCTCAAGGTGAGGCTATTCTTAGTGTTCGGTTCCTAAAGATGCTTTTGATTGTATCAAGGAGAATAACTGAACTCTTTCCATGAAAGTTTTCACACAGTGCTTTAGAGTTTACTAAGGGCCTGTGCACACCCGTCTCCTGTATTATTATGATGCCTGTTACAGGTCAGGGAAAGTGAGACCGAGAACTTGTACATGTATTGCTCTGTGTTGCACACGCAAAAAAGTAACTGAGCTTTGTCTGAAACCGTGAATTCTAAATCCTGTCCTTTCCCTTCCCTTATAGTTGTTCATGTGAGCACCCCATTGTTTTTTTTGTGTGCTGAGGATTACACAGGGGGAGGGAGAAGGAAGCTTCAGAAGAAGAGTCGAAAGCCCTTGACCAGGATGGGGGAATGGCTCCTGGTATTTGGTTCCCGGTAAAGCTGAGGGGACACAGCAGCAGCTCCACTTTGCAATCAGCAGCAGTGTGTTCGTTTCCTGTGGCGGCCATGGCAAAGTACCACAGCCCGGCTAGCTTAGAACAGAAATGTGTCCTCTCACAGCTGGAGGCCAGAAGTTTAGCATTAGTCTCACTGGGCCGGCATCAAGGTGTTGGCAGGGCCCAGCCCCCTGGAGGCCAAGGGAAGAATGTGTCCTGACTCCCACGGCGCCTGGTTGCTGCTGGCATTCCTCGGCTATGGCCACCACTCCAGCCGCTGCGTCCTCTGTACAGAGCCTTCTCCCTTAGCTTCTTCTCTGTAGGCACATTTCTGACTGGATTTAGAACCCACCCAGATAATCCAGGGCAATATCTCCATGTCAGGATCGTCAACTTCACCGTGTCTGCAAAGACCCTTTTTCCTTATAAGGTAACATTTACAGGCCCCAGGGGTTAGGACCTGATGACACCTTTCCCAACCTCCTGCAGTCAGCATGGTGGGGACCCTCTCTGGGCGCAGGTTAGGTGGTCCCTTGGGAGGACCTTTGGGGTCCAACGCACCCAGTAGATTCCTAGGCCTCATCTGCCTCTTGGCTGTGGGACTTCTGGCAAGTCACGCACTCTGAACCTCCGTGTCCTGTGTAGAGGTGGAGGCCTGAGAACCGACTTGCAGCTTGGTGTGAGATAATAAATCGGAGGGGGCCTGGCCTGGGCACCTTGCAGAGAGCCCCTCCCCACCCCCGCTGTACTGTTCTTCACGCAGGCTCTCACCCTCGGCCATGGGCCTCGTGGGCTGGGGGGAGAGGGTGCTGCCCGTTGAGATTCCTCGAGCACCTCCTCCCAGTTGTTTTTCTCAGTGAAGCTGAAAACACATGCTTTTATTAAATAATTAATCATCCTTTCCTAGAAGGGTGATTCTATTTCATGGGTGAGCAGTCTGCTGCCAGAGAACTGTGTCTTTCTCCCAAGTGATGTATACCATGCCTTGGTATCTACAGTTTTAGACACTTGGATGTTTTCTCTCTCAGCCGTTTAAACTGGAAGGTAGTGTAGGGCATAGTCATGGGCACTTCGTCCCTTTAAGAGATAGATACACATGTGCATAGTACAGTGACCTCATATTTTTCCATTTCTGAAGTAGTATGTAGAGCCTATATTAGTGCACATATATTCCAATAAATTTTAATATTGACTAAATACTAAGTATTTAGTAGTAAATAGCATAGATAATAAGCCTTCATAGCATTAAGCCTATAAAGAAAAAGAAACAATTATATAATTGACATAGAAATTAATACAATGGAATAAACCAAGAAATAATAAAGCCTTTTTTTTTCTCAGAAGTTTCTGTGATTTTACAGACATTCACTGTCTGCCTTCAGAATAAAAAATTCTGGCCTGATTTGTTTATAAAGCAGCCCCTTCAGATACCTGCCTTATTTTTAGGAAATTTTTACCCTCTTACAAGGATAGTAAGTAGGGGGTTACTCGCCATTTCTGAAGGGCCTGGAGTGCTGGGTTGAGAACAGCCATGAGACCAAAACCAGGCTTGGTGAGGAGCTCTGTGATCTGTTAGCCTTGTCTGCCATGGACATGGAACAGGAGGCACAGGCGTGACGCAGCATGCCTGTTGAACAGGCAGCTATTGGAATGCACTTCGTCTAGGCCAGTGGTTCTCAACCTTCCTAATGCTGTGACCCTTTAATATAGTTCCTCATGTTGTGGTGACCCCCAACCATAAAATTATTTTCGTTGCTGCTTCATAACTGTAATTTTGCTAGTCTTATGAATCGTAATGTAAATATCTGATATGTAGGATGTATTTAGGCGACCTCTGTGAAAGGGTCATTCGACCCCTAAAGGGGTCACAACCCACAGGTTGAGAACTGCTGATCTAAGGATTACAACACTAGAGTCTCTGTGCATGATTTGAAAGTAATACATTTTTGAAGAACACAAAAAGAAGTTGTATGTTTGGAAGTTCTTTTGAGACCCAGAGCAGTTCCTAAAGAAGCAATATGGACATTT
>NW_006287462.1:4647390-4659954 GCF_000327345.1 Myotis davidii | reverse complement strand
TGTCCTTGGATAGTTGCTGCTACTGTTGTTGTCATTGTCTTATAGTCTTTAGAGCAGGGGTAGGGAACCTTTTTTCTGCCAAGGGCCATTTGGATATTTATAACATCATTCACAGGTCATATAGAATTATCAACTTGAAAATTAGCCTGCTGTATTTGGTCAAACATTTAATTGACTCACCCCTAATGTCTTGGCAGGGCCAGACAAAATGATTTCACAAGCCTTATATGAGGAATGTCCACAGGCTGGACATTCCTCACCCCTGCTTTAGAGGAAACTCTAAAGGACACAGACTCAGGAGGTGAAGAGAATTAACCAAGATCCCACAGCTGGTGGGTGACAGACCCCAGCATAAAACCCTTTGCACTGAATCTCTCCTTCCACCAGCCTTTGGATGGGCTGGTATCTTCAACTCTAGTCTGAACTTGCAATGTATTGACTAAGGGCCCCTTGCCTTTTTAGATCTCCACTTATTGGAAGATATGTCTTCTTGGACATGTGCTGGGTAAACAGCCATCCTAGTGGCCAGTGATTGCTTTTGGAGTCATATATGTCGAAGTTGGCACTGACCTCAGGCCTCATGGGGGACCTACCACCATGGGGGGCTTGGAGGTGTTAAAGATCATTGATTACAAGCAACAGAAAACAATTTGATCTTAAACAAAAGACAATTTGGTTGTCTTCTGGAACCCCAAAGTAGGGGTGGCCAAGCCTTGGACAGAACAGGGTCTGAAGTAGTGTCAGGATAAACTTCTGTTTCTCACCTCTTTTCTTGGTTTCATTCTCTTATCTGCTTCATATGGTAGAAAATGACCAGGTAGGCCAGCCGGCGTGACTCAGGTTGAGTGTTGAACTATGAACCATGTGGTCACCGTTCGATTCCCAGTCAGGGCACGTGCCCGGGTTGCAGGAGGCAGCCGATCAATGATTCGCTCTCATCATTGATGTTTCAGTTTCTCTCTCCTTCTCAACTTCCTCTCTGAAATCAATAAAACTATATTTTTTTTTAAAGAAGAAAGTGACCATGCAGATTTCTTCTCTAGTCTAAGAGTATAGTCTCTCAATTTCAAGTTCCTGAGGGAAGAGACGCTCACCGTCCAGACCAGGTGCCCATCCTAGTCTAATGAACTGGCCAGGTTCCCTTCATGCTGGATGTCAACTGGGAGCCTGCTGTTGCCACATCGGTTTAGGTCGTGCGGTGTTTCCCGAAAAGGGCTAGGACGGACAAGCCAACAAATGTCCATTTCAAGATTTAAGCAGCCTCGTTAACCATCATGGGAATGCCAGCTGCCTACCATTTGCTGAATACGGTGCTAATTACATTGTATCTGTTCTTTGGTTTTGATTTGTTTCATTTTTTAAATCCTCACCTGAGGATATTTTTCCTATTGATTTTCTAACAGAGTGGAAGGGAGCGCGGGGAGTGGGGAGGGAAGAGAAACATTGATGTGGTTTTATTTTTGTTTCTTTAAATCCTTACAACAGCCTTAGGAGGCAGGCTTTATAGTTTACATTTTGTAGATGAGGAGAGGCCAAAGGGAAAATTATGCATCTGTGCAATATAAAGCTGCACAGCCAACTAAAACATTGCTTCTGGTGGGAATTAAAATATATCAACTCACAGTGGCAACGCTGGTTAGCTAATGCTGATCAGAAGTATTAATAGAGATTAGTAGAGAAAACAGTAGGGGGACAAATCAATGCCGTTTATTTGTACGAGAACTATATATTAAAACTAGAGGCCTGGTGCACGAAAATTCGTGCACTTGTAGTGGGGTCGTCCCTCAGCCCGGCCTGCCCCCTCTCACAGCCCAGGAGCCCTCAGGAGATGCAGCGGCAAGGCCTGAGCCCTGGGCCTCACAGCCACTGTGGCTTTGTCTGGATGGACGTCCAGATGGATGTCTGGATGGACGTCCAGAAGACATCCACCCTAATTAGCATATTACCCATTTATTAGTATAGATAAGAGGTCTTTGGTGGCTGAACTAATAAAATGGCTCTGGTGTTTAAAAGGATAAATTTGGTCCAACCCCCCACTCTTTGAAAATAAGGAATTTTACTTAAGGTAAGCAATTTCATTGTTTTTTTAATCCTCACCTGAGGATATGTTATTATTCATTTTGAGAGAGAGAGAGAGAGAAACATCTATGTGAGAGAGAAACATTGATCTATTGCCTCCAGTATGTGCCCCAACCAGGGGTCAAACCCACAACTGACTTATGTGCCCTGATCAGGAATCGAACCTGCAACCTTTTGGATATGGGATGACATTCCAACCAACTGAATCACCCAGCTAGAGCAAGTAATTTAGCTTTTTTGTGGAAAGTTCCTTCAATTTCTAAGATGATTCAGAGTTCAGAATTACTGATTCAATCTTCTGACTGTCAGGAGTGTTTAAATATACATATCCCACTCAGTAAGTCATGAATTGGTTTGATTTATCATCAGTGCACTCAGAAGTCATCCCAGTAGACTGAGCTGTAAGCATTTGCTTCTTTCCTTCTGGTTAATTCTGACACATCTCACCTGTCCTATTTTTCTAAAATTCTAAAAATGGGATTGCTTGATGTTAAAATTGATTGTTGTGTTCCTAAAGAGAAAATATAAAACTTACTAAACAATATAGTTTCCCCTCATTTCCTCAAAAATGTTTTTGCATGAGTGGAGGAAGTAGAACTTACGGTCTAGTGCAGTGGTTGGCAAACTGCGGCTCGCAAGCCACATGCAGCTCTTTGGCCCCTTCACTGTGGCTCTTCCACAAAATACCGGCTCTTCCACAAAATACCGACTTTTGCACATGGGCCACAAAGTTTCAATCGCACTGTACGTGCGCACCCGCACGTGGTATTTTATGGAAGAGCCACACTGAAGGGGCCAAAGAGCCGCATGTGGCTCGCGAGCCGAGGTTTGCCGACCACGGGTCTAGTAGACCAGTGCTTGAACTGGAGCACACATCGGAATCAGCTGTAAGTCTTTCCAAACCACAGGCGGGAGAGTCCCAGCTTCCAAGTTTCCGATTCTGTACTTCTGGGGCAGGGCCTGAGAACCTGCACGTATAGCACGGCCCCAAGTGAGTCTAATTTTGTCTGTGGACCACACTTTGGAAACCACTGCTTTAGGCTGAAGAAAGAATTTGACAAGAATAAGCCTGAACGCTTTCAGACTCATAGCGTTAAGGGAAAGCGATGGGGTGCAGATTTAAATAATCATTCTGCTTAGCCAAACTGAATAGGGAGTATATGAGTTTCCTTTCTAGAAACTGAATAGGGAGTATATGAGTTTCCTTTCTCTAAGGGGGAAAGATAATACACCGAGGGGGATTTACTATTATGATAATGAAGCTTAAACGTAGGGCCTCTTTCCAGGCTCTGGGCTGGGGCCTTGCAATCAGTTCTCATGGTTTTTGTTAAATTTGCAACAGGAAGATATTTTCGTGTTCTTTTTCTTAAAGAGGGACCCAGAAGTTGTCTAAGCTTTAGCTCCCATAAAACCTGAATCAACTCTCTGATCATTAATTAGTATAATGAACTAACATACATGAAAGGGATACAGTTTGTCACAAGATGTTTTTGTAGGTTAAACAGTCCCTTGGTGCCAGAAAGAAGGGTAAGTGGGGACGTGAGCCTCATCTGTGAACTTTGTGTGGAACTTACTTTAATTGAATGAGCTCAGTGGGGCATTTAGGCAGATGAAATCCAAGTTGATTTTAACTTGTCCACTAAATGAGCTTGCTATGTGTGCTATATTTTATTTTCTGTTTATTTGTTTCATTTATTTGTGATAGCAGGTTTGAAGAATCAAATGGGTTCAAGTCCTGGCTTCACCTCCTTCTGGCTTCACCTCTTATAAATAAATTCACCCATTCTCTTTGAACTGTTTTGTCGGTAAAAAGGTCATGGTAATAATAATAATAATCGTCAAATTAATAGGACTAATGGAGTAATGAAATTATATATATGAACAGACATTTGTTCATATTTGAATATATAAATAAAATATTACACAAACGTTAGGAATTAGTAGATACACAACTGGTGCACTAATAGTTCATATTAATCGAATGACTGCAGGCCATTCTCTGAGATCAGAGTCAGCACATTTTTTCTGTAAAAGGCCAGACTATAAATACTTTACATTTTGTAGGTCACTTTGTCTGTGTCTTAAATATTCAACTCTGCCAAAGATAGGCAAAAGCCACCCTACACAAGATATAAATGAATGGCTGTGCTGTGTTCCAATAAAACTTTATTTATAAAAACAAGGCCCAGCTATGCTAAACATACCACAATTCATCCAAAATGCCACTGTCCTTCAAAACTAGGAACTTCCAGTTGAGCATGAAGATGAAACAAATGCAAGCAATTATAAATGACGTTTTTATGTAAACTCGACACTAAAGGATCGAAGTGCTGGCTAATTTTATCTGCCCTGCTTTCCATAGTCCCCTGACCTAGCTGATATCTCTTTGGGGAAGGAGGGCATGTAAATGGATTATGGAAGGCAATGTGGGGAGGAGAGAGTCAAGGTTCAGTTAAGGGTCAGAACACCAGCTTGTGTCTCTCTATGCTCCTGGTGCTGTGAGTGACAATAACAGGGTGAGCTCTCTGTTGAGACTCAGCCTCCACAGCAGTCTTGTAAGAATGGAGTTTTGTGACCCCAAGAAACTCGGTGGCTTCTTTTGTAATCTCTTCATTTTATTTTTAAATCACTGATATGCTTAGGTCTGTGAACATTGAAAAACTGAAATAAACCTTAGGAGTTTTAGGAAAGCCTTCCTAAAATACAGTTGCCTATACATCTGAAAAGGGAAGTTAATAATGAGTCGTGAATAAAGTTGCTATAAACATTCATGTACAGGTTCTGGTGTGAACATATGTTTTCACTTCTTTGGGGTAAATACCCAGGATTGGGATTGCTGGGTTGTGTGGTAATGGTACATTTAACTTTGTAAGAAACTGCCGCCCCGACCCAGTTTTGCTCAGTGGATAGAATGTCGGCCTATGGACCAAAGGGTCCTGAGTTGGTCAAGGGCACGTGCCCAGGTTGCAGGCTCAATCCCCAGTAGGGGGAGTGCAGGAGGCAGCCGATAAATCAGTGGTTCTCAACCTTCCTAATGCCGTGACCCTTTAATACAGTTCCTCATGTTGTGGTGACCCCCAATTTCATTGTTACAAATTGAACATCATTAAAGCATAGTGATTAATCACAAAACAATGGGAGGGAGGAAGGAAGGAAGGAAGGAAGGAAGGAAGGAAGGAAGGAAGGAAGGAAGGAAGGAAGGAAGGGAAAGAAAGAAAGACACTGTCAAGCCACTTTTCGAAGTAGCTGCACTATTTTCCATTCCCACCAGCAGCACAGGAGTTCCAGTTGCTCAGCATCCTCACCAGCATTTGGTGTTGCCAAGTTTTTGTTCTTTGTCGGATTTTGTTGCTGTTATTACAGGATTCTAAAATGTGTGACACAGTAATCATGCAGTTTCAAATCTTCATTTTCCTAACAAATAATGATATTGAGCAGCTTTCCTGGCCTCATGAAAACCATATTATCTTCTTGGACAAAGTGTCTGTTTAAACTTGTTGCCCATTTTAAAAATAGGATTGTTGTTGTTTTCTTATTATTGGCATTATTCATAAATGCCCAAAACTGGAGACAACATAAATATCTGTCAACTGGTAGATGGATAAACAAAATATGGTCCATCCATACAATGATATTCTCAGCAATAAAAAAGAATGAACTACTGATACACTCAACAGTTATGCTAAGTGGAAGATGGAAGGTTCAAAAAGCAATCTATACTATGATTCTATTTATATGACATTTGGGAAAAGGCAAAACTATAGGGGCAGGAACCAGATCAGTGGTGGGCCAGAGGTGAGGGAAAATACATCTTCTCTTGGCTTTGTTCTACCAGCCCCCACCCTCCTATATCCTGCCTTTGCCTTCAACAATGGATTCAGTATCATGAAGCTTGAGTTTCTAATACAGAAAAACAAACATGAAGTTTCTCTAATTTTAATCATGGAAGTTGCCGGTCAGCAGGCATTTCTCCTGGCCCTTTATTTTTGCTCCTGGGTGGGCTCTGTCTTCCTCAGGCTCTCAGTGCCCCCTGCATCTTCCTATAATTCTGCTTTCCAGAGAGAGCAAGCCAGGGTGTTGACTAGGGAGGCAGTTGAGTGGATGCCCTTTAAGAACTGAATGCTGTGCTGCTTCTATTAGGATTCTAAATCATAGCGGGTAATGATTTATGCTCACCTCCCACCATCTAGCAGTTGGGAACATGAGAACTATTGGGTGAGGTGTGGGGAGGAGGGGAAGTCAACTTTCCTTATAGCATAGGGAATCCAGCGATTCGCCCGCTGTCTTTAGTCTGGTGGGAGGTTCTGTCTGCTAAATATCGCAGTAAGGAAATAAGCTGTACCCCCTGCCTAGGGCTTGGAAATATCTTCCATTTACAAAGATTTTGGTTGTACACATTTATTATAAACTAGAGTCCCAGTGCACAAAATTCGTGCACATTAAAAGGGAATTAATTAGAGGAAATATTTTAATATTGCTATTTGCCCTTTCTCTATAATAGAAGTATCAGAGATGAAAGAAAAATAGTAAAATGTATATGAAAATCTCCCCCTTATCAGAGTCTGGGGTGCACCGAAGAACCTAGAGTCAAGTCCCCGCCCACCCACCACCCACACGTGCTTCAAAAGCGCAGGAGACCCAGACCTGGCTGACCCCACCCCCATTGGGTGAGACCCAGATCCAGCCAGTCCCACCCTCGTCAAGCCCCTGGGGGGAGGGGGACGCATCCTGAGGTACCCTATCAAGCCCCACGGGGCTGGGGGCGTGGCCTGAGGTCCTTCACTCCAGCTGGGCACCATGCAGCCTCAGGTCCCAGCTAATTTGCATATTATTCTATTATATAGATAGATAGCTTTTGCATTTTATAGAGCAGAACAAGAAGACTCCAGACCATTGGGCAGATTTTTTTTTCCCAAATATTTTGTTAGAACTGAGTTAAAGAGCTATTGTGATAGAACCTGAAGGTCTTTTAGAATAAAGTCACCTCCCTCTGTGAGTGCAAGCGAAGGCCCAGCTGTACCTGATCAGTTTCATGGGCGGTGGGCGTTTCTTTTACAAATGCAGTTACTCCTCCAAGAGCAGCCACCATGTACACTGGTCCTTTAAAATAAGTTGGGGACTATTACCATTGGTCCACAGCTCCCTGGCTTTTGTTGTCCAGGTTCATTGTGTGTTGTCCCAGTTCACTGTGTATCTGCGCTCGAATTATTTTTGGCTGTATATTTGTCTTTGTGTCCATTGTTTGGCTAATATGCATCTGGGTTCTTTCCACTGAGAGTGCAGTCTCTGGACTAGAGCATCAGCACCACCTGGGATATGTTGAGGAATGCGGCCCCCACCCCACACCTACTGCATCAGTGAGCATTTTAGCACATCCCCAGAGGGCGCCCTTACACATTGAAATTTGAAAGGCACTGATCTAGGTCAAGGTCCTGCCCTCGTGATAATCTTGTTAGGGTCATGTGTGATCTTCAGAAATTCACCCCAGGTGAATTCTCCTGACGGCCATGAATGAGAGTGAGTGCATGCCACTTTGCTACAAGTGAACTTAATTTATTTAATGAAGTATTTTATTTATTTTTATATGTATTAATAAATACAAATTTCTTTCTTTTTAGAAAGAGTGGAAGGGAAGAAGGGAGGGGTGGAAAGAGAGTGAGAAACATCGATACGAGTGAAACACATTGATTAGTTGCCTCCTCCACATGCCTCAACTGAGGCCAGGGAATGAACCTGCAACTCAGGGACATGCCCTTGACTGGGAATCAAACCTGCCACCCTTTCATTGTGAGGCCGATGCTCTGACCACTGAGCCATGCCAGCCAGGACTATATGAATTTATTTATTTAGCTGAACTGGTCCATAAAGATATAGGCCCAAATGAAGTATGGTTGAGTTTCAGAGTCTAGTGGGGGACACAAAAAGACATACAGCATCATATTGTCCAGTGTCTTTATCTGTGTCATTTGACTTCCTTCACCTACACAGAGGACTTCTAAGTGTATAGTCCAAGGGCCACCTGCCTCTGAATCCTTTGGGTCAGAAGGGGTGGTGCTGATGCAGAAAGAGCAGGGGGTTACTCCAAACCTACTGGTTGAGTTATACTCTGGGGGCGAGGCCCTGGCGTCTTCACTGTAAGGATTATTACGCACATTCTATTGTGAGAACCACTGATCTGGGTGCTGCTTTGATATCCTCAGTGGTTATGTGGTCATACAAAGGGATGTTTATTTTTTTAAAAAAATATATTTTATTGATTTTTTACAGAGAAGAAGGGAGAGGGATAGAGAGTTAGAAACATCAATGAGAGAGAAACATCGATCAGCTGCCTCCTGCACACCCCCTACTGGGGATGCGCCCGCAACCAAGGTACATGCCCTTGACTGGAATGAACCCGGGACCCTTCAGTCCGCAGGCCGACGCTCTATCCACTGAGCCAGTCCAGTCAGGGCCAAAGGGATGTTTAAATACAATCTCAGACAGTTAAGGCATCTATCAGGGATTTTATTATCCTAAAGTCAGGGAGAGTTTCAGGTGGCCTCTGAGTTCAAAGCTGCTTTTACCTTTGGGTGAGACACTATAAGGATATTTGTGGTGCTACCTAAGGCAAGTTCAACTCATATTTATATATATGCCTGGTAGCATGTTTTCTAGGAGCAAATTAAAACGCTTTGTTCTATAATGAGTTAACAGTGTGAACATTGCTATTACAATCCTGTGACTTTCTTGTTTAGTGTTTATACTCATCTAATCAAACAAATTGAAATTGGATTATAGCTGTTACACATGATAGCAGTTATTATCCAGTTTAAATGCAGGTCTGAAGGAAATAAAATTGATTTTTTTTTTTCTGTGCTACTTGGGGACATCACAGGTTATTGGTATGCTGATTGAATTTTTAATTAGGTTTGTATGGAGGAAAGTAAGATTAGTGGTTGTTTTTTATTTTCTTAATGTATTATGTAAATACACTGTAATATTTTATTCTAATTAGGGAGTGAAATGATTTTTAAAAGTTGAATGATCTACTTCCATATTTTTATTTAAAGCATGTCAGGCTTTTAAAGTGGATAATAATTATAAGGAACAATTTTATTTTTAGAAAGAGGAAAAAAAATAATAGAGCAGAATACCATTATAACACTCAGTTACTACAGTAACGGCTACCTTATTTTTTAGGAAATGAGCAGTAATATATACCAGAATTTACAGATAACTGAACCTATTTTTTTATAAACCAAACCTTTTTTTAAAAAAATGCCTTCATTCTGCAAACACCTTTTGTGTACTTGCTCTGTGTACACGCCTGATGCTAGGATTCAGAGTTCATCTAACGAAGGGCCTTCACAAAGACAGATGTTTCAGTGGGGCCTTCACAAAGACAGATGTTTCAGTACTGCTGACAGCTATGAACACAGAGAGATGGGCCAGAGGTTACAGAGCCAAACATGACGAGCCCTGGGGAGGAGAGAAAGGCTTCACGGAAGAGGTGACATTTGATCTGGACCCTGACTCAGAAGTAGGAGTTTGCAAAGTGAAATTTATTCCTGAAGTGATCAAGGCAGTACATGCGGATTGCATGCGTGCTCATTTAAAAAGCATCTATAGAAAAATTTTAATTTATCACATTTGTTCATTATGAAATATATTAAGCACTTCCTGTGGGTCAGGAAATGTGCTTCCTGATGAAGATATACTGGGAAAAAGTCCACAAGACCACTCAGGTTCTACAGGTTACTGGAAGGACTCACAGAACTCACTGCAAGCTATTTTACTCAGTTATGGTTTATTACCATAAGGATAGGCATTAAAATGAGCCAAGGGAAGAGCTACATAGAGCAGAGTCCAGAAAAGTTCCAAACACAGAGTTGCCCTCTCCCCGTGGAGTCATGGACCGTGTAACTCCCTCAGTAGTGATGTGTGACAATATGGATGGAGTATTGCCAACCAGGGAAGCTCAGCCGAGCCTTGGTGTCCGGAATTTTAATTAAGGCTCCATCACGAAGGTATGGTTGACTGTCCACGTGGCTGATCTCAGTCTCCAGCTCCTCCAGAGGCAAAACTGATGCCAGATGACGCAAAGCTCCTGCCCTAAATCACATTGTTAGACTCTCTAGTGTGACGTAAGACCTCCAGCTAAACAAAAACACGTGTATCAGGTGTGACATTCCCTGGTCTTAGAGATCACCTCCCAGAAGCCGAGGGCAAAGGCCAGACCTCTCTCTGGTCAAGGTTGAATTTCTTATTATACAGAAACAAGCTAGACGCTACTGTAAGCTTATGAAACCATAAAGTGAAAGGAGATAAGACCTGGGAAGGACAAGTCTGGGATGCTCAGGGAGGGGGGTGGGATGGGCGGTGCTGCCAGTGAGGATGATTTTCCCAAAGAAATGGACTGAGATCTAAAGGATTAGCGGGATTGGCCAGGGGAGCAGTGCTGTGGGGAATGAGTGGTGGAAAGGCTGTGAGGTGATAAGTAGCTGGACGTGTTCCAGAACCTGGAGAAGATGAGGCTGGAGCAGAGAGAAAGAGGAGGGAATGTGGTTGCAATATTGATTGGAGAGAAAATAGGGACCAGATCCCAGGTGGCCTCAGAGCCCCTGGAAGTGATTATGGATGTGTCTCCGGTCCCTGGGAAGCCTTTATAGAATTTCAAGCAGGCACATGGATGCTCAGATTTGTGGTTTGTTTTTGTTTGTTTGTTTAGATATGTTTTCATTGATTTCAGAGAGGAAGGAAGAGGGAGAGATACAAACATCAATAATGAGAAAGAAGTATTGATCGGCTGCCTCCTGCATGCCTGCCCCCCCCCGCACCCCCCAACCGGGGAATCGAGCCCACAATCAGGCATTTGCCTTTAATCGGAATCGAACCCAGGACCCTTCAGTCCACAGGCCGACTCTATCCACTGAGCCAAACCAGCTAGGACTGTGATTTTTTTATTTATTTTTTTTAGAGGGACACATGTGTGGCTGTGAGACCAGCCACTCTGGAACAAAAATGGAAGCATGTGACTGTTAGAAGATCGCTGCAGCCATCTAGAGCACGGCAGCTAGAACTAGGAGGCAGTGGAGCTGGGAGGGGGACAAGTTTGAGAGAGCAGTCAGAGGTAGAGCTGGT
The DNA here is from genome assembly GCF_000327345.1 of Myotis davidii. Classification (NCBI taxonomy): domain Eukaryota; kingdom Metazoa; phylum Chordata; class Mammalia; order Chiroptera; family Vespertilionidae; genus Myotis; species Myotis davidii. The sequence continues at coordinate 4,648,755 of NW_006287462.1, read as the reverse complement.
GGGACTGTTAAGCAGGACTGCCTGCCCGCAGACCCTCCCCTGTCACATTGTGCCGTCACCTGTGGGCGCCTGGCAGCCCCATCTGATTTGTCCCTTCTACTCTCCTGCAGGCGGAGAATCAGACAACCAAACTGACTAGCATTATGTGGCAGGCAGGAAGGGAAGCCTCTGAAGGTGCCAGGTGCAATGGTGAAATCCGTTCCTGCCTCCAGACTTGGCGATGTCTGTTCTGACTGCTAAACCCCAAGCCTCAAACCTACCCACCCCCACTTCCAGTTTGGGCTGCGTTCCAGACAGTTGTGGTTGCCGGAGCAGTTCACTGTAAACATCTCTTCGAAACAGCTGCAGCATTACTGGTCATAGATTCACGAATTAAATCATGCCCCCTTTGAAAGACAACCATTAACCAAAGGAGCCCATAAAATTGTCAACACGGAGCTTATTAAGTGTTGAACAAACGAGCAGATGTCTGATTAGACACGAACATTAAAAACATGAACACTGAAAAGAGTTTCCAGTACACCTTCGGTGCATTTTACTCAGTAAACCCAGGCAAGGCCTCCGAGTTCCATACACCCTTGGTTTTCCATGTATGTTTTGTATTTTCTGTTTGTTTCCCTGAAAAAAGAGTGTATTGAGCTTTGAATATGACAGAAAACTTGGCTGATGTCCCCTGCCTACTCCACTTTGTTAATTGCTCAATCAAATAGCTTATTCTTGCCCAGAAACAATTAGAAAGAGGAAGTGCTTTCAGTACACACACTGAACATAGTCAAAGACCTTGGATTTGCCTTTCAAAGTCTATTTTGGCCAATGGCTGGCCAGCACTTTTGCCTTAAAATGCTTTCACTTAGCCAACTGGACACTTTCCTGCTTCCATGTGTGAGTTCTCAGCTGACGGTGACAGTGTTGGGATGGCAGTGTCACCCTGGCTTCGGGGCAGCAGTAAACAAAAGGTGCCTTAAGAGAGGTGGCGATCAGAAAGGTGTGCAGGGCTGACCTACTGTTCAGGGCTCCGTGGAAATGGGCAGGGAATCTGGGAGAAGTACCTTTCGGCTCAGTTCAAAACTGGCTCTCTGATGGATCAAACCACAGTTTGCTTCTGCTTCTCGGTGGCATCGCAGGGGCTTTCTGGCTGTGGGTTGCCTACCGCCGCTGCCCTGTCTCCCCACCTCCACCCCGCACGGATCAGGCTGGGTCCTATTAGAAAACAAAACCCAGGCCCGGGGCCGGGAGCTTTCTAAAGAGGTTCGGTGGGGTTAGAATGAACTTCCCCAGTCCTGGAGCGCAGAAAGGGGAGTGTTTATTATAGAAATAGGGATATGATGCTGGTGTGGGTGTTTTACCCCTCTCTCAGATTGCCCC
>NW_006287462.1:4607472-4647147 GCF_000327345.1 Myotis davidii | reverse complement strand
CGAGGCGGCCCGGGAGCCCGCGGGACAAAGGCTGCCCCTTCGTTCCCGGCGCTTAGGGAGGCGCCCGGTCCGGGCGGCCTGGGGTTGAGGAGGGGTCTTCCCGCCGCCCTGGAAGAGGGATGAGGGTTGCGTGAGATGGGGGCGGGGAGGAGTCTTTGATCCCAGTTTCCCCGCGCGGCTGGGAGCCGTTCCGAGCGTCTGCGCTGGCGTGTCCGCTGCGGCCAGTGTTGTAGGATGGGGTGAATGAGTGCATTTATCCCACGCGCCCTCCGGGGAATCGCATGCGTGCCTTCTTGTCTATTAGGAGTGAGAAATTATCGCAGGGTCGGGGTAATCCAGTTTTTGGATTAAAAGCAATATGCTTTGGTGTGGAAAGACTACATGTTCAAATAATTTTTTATTATATGATTTAGAATAGTGATGTGACTTCCATGGGAGAAAATGTCTCAGATACCCAACATGTAGAAAAGAAGCCAACTTACCATGCGCTTGCTCTTGGCAATGAAAGGGGAGTCTTTTTTAAAAAAGAAAAAGAAAGAAAGAAACGAAGAACGTCATTTAAATATTGCATACAACACTTTATTGGATTCTCGGGGAATATGAGGCCTTCTTATCTGATAACTGCTTCCTGTATCCGTATTGTAACCAGGCATGTCCGTGGCTTCCCTAATTAATGTGTTCGCTGTGAATCTTCATTATTGCCCTGGGCGGGAGGGAGAAGGCGGAGGAGGAGGCAATCCATTAGTCTTTTTTTTTTTTTTAACTGTAGCCGGGCTTTGACTTGTTTCATGAAAGGTGGGTTCTGACTGCCTTCTTTGTTGTTCTCTTTGTGGTTTTCTTAGACCTTGGAGTAGTCAGTCTCATCTCCAGGCTTGCTCTGACACAAAAGCAGTTTATAAGTTTTCTCCCTAAAGTTCAGCTCTTTGCGGCTGCCTTTTAGTTGCCATTTGCTTTGTAAAAGGAGTTTTCGGGTGTCCCAAGGCCTTTCCCACGAAGTTAGAAGCATAACATACTGTGAGGAAAACAGCCCCAAATCTGTATTTGTTGGTTTTGTCTATAATTTTTTAATTATACACTGTGCCTGTGTTGTCCAAAATGAAACGTCAATAAAAGGCTGAATGGGGGGAAGACTTTCCACAAAGCATCAGCCGTGCTTGTTGAAGAAGGGGCCGTTGTCGTTCTTGGCTCGGTGAGCGAGGCTCAGAGTGAAGGCATGGGCGATGATCTGGTTTGGTCAGGAACCCCACTTTCCTGACGGCAGGTATATTTATGAGCTCTTTTGTCATTCTAGCAGATCATAGCATTTGAGCAATGGGAATAATTTATTTAACAAGTATTTATTAAACACCTACTATGCGCCGGGCATTGGCAATAATGATTAAATGGTAAATGCAACAGGTCCCTTTCAGCTTTCTTGGCGCTCACACTGTGCTGGCATAGGGCCCATCTCGGGTCCTCTGAAATGTGTGGATGACACTGAGGAGTCGAGGAATGTTGCTGCTGGCTGTTGCCCTGGAGATCAGCTGAGCCCAGAGCTGCAAGTGCAGACAGGTGTGCCCAGGACCCCTCCACTCCAAGGGGGGCGGTGTTAATCAGATGAGTGGTCCTTGTGCACTGAGATTGTCTTCTTGAAACTGCTAGCCTTGGTCAGGGATACCCTTCTAAAGAGTCTGGGACTGCCAGGAGGGCCAGAAGCCGAGTTCTAAAGAGTTTGAACGTGGCATTGTATATTTGGATGTGATAATTCCAGCCTGGTTAGAAACTGTCAGTCATGCGGTCTCCTAGTCTCACCTCAATAACCTTCATCTTCAGCAGCTGCTTGGGGAGATGAATTTCATTCTGAAGCACTGACTGAGCAAAGCTTTACATCTGTCTACAGTCTCCCAGGTGTGAAGAGGTGACTCCTAGGTTCAGAGACCTGGAATACAAGTAGGAAAGCCCCATTTATTCCCTCCCACACTTTTCTACAAATCCCTAGGGTCACATGAAAACATACTAAATAGTAGTGTAACTTGTTTTGTTTTTTCCTAAGTGCATATTTTAAACACTTATGAATATAACATTTTTGAGAAATTCTTAGACCTTTTTAGACTTCTCTGGTCCTAACATACTACCTGGCATAGGGTGCTTTCCATAAATAACTGTATTGTTGAATGGGCAGATGAATGAATATAGATAAAATATTTTATTTTCTATTTATAGGGTTTAACTATGACCATTACATATACTTGATAGTTATAGTCTATAGATTAATTTGCTGTTCAGCAGATATGGAACATCTATATGTCAAGCATTTTGTGAGGTATGTGAGGGAATGAGACAGGCAAGATTCAAAGAGTTGGGAGATAGCCAAAAAAACAATTCAGAAGCAAGATGATATAGATTAGGATACATGCCATGTAGACAGTCAACAGCACAATGCAACAAAAAGTAGCTCAGTGGGTATAGGGCCCACCAAGAGGCAACCTCTCCTAGGAGGGGACCTTTGAGCTGAGCTTGAAGGTTGAGAAGAAGCCAGGCATGTGGGGAGCACGTAGGAAGGTCTGAGGAAGAGGAGCACTTAGCGGGTTCGAGGATCTGCAAGGAGGCCAGTGGCTGAGCAGGAGGAAGTTGGCCAGTGGTATGCTCTGGGATGGGAGAGGTAGGTGGGGACAAGATCCTACTTTTTGTCTGTGGTTCAAGGTTTGGGTTTTCTTGTTGATGCCATGAGAAGCCTTTGGAGGGTGGTAACCGGGGCAGTGCCATGATCTGATTTATTTCATTAAAAAGATCACAATGAATGCCGTTAAGGGGAATGGATGTCGGGGCAGAGGTGGAAGCGGGGGGACCAGTTAGCAAGTCCTGGTCCTGGGAAGATCAAAGTCATGGCAGAGGGGATGAAGAGGAGCAAGTGTGGAGATGGAACTGGCAGGATTGGGTGTAGAAGATGCAGGAAGTGGAATAAATTAGGACCATCCCTGGAATTTTAGATTTATTGTTTATCTCTGTTAGAAATGCATATTAATAGGAATAATGACTGTATAAGGACAAATACTCAATGGAGCAACTCACTTTCAGTTGTATCAAGACCTTGACTTAATTTTGTTTTATTCTCCACTGTGGATGAGTGGACATAGCCAGTGGATGCTGTGCATTTGGCCATTTCTCTAAGACATTTTCACCCTGGACTGTCTTTCTCACCTGATTATTAGACCTTTGAGCATTTTCTTTGTTCTGTCATAAAACTAAAGGATCAGAGTAAGAAAGAAGATAGGTTTAAGCTTTAATCCATACAAAATAACTCTACTTTTGCTCCTAGTTTTTAAGAAACCATTGACAATTGCATTTGAAGTTATTTATTTCACATGCAACATCCTACGTGGTTCCAATAACCAATACTCTGTCATAAATAAAACTTGTTCCATATGTATTTAAAATCAGAAGAAGTAGCCCTGGCTGGTGTGGCTTAGTTGATTGAGCATCATCCCATGCACCAAAAGGTTGCCTGTTCAATTCCCAGTCAGGACACATATCCAGGTTGTAGCTCAATCCCCAGTAGGGGGCGATTGATGTTTCCCTCTCATATCAATGTTTCTCTCTCCCTCTCCTTTCCTCTCTCTCTAAAATCAATAGAAACCTTTTTTTTTTTTTTTTAATCAGCAAGAGTAAAGTTTCTTAGTAACTTTGCTGGAAATGCACTGAGCACTTTGTGAGCTAAAAAGGCCATTTCCTTGTATCTTAAAGTAGAGAAATGAAATATTTGGGTTCTGATAGGATATTTGGTGCCATCCTTCTATCTTCAGATTTGTGCACTTGAATGGTTACAAAGGTCAGGGAACATTGGTTCTGAATCAGTTTGAGTTTGGTTTGAGGAAAAAAAAATTTTAATATTATATATATATATATATATATATATATATGAAAAATATTCCTTACGCAGAGGAGAAGGGGCAGAAGTGACTGGGGCTGCCAGCCCTCCTGATCCGAAAGCCTAGACTGGTTACCCTAGATACATGTGAGTTTTTCTGGGGATGAATAAATTATGACAGTTAAAATAATTATGGTAGAGGAACAGCAGCTGAGAGCACAGTTGACAATTGGGGCTGATTTGGCCTGATTCTGTCATGTCAAAGCATGCATCTGTTTGCCAGGTTACATGAAAATGCTGTTTTCAAGTAGTCCAGTGTGTTTTGTTTTTTATTTTTTCCCCCTGGTCCCCTTAAGCATTCTAAGAAGAGTCACGGCCTGCTAGTGACCTTCGTGAAATAAATGAACTGGGGCAGAGCTCTGTATGAATTAGGGTTCTCGTGTTGGATGTCCATGTAAACTTTCAGTTGAGTGGAAGGTTTCTTGGGTTCTAAAGAAGATACAAGTTGGAAGGGACCTCTTATTCCTGCATCTGGGTGGAAGAGCTTCCAGCTGGCCCCAGAGCTTGTCCCCTGTAACAAGGATTATTCCAGCCACTCAGCTAGTTGCACAGGTGTAATGCAACTTGTCTTAATGCTCTGTGTTACCATCTTGAAATCCTTAATAATTTTTCCACATGGGGCCTTGCATTTTCATTACTGGTCCTAATCTCAGTTTTTGTCCACATTGTAAGTTGCATGCCTGAGTCAGGTTGTCATCTAAGCAGCGTTCTCCAGTTTTTCTGGGAAAGCCCAGATTTTAAATATTTGGGGCTTTGGGGCTGAATGGTCTCTGTTGCAACTACTCAACTCTGTCATTGGAGCACAAAAGCAGCCATGGGCAATAGTGGGTGGGTGGGTGTGGCTGTGTTTCAGTGACACCGTGTTCATAAAAACAGGCAGGGGGTAGATGGTTTGTGATCCAGGGACGGTAGTTTGCAACCCCTGATTTAAAGGACTTGAATGGAACCCACAGTGACAACTGATATAGGGTCGTTGTCCTTTGGAAGTAAGAAGTCTCGTCACCGCCGAAACCGGTTTGGCTCAGTAGATAGAGCGTTGGTCTGCGGACTGAAGGGTCCCAGGTTCGATTCCGGTCAAGGGCATGTACCTGGGTTGCGGGCACGTCCCCAGTAGGGGGGGATGTGCAGGAGGCAGCTGATCGATGTTTCTCTCTCATCGATGTTTCTATCTCTCTATCTCTCTCCTTTCCTCTCTGTGGAAAATCAATAAAATATATTTAAAAAAAAAAAAAAGAAGTCTCGTCACCTGTTGGCCAACCTTGTCGTGTTCTGAAAACCAGACGTGAGAATTCCTAGAGAAGATGGGGCTGTGGTAAACCATTACTCAAATATCCCAAGCCCACACTTGAGCTTCTTCAAGATGGTGTGTTTGTCTGTCAAATACTAACAAATATGGACAATAAAAGGAAGGTAAACTCAGTAAAAATAGGATGTTCCTGTCATGGAATTGTGGTTTGTTTGTTTTTAGTATTATCATATTTGATAGAAAAGAGGAAAGATGCTGAAACAAGGAGATGAGCTGCATATAAAGTGTAACGTTATTCCCCAGCCTGTGTCGCTCAGTGGTTGAGCGTTGGCCCATGAACCAGGAGTTCACAGTCCAATTCCCTGTCAGGGCACATGACCAGGTTGCAGGCTCAATTCCCAGTAGGGGGTGTGCAGGTGGCAGCTGATGGATGTTTCTCTCTCATTGATATTTCTCTCTATATATCCCTCTCCCTTCCTCTCTCTAAAAATCTATTTTAAAATGTATTTTTTAAAATGTAACCTTTCTGAATAAGAAAGGTGTATTCTTTCAGCCTGTATCAGGAAGCTAACTCCTTGTGGGGGAGGGGGCAGAGATGTAGAAAGGGGTCCTCTTGTGCAGCTCTCCCAACTTCTCGGCCTCAGCCTGCATGGGAATGCATTGTCTGGGTTCTTTTCCCTAAATGATGCACAAAGGTTTATTTCTCTTTGGGTACAATTATTAAGAAAATTATCTAGGGAGTCAGTAAATCTTGATAGAAATCAGTGTACAGGGGGAATTTATATATTGATTTCCTTAGAAGCAGAGCGCCGTTTTTCATTTAGACAGATGTTCTGAAGAAGGAATCTAGTTAGGGGCTCTGGAAACAAGATGGTTGTTCCTGCTGGAGATGATCAGAGTATAGATTTGCTTGGCCTTCAAATAGTCACAAGAGATTAATCTTTTCAGAACTTGCCTCCTGCCCATTCAGATGAAATATATGTTTTATTAACATTGTTTCAGATGACATGAAAATGGAGTATGAGCTAATGTCATTTTTAAAGTGATGTCTGTGATAAATAGTAACAGGAGAAAAAAGTCCAGCCAACTCCCTTTTATTCACGGCATCGTTCCCTTAGGTTCAGGGATAAGGAGGAAACCTGATCAGGTATAAGGAGGAAAGTCCTTCATTTACCCTTTTTAGTTATTTATTCAGTCGTTCAAAAATACTTATTGACTACCTACTATGCACCAGGTAGTGGTGATTGGACATCATCAACCAATGGTCATTGGCACCAATTCAGTGCCAACAGAAATCCCCAATTTGGGGTGCATTGAAGAAGGAAACTTGATTCAGTGCAAAACAGCTCAGTTGTGCTGCAGCATAGCTGTGAGGCCAGCCCCAGGGCTGTGTGAGACATCTTCGGTGTTTCAGCTCGGCCAGGACAACACAGTCTTCAGTCTTCCATGGGGAAAGTGAGCTCCCCAAGCCAGAGGGGAGCTGGCCTATATAAGCACAAGTCCCTGCCTCTAGTCATGCAAATGAGGACTCCAAATCCTCACAGTTTGATTGATCCAAAAGGCACTTTCCTGATTGGTCAGAATGGAGATGCTCTGATTGGTTGGTGCTGCACAGCTCCAATTGAATGGGAAAAGCCTCAGTCCTATTGGTTGAAATAGGACCCCAGGAACCTCTCTATAAGGGCTGACTCCCATAGCAGGCTGTTCAGGGCAGGCTTTCCCTGAAGTACAGTTTGTGTGAGAGGCCCCTGTGTAGAAATGGCTGCTAGGCTTTGTGTTTTTTTGTTTTCTTTTAATTTGAGTGCAGTTAACCATCACAAGCCCTTCTTAGTAGGTGTCTTCTTTATTGAGGTTCATAGGGAGAAGGAAGGAAGAACAGATAATAAACCAATAAGCAGGGTAGCTTTAGATGGCTATATCGGCAGTGACTGGATGGTCCAGGAGGTGGGGGGAGGGGAGTCCTCCATGGAAGACATGAGGAAGTGTGATCCAGGCAGCGGGAACAGAGAGCATGACGGCTCTAGGGCAGAGACAGGCCTGTGTACCAGTTGGAGAACAGAAGGATCCAGGTGTGGCTGGAGCCCAGCGGGCATCGGAGAGGCAGGAAGTGACGTTAGAGAGATGGATGGGGAGTTTGAGTGGGATCGTAAGCAGGGGAGCAACAGGGTAAGAGGCTGCTGTGCAAAGGATAAAATCCTCAGTCTTTGCCCCACTTATTCAGACCAAACATAGCACTTGATTTTTGTCACCAGGTCCAGCAGTGATGGAACCAAAAATCCAATCAGGAGAGAGACAAAAGCAGAGGCCCCCTCTCCTCGTCCAAAGGTGGGGTTCTGAGGAGCCCATTAATTGAGAGGGAGGTGGGCTTGGGTGCCAGGTGTCCCAAAGACAAAGGAGAGGAGACTGTCCGGGCAGGTAAGTGTTCCACTTATGGATCCACCACTTTCTAGCTGTGGGGGTTCGAGCAAGTTAATTTCAATTCCCTGGATTTTCGATTCCTTGTTTATAGAATGAGCATCGTGAAATGCTTCCTCTGCAGGGCTCTTGTGTGGCGTGGCCATATAATGTACACGCAAGACAGCCTGGCTGGTAGCAGGCTCAATGAAGGGGAGCTGCTGTTGCTATTTTGTTATTAGCAATCAGTCATCCTAGTGTTGATGTCTCTTTTTGTTTAGGTATTGTTGAGTTTGCAGAGTGTCAGTGTTATCACAATCAAAGGGGTTGGTGCTTGGGGTGTTCTACTAAAAAACTAGATGTGATTGTGTGATTATTAGGTAGTTTTATTTACTTGCAACAAGTAAAGGAGACAGGGGACTCATGTCCACAGTCCTTTCTCCCCCTGGAGGGAGGCTTAGCCATTGCTTATGTACACTGTTTGGTTAATTGCATGTTGATTTCTTCTTTGCAGCCGGCTGCACTTACCCATTTGCAGTTCTGGTTGCAGTTCAGGTCAAGCTCATCCACTTGCAGCTGCCCCTGCAAAACTATGGTACTACATTTTCACATTTAGCAATAATAGCATTTAGTAAGAACCGCCCAGACCTTGAGACCCTTGTCCTATCAAACATCCTATATAATAAAGGGCTAATATGCAAATTGTCCCCACGGGCAGGAGTTCAACCAACCCGGAGTTAGGTGTGCACTGACCATGAGGGGGGGTGGTGCAGAACATGGTGGGGGTCGGCGGAACTGGCAGCAGGCAGCAATGGAGGTGCTTCTAGCCCCAATGGGCCCCAACGAGAGCGGGAAGGTGGCAGGATGGTGAAGCAGATGAGCAGGCAGTGCCAGGCCAAGGCAGGTGCAAGCGGGGCCCGATCACCCTGCTGGTGGCCCCACCGATCGGCCCTGATTATCGGCCAGGCCGAGGGACCCTGCCAGTGCACGAATTTCGTGCACCGGGCCTCTGGTCAGGAATAATGTTATCTGGATGGACATTTACAAAATTTAAATGAAGGCCAAGTGCCTTGGCTTTTTGTGCCATCTACACTAGTGTGCCTTCTGTCTGCACAAAGAAATGGGATTGGCCATATCATGATAGCCCTAAATCCTCTTAAAAATTTAGGAAAATTTAGGAACTGGTTTAAGAATGTGCCTTGCCCACAAGAAGCCTTCCATGTGGCTGGGTACAGGGAGTTGAAGATAATTCATCCTCAGGCTCACCGTGGTTTTGACCAGGAGTCTTGTTTGTACCTTGCCGGTGGTCTTTGCCCTCATGGCACTTCGTGCATGGAATCCACAATCCACATTCCCCGAGTGAAGAGCTGTCATTTTCCCTCTCTGTATCAAAGCCTGTAGTATTCACACCTTGTCAGAGAGGAGCCTCCTAGGTATCAAGTAGTGTTTGCTTTGGTTTTACCATCACAACTTTCAGGAATCCAGCCCATGGTTTTATAATTTAGGTATAATTTACATAGTTTTATCTTTTGATTATGCCCTAAATTTTATACCATGAAATTGTAACACCCTGTGAGTTATTTCTCACTTGAGAACTAAATGTAAGTCATGCTTGTATTCTTTTGCTCAGATATTCAGATAGTGAGATTGCTTTGTTTTTTTAACTGTAATACAAAACAGATGAGAGCAGACACTTGTTCATTTGTGCTCTCTTGAAAGATGGATTTTTAAAAAATACTCATTTCCTGTTGCCTCTCAAATATGTTTTTCCCCCCTCATTAGTAAGCTGACTGGTAACTATTGTGTCTTCTCTCCAGTGGCATGAGAAAGCCCTTTGTTTAGAAGGATGTGCCTTGCATTTCAATAACCTTGCACCACTTTAGTTCCTCAGCTTCACAACCAGTCCCGTTGAAGCTGTAATTCCTCTTCCAGGTATAGGCTGTACCGTGTTGGGGCTGAGCAGGGAGGTGGGAAGAAAGGGGCCCACTTGGTCAGAGAAGGTGTTTTCTGCTGCAGCCACGGGGTCCTGGGAGGGACAGAACCTTTTCCCTGAGTTGAATTTTCTTGTAACTCACCACACACCAGATGGCAAATTTGCATAAAAGCCGCATTCAGTTCAGGTCAGAGGACTTTGCCCTGCAGGGGGTGGATACTAAAGGGGTCTGTGAGCGAGTTTCAGGGATTATTGAACCTCGGCCCCACCCACCTAAGAGTGTGCATGAAGCTGTGGGTCAGCGCACATTTCTTTCTGGAGCGTTTTTATCAGATTCCAAACGGTTCCAGGATCCAAAACAGGTTAGGAAGGAACCTTCCTGTTGGCATACCTCCCTCTTCACCCCCTAGTTGGTTACCACACGGGTGAGCACGCACATCAGGTGCACATTGCACACCGTCAGGCTGTGCGAGCCTCATGCAGATTAAAGAGTAATCCTCACAGCATTCTTAGGAGTGGAGTACCAGTGTTATTCCCATTTTACAGATGAGGAAACTGAGGAACACAGAGGCTAAGGGCCTCGACCAAGGGCGAATAGCTAATCAGTGTCAGGGACAAAAAAAACACAAACATTTGAAGCTGCGGGGCTAGGAGGGCGGGAATGGACAGGTTCGGGTTCCGCAGTTGGCTTGGGAGTTTTCATGACAGTTTTATAGTTTTAACTTCGATGTCACATGGAGGATGCTGGCCTGTGCTGGTACTCTAAGACCCCCGGTGATGAAAGACAAGCATCCAAAAGTAGCCCGAAGCAGAGAGTTCTGGGAAAATGGAGGGAGAAGTACACTGGCGGGTCTGCTTTCCCGGCTCAGTTTGTGGAAAGTAGACGGTTGTGTGGTTGTGTGCTGCATGAGAAGTAGGTGGCCGTGCCGGGGGTTAGGAAATGTCTTCCAAAAAGCCAGCACAGACGTCGTCATTCTGGTGTGCTATTTATTTGGAGGAATTTCCTACTCGTTTGGATGCCCAGTTACACATGCCAAGTAGTTCTGTTATGTCAGGCTTATTTTAATGAAAACAATGCCAATTACTCCCACATTCATTTTCCCAAGAAACAGCCACCGAGAGCATGCTGATCAGGCAGCCCTGGCTGTGCGGCTGGTGTGGAATTAATTCTGGGGTTTAATTCTCCCCACTGTATCTCGCACAGTGAGAAGGGAGTGAGCTTGTGCCTGGCTAAATATAGCCTTCACTCTCAGGATGTGTGTCTCAGGCAGGAGCCCGGCTTGGGGCCGATATTTTATCCCCAGCAAATTTATAAGGTGTCACCTTGGTTGGAGCTGCTGGCACTGTGACTCTTCTGCTTTTTTTTAAAGGACATTTCAGAGATCATTCTAAAGTCCCTGTTTATGGCTGGTTTTCACTTCAGCACTTAACTCAAGCAGTGTCTGTCACCCCCAACACAATTAACCTTGTTAAAAGTTTGTAGTGTCGGTTTTTTTCCACGTTCAGCCCTAATGGGAAAAACACAGCGGCTATATATCGATGTTATTTCCTTAAGTGAATGCTAGTAATGGGTCTGATTTAAATAACGGAGGCTCCAATAATAATTATACACAAAGAAGCATGTTGTATTCTTAGGCCTCTAGATTTAAGGTTATCAGGCAGTGTTTTTTGCCATTCACTAGGCATAAGCTTTTTATGCAGAGGAAAAAAATTAAGAACAGTTGGGTACATGTCAAAGTCTAGTCAAGGAAATGCTACCTGCGCATTCTTTGTCGTGAGAGTCAAGCCGTTCACAGGTCTGTTTCTGATAAAAATCTGAGCACTGTGTTCCTTGACCATCTCATCGGAAACGAGAAACCCAGGAGGGTGAGCTTCTCATGTTTACTCAACATTAGATTCGAATCCAGGTCTTTGGATCCTTTGCTGATGATCTGATTGCCTCCAAAGACTAACTTTGGTCGTGGGTCCAAGGCAGAGCGGAGGGACATGAGCGGGAGGTGACTTCCCCGCATCCATGGTCGGTGGTACCCAGCAAATCCAAGGAGCGGGTGACAAATCCCTCCTCCAGCTCACAGTCTGGGTGCTGTGTTGTTCTAGACTTATTACTGTGCATGTGTCAGAACACACACTCGAACTTGGTTGCTTTTCATATGAGACCGGATATCTGTGACGTCGATTGTTTGCTGTGCTGCGCCAGCACGGCCATGGGTGAACCTGAGAGGGGGCGGTGAAGGATTGAGAAAAGACAGACAGAGAATGAAAGCTGGGTCCGAGTGGGACGCTGCCCTCTCTGATGGAGATTCAGCACCACGGACTACAAGCTGTGTCTTTATTTTATAGCCACATTCCCCGAGGCAAAGTGAGGGCGTGGTCAAGATGTTTACAACATTCTCATGGGTTTCGATCCTACTCAATTATATGCACCTGAACTCTATCAACCCCACATCACTCAGGCAGGTGGGGCCACGTGTTCGGACCATAGGCTCAAGCTTACAACTATAGCTGTTGCCTATAATTGTGCTGGGAGGGCTCTGCCCTCCAAGCTGGGACTTGCACGCGGCAATGAGAGGACTGTGCGCTCTCATTAGTCCAAGGCTTGAGCCTGTCCAAACTCTGTAGCCACTCTCCACAGTTTGCCTGTTCGGTTTCTCCTCTTAGTGCGCCGTGGTGATACCCTGTCAGGATGTGCAGCTCTGCCCTTCCACATAATGACTGTGGCTCCCTGTCCGGTGAGCTTGCATCTCACACCATGCGTTTAGCTTTCACACCTGCCAGGTCCCCCTCTCTGCTCCGTGACCCTGGCCGCAGGGCGCCTGAAAAAGCGGGTTTCTTCCATGCCTCCATGTGACGGGCGCCCCCGCCTCTGCTGGCCAGTGGCTCTATGTTTAATGCACACATGTGACCGACGTGGGGCTCCGCTCTCTCACGCTTTCAGTGGCTGTGACAAGAGCAGAAGGGGATGGTGAGCACTCAGTCAGGAGTTTAAGTGGCTCGGGGCGGCTCTGGGGATGGAACTTGAAGTGCTTGGCTGCAGACCTCCAATTGCTCTCGACATTTCTCTGCTTCCCTGGCTCATCTCCGAGTCCTCACCCTTTCAGCTTTCACTTACCGGCCCTCCCCCTCCCCACCTCTGCCCTGACCTGCTCTGTCTCCGCCCCCCTGTCCTGTGGCCCTCTCACAAGGCACTTCAGTGCAAGTCCCTAGATTATAACGTTGCAGCTCTATTAATAGAATGTCTGGAGTGTTGGTAAAACAGGTACGGCCGTTTCCTGTCATGGTTCCCATACGGTTTTTATTTGGGAGCAGGTAGAGCTGGAAAACAGGGCTACGTGCCCTGCCTGTGTTTACTGCAAACAGTTTCCTGTATTTGACTGGGATATTTTAAGCTCGATTACCTCCCCCAGTTGATATGTTGCCTGTAAACTCAGCTGGTTCTCTTGGCTTCATGGTAACATGGCTCAAAATACACACTTCGGTGTAAGAGTTCAGCTAAAATAAGCGCGGAAAGGTTATTAATTGCAGCAGAGTTGGGGAATAAGATGGGATGGCAGTGCTCCGAGCTGCTGTCCACGGGGTGGTTCTATCTGCTGGATGCTGTGTGAATGCTAACGTGTTGTTTTCTGCTCTGTTCCCTCATGCCTTCCCGGATGCAGAGAGAGGTAACCATTGATTTTCGCTTCTCCCCCTTCCTGGTGCCTTCGTGTCTGGCAAAGCTCACTTGCTGTCTCCATGCCACATGCCACCGTCACCGTCCTTGTCTTTGAGAGGCAGAACTTTATTTTGTTTAACGTTTTATCATCATCATTGTCGTGTGTCATAGCTTTAAAACAAAGTGTTGAATTGCATCTGGGTCCCTAATCCTCTGTTGTCTCTGGCCCTCTTTGGGGAAGGTGATGGGCAGCTGAATGAGGAACTTGGTGTCACCAGCGCACTAGCAGGAAAGTGACGGGAATATTTAGGTTCTGTGCCATGCTGTGTACGGAGGCTTCTCCCGCTTCTTGGAGAAGTAAAATTAGGGCTTGCTTACGCTACATATTCTCCAGTTTTACCGGTGAGGTTTGGCTCCAGGCTAATAGCCAGAAGGACTGGCTCCATGTCCATCTCGATTCTGAGCCTGCGTCTGTGGAATTCCGAGCAACCTGTGGAAAGCATGTAACTCTGGCGTGAAAGGCATTGACACTTGGGTCTGTGCGTCTCCGGGGCTCTGAATGTCAGCCTGCCCATCAGGCCGAGGGGAGGCTTTAAGCTCCTCCATTCCATAGCTCTGTCACTTAATAAAAGCTCCCTTTTCCCCACACTTTTTGCTTTTCACTTACAGTTTACACTCGGTATTATTTTGTATTAGTTTCAGGTGTACCGCACGGTGGTTAGACAACCATATACTTTACAGAGTGCCCCCCCTGGTATTTTCAGTGCCCACCGGGCACCATACGTAGTTACTAGTGTTATTGACTGTACTCCCTATGCTGTACTTACATCCTGTGATGTAAAGTATAACTGCAATTTGTACCTTCTTAAACCCTTCACCTCTCTCCATGTTTTAAAATGTATTTTTTAATTGATTTCAGAGAGGAAGGGAGAGGGAGAGACAGAAGCACTGATGATGAGGGAGAATCATTGACTGGCTGCCTCCTGCACGCCCCCCACTGGGGATCGAGCCTGAAACCCGTGATGTGCCCTGACCAGGAATCAAACCGTGACCTCCTGGATCATAGGTCGGCGCTGAACCCCTGAGCAGCACCGGCCGAGAGCCTCTCTCCATTTTTGATAAAAGGAGAAAGTTTTGAAATTTTTCTCCTTGAAGGAATGATCACGGTTACTGCTTGACAAAGTAAGGAGACACAGCCATCGCTTTAGAGTGGGTCTCTGTGAGCCACCTGGCTGGGCTGAGCCAGCTGCACTGAGGCCACTGTCCTCCCTCAGGAGGACACTGCACTGAGGCCACTGTCCTCCCTCAGGAGGAGCTGCTGTCCGTGCTCAGCGGTGAGGAGGGAGCGGGAAATGGCATAGACTGGGTGGGGACGCTCCCAGGACCAGCCTTCCGGAGGGGAGGTAAAGAGAACTTGTGAGCCTGACCGCTGGAGGTCGTGGAAGGTTCTGGAAGGTGAGGGCTGGACATTTGGATGCGAACCCCCTCGTCTAAAGTAATAAATCCTGTGTGAGCCAATAGTGAGGCTGCTTTCAGCTGTTTGCTAGTTCCTTCCCTCGGGTCTTTTCTTTGGGAAGCAGTTGCTCTGAATATTAACAGCAGGGCTGCTTTAGAGACGGCTACCAATTCTGGTCCGCCCACGCCACCTGGACTATTTGCAGGTGGTAGAATTTCAGATCTGCTGCTTACACAGCCTGTGTGGTCTCATGGAGGTGCCTGGCAAGGGACTCCCTGTGGAGAATGGGTTTACCCAGGTGATAAGTTCCTGGGGGACACCTTTTAGAATTTACTAAGTCAGCATCTTAAGCTTGCAAGGAAGAAACAAGGAAGTTGAGTTTACCAGGCTAGAGCCTGAGCTTTGTGCTGTTAATGATGCTCACGTGTGGTGCATATGCCACGGGGTAAAATTAGAAAACAAAGTCCTGTGTGTGTGTTTGTGTGTGTATGTATGTGTGTGTGTGTGTGTGTGAGAGAGAGAGAGAGAGAGAGAAACCTTCTGGATTGGCATCTAGGAAGATGACATTTCTCACTCCCTTTCTCCCTCGTCCCTCCTCCCACCCTCAAAACACGCTTTTCAGAGCACAGTCAGAATATAAGAGCAGGCAGCCTTGGAACAGGACTCCTCCCGCCAGGCCCTGTGCAGGTGGAGCAAAGAGGAGAGAAGGCCTCTATCACAGCAGGCTAGAAATGGGATGCTTGGGCCAAATCTCTTTGCTGCTGTTTTGTCCTCATTTGCAGGTGCGGCCACCCTCTGCAGTAGTAACAACTCTGTGGTTTACAGAAAGATAGGCTGGTAGGAAAGGGCCTTTACATACAATTCAGCGAGTCCTAACATAGTTCATATGCGTGCAAATGGTCATTAAAACATCCCTCGTGGATTAGGAGGCAGTGCTTTAGAGTAGGCTTTTTCTTGTACTTGTTTTACCACATTTATAATGATACTAGAGGCCCGGTGCACAACATTCATGCATTGGGGGGGGAGGGTCCCTTAGCCCGGCCTGCACCCTCTCGCAGTCCAGGACCCCTTGTGGGATGTCCGACTGCCGGCTTAGGCCCACTCCCCACACCAGCAGTTGGACATCCCTGGAGGGGTCTTTAGCACTGCGGGAGCCGCTGCACTCGTCAGCGTGAGCCCAGCTTCTGGCTGAGCGGTGCTCCCCCTGTGGGAGCACACTGACCACCAGGGAGCAGCTCCTGCATTGGGCGTCTGCCCCCTGGTGGTCAGTGCGCATCATAGCAACTGGTCTTTCTGTGGTTTAGTCGATTTGCATATTAGCCTTTTATTATATAGGATTGCTCAGGTCAAATACCATTATTCCAACGCCTGTCACTTGCCAGCCTCACAAGTTCCTGGCTTCAAACATAATGTGTATTTGACCTGAGCAAATTCGGATTCTGGGGAGGACTGTATCAAATTGTGGAGATGTGGTAAAGGACCCCAACCGAGGAGGTTTGGGGACAGAGTGGGAGGGAGTCTAATAGGAAAGAAAGGCGTGTCACTGCCAGACGGGTCCGGGCTGCGTGTTACCGCGCTTCCCCAGGAAGCAGAGCTCGGTCCCACAAGCAGAAGTCGCAGGGAGGCGAGTTTCAGCTCGTTATTTAGGGAAAAAATACTCTGGTTCCCTAGAAATCCTCCAGCAGTGGGAGACGGGCTGGTTGACTGAGTGAGATTTCACAGGCACCGCCTGTCCAGACTGCTGTAGACGGGACTTCGAAATGTTAGTCTAGGTGACCGGTGAGAAGTCGGTAGATGCCTCCTGAAGTCCTTTTGAAGAAGATAAAAACGTAGCAAATTCTATTTACGTAAGAACGTGATGGATCTGGAAGTTTGCATCACAGCGAATCGGAGCCATAGCGGGCCCTGGGAAATTGTGTTTTTCATGATTTTTGGCGTATCCCCCTTACTTAGTGATGAGATTAGACTCCGTGCCCAAGGGGTGGAACCTCAGTGGAACTGGCAATAAAATAGGACTAGAATTTGGGTGGCCTGACCCCCGAGTCATTGCCCTC
This sequence comes from Myotis davidii, assembly GCF_000327345.1. Taxonomy (NCBI): domain Eukaryota; kingdom Metazoa; phylum Chordata; class Mammalia; order Chiroptera; family Vespertilionidae; genus Myotis; species Myotis davidii. Next base: position 4,630,508 of record NW_006287462.1, on the reverse strand, counting down.
CAGTTGTTCTGCACTGTCTCTGAGAGGACAGACACAGCTGAGACCTGCACGGCAACCACAGCTCCTGTCCTTTGTGGCACAGAATCTAATCAGCATTTGGACACAAGCAAGGGCCAGCAGGCCAGGCAGGCTTCTGGGCGGGGCTGCACAGAGCGGAGCAGCAGTGGGCTCCAGGCCGTGCAGGAGGCCAGTGGTCAGCAGGCGAGGGAGATGCCAGGAGTGGACACGAGGCTCACGCTCTGGAGCAGACGGGAGAGCTCCTCAGTTGAAGGAAAGATGTTGGCAGAGTTGGTGGGACAGATCTGGGGAGTCCTGAAATCCAGGCAAGACTTTTAGACTTCCTGTGGGTGACCATAGAGCTTTGAAGAGATTTTGCCACATAACAGTGGGGCTGACTGTGGAATTTTGAAAGAAAGGGAGTGGTAGGTGGTGAGACATTGTGTGTGTGACTTTAGGATAAGTCTCGGGAGGAAAAGCAGCCAGAGGAAGGGGCCAAAACCGGCTTCCCTTGAGCATGGGCTTCAGAAGTGATGCCTCCTCTCATCTCGTGTTTACGTAAAACGTTGCCTTGGTGGTGGTTGAGACTATAAAGGCCCCTGGACCACAGCCTGGAGGAAGGCTGCTCAGCCCTCGTGTGGGCCAGCTCCACGCTCAGACCCAGCCCTCAGCCGCTGCCACAGGAGTGGTCCTGCCTCTGACTGGTGGGTGCCCCAGGCCTGTGCTTCAGGGAGGACAGGCACTCGGGTCCAATTGTAGCCAGGCCTCGCCTGGGTATTGGGGATGAATAAGGGGCAAGTCATCTTCAGGGAGCTGCACGGGATTGTGGGAAGACAAACTCATAAAGAAACATGGATGGCACCAAGTACATTGTATGGGGAGCCATGGCAGCACCGGGCAGGGCACCCACCCGGCCTCAGCTGACCCCTAAACCTCGACAAGGGGCATGGAGACAGCACGGACAAAGGCAGGGAGGGGCAGGCGAGGAAAGGGGGGTCCAGGGCATGTCATGGGGCTGGGGTGAGGAAGTCAGGAAGGCCTTCTGGTTCTAGCGTGGAGGACACCAGCCGAGAGAGAAGGTAGCGAGGTCAGATGTGCCTGCGAGCAGTCAGGTAAAGGTGCCCCCGACCTGGAGCTGGGTTCGGGGAGTCCCACTAAGGGGCTTCCTGGGGCGTGGCAAGGCCTGGGGAGCAGACTTCCCCACTAGGCCTTCACGGTGGCCAGGTGCCCAGAGCACCCATCCCCATGCCTTTCCAAGGAAGCGGAGGGTGTCTTGGGGAAAGTATCAATCACAGTCTGTGAGAAGGCGGCCAGTTCTTACATGAATAGAAATCATTACAAATAAATTCCTCTGTGATTATATATGCAGACATTATCCTGGCTTAGCAACAAATGCAAAGAAATCATCGTGATCCGTTACCAGGCGGGTCCATCTCAGCATTTATTTTTCGTAAACACTTTGATCTTTAAACCACTAACGGTGAGACATTGAGCTATGTGACATGGTTCTTTTGAAGCCAGGTAACGTCACAGTAATTACCCTTTTCTTCAGCAAAATAGACACCTAAGCCAGCCCCGGCTGCATGCTCACCATGGGCGGGCGGGGTCTGAGCTCACCCTGTGGTCACCCTGAGCACTGGAGTAGGAGTCCTGCTTGACAGAACCAGGTGCCTGCGTCAGGATCCGGTCTGTGGGGTCTCTGTGCTCCAGCGCCCCCTGCGGCTGCCCATCAGCTTCCGTCAGCAGCTGGGGTCCTCCCACCTCTGTGCACATGTTGACACATCAGAGCCTGTTGTCTGCTTCTGCTGCCCACTGTTTGTCACGGTATCACTCATGCAAATTTATGTTCTTCTCAAGCCTGTTCTCTGTGTATAATCACATTTGTTTCTCTAGATAGAAGGTTTCTATAAAATTCCCCTTTCGTTATGGGCTGTTAGAGATTCCAAGGCTGCCGCCGACCCGGTGTGGGGAACACTGTACAGGTGCTCCTCGTTTTATCACACCTCGTTGTATTGCATTTAGCAGATACTACATTTTTTTACAAATTGAAGGCTCAAATGAAGGTTAGCGTTTCAAGCAATAAAGCATTTTCAGTGAGGAGATGCACATTATTTCTGTACATATAGTGCTATTGCATACTTAATAGACTACTGTTCCGTGTAAACATAACTTTTATAAACACTGGGGAGCCAAACGTGACATGTGACTCACTGCACTACTGTGGTCTGGCACCAAACATGCAATATCTCCAAGGTAAGCCTGAAACATCACCGGAGGTAAAAATGACAAAACTGAAGCTGTCCTACCTGGGGCACATCATGAGAAGGCAGGGTCTTTGGAAAAAACAATCATGCTGGGAAAAAAGAAGGCAGCACGGAAAGAGGAAGACCAAGTAGGAGGTGGAGTGACTCCATGAAAGAAGCCATAGCCTGAGCCTGCAGGAGCTGAGCAGGGCTGCTGAGCACAGGACACTGTGGACACCACTCAGTCACAGGGCCGCCAGGAGTCAGAGCCGCTCAATGGCACGTAACACACACATGCGTCTAGTTCTGTTCCTCAGAAATGGATTTCTAATATCCATAAAGCCATTCCTCTGTTTTAGGTAGCTGTTGCATTTTTTTAACCATTGCATACTGTTTACCACTGACCCACGGGCCACTAGCTCAGTTAGCGTTCTCCGTTAGGATGTGTTGGTCACGATTCCTTTTGTAACGTCCTGATGAACTTTGTTTGTACAGAGATTTTGCTTACGTAGCAAGAGACAAAGATACAAGAATATTGAAATGTCATGTATTTCGATGTGACACACCAGCAAAAGCCATCGCCACAAGTCTCCACGAGATCTGTTCCAAGGTAAGGTGGGTCGGGGTGCAGTGGCCCATCCCTCTCTCCTCACTGGTGAGCAGGGAGAGGGGTGTGGGGGTGGGAGGGTGGGTCCATTGACTGCACATTGAGCTGCTGGCCCAGGCACGGAGCTCTGGGGAGGCAGTGGCTTCTGTTCCACCTGGAAGAAAGCTTGGGCTGGGAATGCAGGTGTGAGTTGCTTTGGGGATCATTGAGGGGGTGCTTCCTTCCTTCAGACCCACAGCACTGTGAACGAGTAAAAATGATGACTTTCCTCACGGAAAAGAGACCATTTGGAAGACGGCTGACAGGTTCAGACAGTTTGAGAACAGCTAATATTTCCTGAGTGCTTACACTTAATGCTCAGAACTGATATAACGTTATTAGGGACATGAATATTATCATCCCCATGTACACTGGAGGAGAAGACACAAGGGGTCAGGGGACTTGCTCACTCACGTCACACAGCTAATCAGTGGCGGAGGCGGGATTTAAACCCACATGCAGTAGTCTCTCCCCTTACCCACGGTTTCATGTTCTGCGTTTTCACTCACCCACAGTAAACTTCAGTCTGAAAATATTAAATGGAAAACTCCAGAAACAAACAATTCATACGTTTTAATTGCACATCGTTCTGAGTAGCGTAATGAAATCTCGTGCCATCCGCTCCATCCCACCCACGACATGAATCAGCCCTTGTCCAGCATATCCACGCTGTGTATCCCGCCCGCCCATTCGTCACTCAGTCCTATTATCGGGCCAGCTCTCTCGATATCACAGCGCTAGTGTTCTAGTAACCCTTATTTTATTTACTAATGACCCCAAAGCCATTCACATAACTTTTATCAATGTATAAGAACCAATGTATATTGTTATAGTTGTTCTGTTTTATTATTGTTGTTGTTGTTGACCTCTTACCGTGCCTACTTTATCATGGATATGTATGTAGAAGGGGGAAAACAAAGCATTTACAGGGCTCAGTACTATCCACGGTTTCAGTCAGGCACTGGGGCTTGGCATGGATCCCCGTGGGTAAGGGGGCACTATGGCTTTGTCCCCAGAGCCCTGAAAACGGTACCTGAGAGTCATCACCCAGAAGCAATGGGGGACACCCACTGCGCTGTCCCTGACCACAGTGGGCCAGCAGGTCCCCACAGGCCAGGGATGTTTGTGTGGGTTGTGTTAGTAATGATGGGGTGAATGGAAGAACAAATTTCAACTGATTAGGAGACTGTTACTGTGAGGGATAGTTACTCACCTCGTATCCCTAGGAAAACGGCACAGTTCTCAGAATAGGCAGCTGCTTTAACTCAGAAGTACAATCTGCTCAGGCACCTGACTGGCTCCAGTTGCTGAAGGCGGGCTCGGTAACCACAAGCGCACGCTGTGATTTCTCTTCTTCAGATTATGGCCGAGCGGAAGAATGCCAAAGCCCTGGCCTGCAGTTCCTTACAGGAAAGAACCAATGTGAATCTCGACGTTCCCTTGCAAGGTAGGTCGGCGCTACCTGCTCTCTTCACGGTGGCGCCCTCCATCCTACTCAGGAACCGAAGGGTCTTTGATAGTCCCCTGGTGCTTCTCGTCTCCTTAAAACATGCTCACGTCCACCAGCACATGCTGAGCGGGCCCAACGCCCCCCCCCCCGCCCCCCTCCAACGGCTGAGAGTTGATTTGTGTCAATGGGATTAGGCATAAAGGGCCAAGATGAGTTTTGTTGTTGAACAAGATTAACAAATATTATCCTTAGTGGTTTTCTAACCCATCTACAGCCTGGGTAAGGACTAGCTAGCTAAAAAATATGTGGGTGATATTTTGGGGGTTCTGTTTAGTTATTTTCCCAGATTGCCCCCTTTGTGATTAAACTTTCCCTGGGCGTGAACCACACCCAACATAGAGGACATCAGAAGCTATTCTTGAGCACTCATCAAAGAGACAGTGACAGCTTTAACACATAGATTCCAGGTCCTGCTTTTTTTTTTTTAATTTCAGAGAGGAAGGGAGAGGTAGAGAGAGAACTATCAATGATGAGAGAGAACCATTGATCGGCTGCCTCCTGCACACCCCACATTGGGGATCGAGCCCATAACCTGGGCATGTGCCCTGACCGGGAATCAAACAGTGACCTCCTTCCTGGTTCATAGGTTGATCGATGCTCAACCACAGAGCCACGCCAGCCGGGCTAGGTCTTGCTTTCACATGTGTCTCTGCCTGGGAAATGAATGTTGAATGGGATTTTGATTGACGGAGCCCCAGAGTCTCTGTTCTTGTAGAACAAGGGCCTCATTTACCTCCAGAAACAGAACAGTGTGGCACAGGGTGTGCGTTCCAGATGACACAGTGATGGCTGTTCCTGTGTCTGTGTGTTAGAACCACAGAGAAAGATGTGTTGCTTTTGTTCCCTGCAGTAGATTTTCCAACACCAAAGACTGAGCTGGTGCAGAAGTTCCACGTGCAGTACTTGGGCATGTTGCCTGTGGACAAGCCAGTCGGTACGTGAAGTGTGGTTGTCTTTCCTCCTGCAGGTGTTTGGGAGCTCGGGGCGGGGGGGGGAGCAGGGGGGGGTGTGTCCACCCTCCCATAAGGGTGGGTCTGCTGTTTCGGCCCCTTTTCTTGTCTTGAACCGGCCCCTGCACTGTCACAGCCAGAGCACACAGACAGTCCTGATCAAGAGAGCGAGGAGGACAGGTTGAGCCCCTCGGTCCCCAGAACGCAGGGATGTAGATAGAGCGACACCTATTTCTCGTTCTGTTTCTCGTTTACCCAGCATTCCTGAGAAGCATGACCAGGGCTTGCTGCCCTCCAGTGGGGCTTCTGTCTCCGGGGCCGGAGCGCCTGCTTCAGTCCTTGTCGCCTGGTTGCCAGGAGGGCGGGCTGGGGGAGTCCTCATGCTTTCCCTTCAAGGTGTGACTGGGAAGCAGCACTCACATCCAGGGGCAGGGCCTGGCTGCTTGGCCCTAGGAAGCTGAGAGGTGGCGGGAGGAGCTGCCTGGGCCTGGATGGACCCTCGTCCTGCTGGGGGTGTAAAATGATGCCGCTGCTTGGGGAGATGGTCTGGCAGAGCCTCAAAACGTCAGACCGTTTGACCCAGGGATTCCTAGGCACTTACCCCAGTGAGATGAAAACATCCATCCGTCCTCCCAGAAATGTGTGTGTGAATGTTCACAGCAGCTTTATTGTAACAATCAAAAAGTAGGGACAAGCCAGATGCCCTCACTGGACATGTGGACAGATGCGGTGTGATGGTGCAGACAGAGGGGTCTTACTTGGCAAGGAAAAGGGAGGGCACTGGCACACGCCGCCACGTGATGAGCCTTGACCACGTGTGTGAAGTGGGAGAAGCCAGTCACAAAGGCCCACACGCTCTGGTTCCATGTGGGAAATGTCCGGAACAGGCAAATCTCTGCATAGAAATTGATTGCCTAGGGCTAGGGGGCTGGGAGGCCATGGAGGGTGACTCCTAAAAGGTACAGGGTTTCTTTGTGGGCTGACAAAAATTTTCTAAAATGGACTGTGTTGATGGTTGCACAACTCTGAATATAGCAACAACAAAAAATTGAGTTATACATTAAAAAAATTTTTTTTAGTCCTCACCTGCGGATGTTTTATTGATTTTATTTTTTTAAAACTCTTCAATCGAGGATATTTTTTCCATTGATTTTTAGAGAGGGGAGAGAGAGGAGAGAGAGAAACTTCTATGTGAGAGAGACACATTGACTGCCTCCTGCATGCACCCCGACTGGGCCCAGGGCAGGGGGTTGAACCTGCAACCCTTTGATGCACAGGCCAATGCTCTCACTACTGGGCCACACAGGCCAGGGCTGTTTTACTGATTTTAGAGGGAGGGGAAAGAAGGGAGAGAAACATCGATGTTTGAGAGTAACATCAATTGGTTGCCTCCTGTACGTGCCTCCACTGGGGATCGAACCCACAACCTAGGTATGTGTGCACTGACCAGGAATTGAACCCAGAGTCCTTCAGTGTCTGGGACAACACTCCAACCAATTGAACCACACGGCCTGGGCTGAATTAGGCACTTTGAGTGAGCAACTTGTATGTTATGTGAATTATATCTCAATAAAGTTGTTATTCCATTCCTCCCCTCCCCCCCAAAAAAACAGCTGTGGGAACACCCAGTAAAAGTGCCCCATTGAATAGCTCCTACAACGTTTGTAAAGATTGCCACCCATGCTTGGCCTTGTTGAAGCAACAACATAAATGCTGGCTTCTGTTGGATCCCCTTTCCAAAGCTCTGTGCTTAGAAAAACGTAGCATTTGCTCGAGTACTTTTTCCAGCTGTGGGCAAACTACGGCCCACGGGCCAGATCCTGCCCGTCCGAAATGAATAAAACTATTGAAAAAAAAGACCATACCCTTTTATGTAATGATGTTTACTTTGAATTTATATTAGTGCATACAAACACTCCATCCATGCTTTTGTTCCGGCCTCCCGGTCCAGTTTAAGAACCCATTGTGGCCCTCGAGTCAAAAAGTTTGCCCACCCCTGGTTTATACAGTCAGGGCTGGGGAACCCTGAGGGAGAAAGAGGAAGGAGCATGTGGTGATCAGACAGGACATCACACACTACATCTCAGATTTCTCATGACCCTTCTTGTTCAAAAAGCTGGCATTTTATTTTTTTAAACAAACATGAGAAATGAAATGTCTCCTGGGGCTATAAGAAAAGATCTGCCTGAGTGATTTGGGCCCCCGTTTGTGAGTGATAAATAGCTGTAGGGCCTTTTTCAATGATTCCTTCAATCCGTTCAGGAATGGATACCCTGAACAATGCCATAGAGAGTCTAATGACCTCGTCCAGCCAGGAGGATTGGCCGTCCGTGAACATGAGCGTGGCCGATGCCACCGTGACTGTCATCAGTGAGAAGGTAAGAAGGGTCGTGCATGCCCTTGGCCTGTCTGGGTTACACTGGGGTTTTGGACACAAGAGTCTTCTGTGAAACTTAGGTACCTAGCCAGGGCTGGAGCTCTGGGGAGCTGTGCTTGCTTATGACTAAAATAGCCTCCGTTAAAAAAAAAAAAAAGATGTGCCCTTTGTGTCTGGGTGTCTGCACACATTGGCTGGTGGTGACTGGAAGGCACTAGCAGTATCGCACGGGTGGTTTGTTTTTCTGGCTGGTCCCTCTCGGGCTCCAGAGGCAAGTGGGCTGTGTTTTCTGGGGTTGGGGGGCAGGAGAGGCTTCCATTATCGGAGAGCCTACGGTTTGGTAGTAGCAGGGGCCACTGGTCATCTTGAGTGAGGCCAGCATTCGCCTCCACTCACATTATCCCAACTTTGTGGCTGAAGAAACTGAAGCACAGAGAGGTTAGGTAACTACCCAACGTCGCCGAGCTGGAAGCAGCAGGGTCAGGACGGAACACAGGCTGGCTGCAGACTCTCACACTCTGTGCCTCCATGAAACACCGTCATGGGAAGACCGCGCATCCTTGGCGGTGGCTCTGTCCTCCAGCAGGTCACCTTCAGGCCCCCTTGCCCTTCTAAGGAAGAGTGAGACGCTCACTGACCCTGCCTGCCTCTCCAGCGTGCGGCGCTGGGTTTTCCTCCGTCTCCAAACGTGTCGCGCCCTTTCCTGCTCCTGTGCTCCACGCCTTTGCCTCACCCAGATTTCCACTTGAACCTAATTTCTCCCAAGAAGACTCCCAGGCCTCCCAGACCAGTGCAGTTGGCCTGTTAATCCCACAGCACCCGCGTGAATGTTTAATAAGTCAAGGTGCTAGTGGCCCACAAGTCACCGTGCTGGTTGTGTTTACTGATTTAAACTTGCATATGGTTGCTGCTGCAAAGGACGTGGTATTCGTAAGGATGCATCCCGAACAGTCCCTCACACTGCATCATATGGGTGCCAGTTTGTGAAAGAGAAAATATGATTTGGAGACTTAGTGTTTTACATGGTTTTAGGTAGAATATGACTCAGCGTGCCGGTTAGCTTGGGAAGAAGACCTGGATGGAGACAGATCCCGTGGTTCCTTCTCTCTGGGGGCCGTGGGGTTTCCAGTGGGTTCACTTGAGCAGATGGGTGGCCTATGTGGGGAACATGTAAGAAGTATGCATGACATCGCCCCATCCTCAGTGAGCCCCCGGGCTTGGAGCAGGTGTACAGGGAGTGGAACACACACCTCGGTTGTGTGTAGTTCAGAGCGGGATTAAATGCCAGGATGTGACACCCTCAGCAGCTATGGCCTTTCCGGTCCCTGGGGACACTTGCTTCCTAGACTCGGTCTGGCTGTGTCTTTTCAATCCTAGAGGTGGCCACTCCACGCTTGAATCTCTGACTTAGGGTCTGAACGTGTTTGTAACTGTTGCCTGGCTCCCCGAGAGTGGGTTGCTGAGCCGTGTGTCTTGCAGAACGAAGAGGAAATCTTAGTGGAGTGTCGCGTGCGGTTTCTGTCCTTCATGGGCGTCGGGAAGGATATCCATACATTTGCCTTCATCATGGACACCGGGAACCAGCGCTTCGAGTGCCACGTGTTCTGGTGCGAGCCTAACGCCGCTAACGTGTCCGAGGCGGTGCAGGCCGCCTGCATGGTGAGTACCCGCTGCGGGGACTGGTTCGACTGCACGCCCCTGGTTATGTTTTCTGTGCTGTAAATTGGAGCAGTCACTAACTTCAAAGGAGAAGAGTCTGATCCTAAAAGAAATGCTTTGCCGTGTAACACTCTCACTCCTGGGACAGACTCAATTGTGATAAACAGTTTGCCATGTCAAGGGGCGAGGGCACCTGCAAGAAGCAGGGCCGGATGGAGCCACATTCCGATGAGACTCCAGGAACATTGGAAAGGACGATCTTTGAAACCACGAGTCTAAGGATTCTTAGTTCTTAGTCCTTATTAACTTCAGGATGTGATCCAGAAATGTTGGTTGTATGAGTTGGTACTGTTTTGAACCAACTCAGTACTTTAAAAAAATTTAGATTGGTTTTTATTTCAAAGAGTTGGTTTCTGTGCACTGTTCTTACATATTTTATTTACTTCCTGTCCTTACAACCACCCTGTTAGGCAGTTGTTAGTTGTTTTATTTATGAGATGACAGAGGCTCGGAGGAAAGAGGGGGGCCCTGGGCTCAGAGCTGGCGAGTCTACGTTCAGTCCCACCTGCTCTGGGTACCAAAGCCCAATGCTCTTCGCGTCTTGTATGATTTCAGTAACACTTTGTCATTCAAAATACTTTGAGCACCAGTGATGCTGGCACTGAGAAAGTCCTAGTAAAAATGAGGGATTGTGTGAATGTGGGCATCAACCTGAAGCGTGGTGTATCCTAGCAACACAGGTGGGGGCGGTGGAGCCAAGTGGAAGGACGCAGCGTCCATATCGTGAAGTGCCCATAATGCTGTGCCAAAGTGTTTATCTTCAGCAAAGATTGTTAAGCAGGAAAGTGGATTGACCATAGTAGGTCTTAAAAGTATACTCAAGAGCACAAAAAAAGAAAACGAAGTGGAAGACGGGTTGGGAGGAGGTGTCTGGGGTGGAGACGTCAACCAGGAAGCCCGGTTATTGGTCCAGATGTGGGTTGCACAGCATGGAAACCAGGAGCAGGGGACCTGGCAGATGTTGTGGAGAGTCTCATGGCGGGAGGGTTGTGGGGGGGAAGGGGGCGCAGAGGAGATTCTGAATTTGAAGTACCTGGGCTTCATCTAGTTCAATCCACTTATGGGCTGGACTCTGGGCAATTCAAGTAGAACTAAGAAAGCATCCTTGCATGATGGAGTTGAGGGAAATGAACCAGTAAAGCCGACTGGAATGGAGTCATAGATATGTGGTTGGGGCAAGGTCATGGTGGTAGATTAAGAGCCTGGGGAGGGGCTTAGCCTGCTAATTGGGTTGGAGCAGTGATTTTCAACCTTTTTCATCTCATGGCACACAAGCCAATAACTAAAATTCTCTGGCACACCAAAAATATATTTTTTGGCCATCTGACAAAAAAAAAAGGTATAATTTTGATTCATTCACACTGGATGGCTATTGTTGTGTTGGCTGTTGTCATTTTTTTATTTGACAGTCTGAGGGAAAAGAGGTCAGTGCCCCTGACTAAATAGTCAGGTATTGCATGTTTTTAAATCCTTTTGGGACACTGGGTGAAAATTGCTGGGTTAGAGTGACTTTGAGACTGGCCAGAAGATGCCAAGAATCCAGGAGTACGTGGGTTTAGAGAAGGTGAGGGAGTTCTGTGGTTTCCCATACAGCATGTTGCTAGGTTAAGCGTGAGGGGGAAGAAATGAGGTGGATGGCAGATAACGGAGGTGGGGAACAAGAAAAGAGCTGATTGACTTTTATCATAAAAGACCCCTTTGAAATGGGGAGGGGCGGAGGGGGAAAGGAAGGGAAGACCTAGTGCACTCATTAGCTGGCTTCCTCACCACAGTCCTTGATGAGGGGTACAAGTCCCCCTCATTCTGTGGAGCCAGGATTATGCATATAAAGGAGCAGGGCCAGGTGGAGGAAACGGGTGCAGAAGAGTCGAGATGAACCTCCTGACGGGGCGTGGGAGACTGAGAGGGGATGCAGGGACTATGTGAAGAAGAGAGAAGATGGGAGAGTTCAGCCAAGCAAAAGTGGAGGGTGACTGTTTAGGTATGTCATGAAATTGAAAATGATCGTAACAGATGGTTTTAGTCACAAAATGAATAGCTTTCAGCCTTAATTATACATTTCAAATGCCAATGGCAATTAAATAATTAGCTTTATCACTGGTTACAGTTTGTTTTCTGATTCCCAGGCCCATTTTATGTCTTAGAAGCAGTTTTTTACTCATTTGTTTGCTACTTTAATGGCATTGGGGCAGCCCGCCGAAGAGGCTCAGCCAGTCCCGTATAAGGCCCGTTGATAAAAGGAAACCTTTCCTTATACGTCGAAGCCAGCGTCCTGAGTCACATCTGTATGCTTCTCCGTGTGAAATATCTAGGCATGAATCTGTACCATCTGAGATGTCTGTGGCGTGAACACATTCTCTTGAATCTACTTAATTGTTAGGCAGATTTTGCAGCTGTGTGGTAGAGCCCAGCTGAAAATATTTTGGTGAAATTTAGGAAAAGGTGGAGAGGGATGGGGCAGTTTTGACTCACGCTGGAACTGCCTTATTCGCATTAGGAACTCCCAGTCCAGTGTGCCATGTGCCACAGCTGCCCGTTAACAACCCCAACTTCTGAGAGCATGGAGCCTGGGTCGTGGTGTGGACCTGGCAGGTACCTTACACAGAGAGACACACAGTGACTCATTTGTCGTGCGTTTGGGTTGGAAGGGGCTAGTGTTGAGGCCTGGGGGCTGTGACAGACACTGACCCAGAGTCTTGCTACAAATAATTTATGCTTCTTGGAGCGGGGGTGGGGAGCATCAGCCTGTTTCATTCTGTACTGGGGGAATTATTAATATTTAAGTAGATTTTTAAAAAAACAGTCATGGATTTATTTTCAGGTGCCTGGATTAGGGAAAAAATGGATAAATCTTAACCTTTTTAATCTAATTTTTAAGAATTACTTCTAATACAAAAGCAGATGGATTGTGTTATTCTATTTCTTCCTGAAGGATAAGAAACTGTCCGTGGTGCCAGGATAATGGATTCTTTTAATTAATTCATTAAGGTTTAGACTTGTATTAGACTTATAAAACTTAGACTTGCTCTTCGACTGTCAGGAGTGTGAATTGCAGCCTATCAATATAGAGGACAAGTAGAGGGAGGAGTTGGATGGAAGAAAAAGATGGCAAAAGCCAAAGCATCTTTGTCAAGCCTCAGGATCTTTTAAGAAAATTTAAAACACTCCACTTAAAGAAAAAAATCATTACCTTCTTGGATTCATGTTTAGGAGCTAGGTCGTTAACTTTGGGGAGTAAATGTATTGGTGATTAATTAAAATCACATTCAACAAGAAGGGATGATACGTTATTAACGACCATCAACCATGTTTTGTTTCAGTTGCGATACCAGAAGTGCTTGGTAGCCAGGCCGCCCTCACAGAAAGTCCGGCCACCTCCTCCGCCAGCAGACTCCGTGACCAGACGGGTCACAACCAATGTGAAACGCGGGGTCTTGTCCCTCATTGACACTTTGAAACAGAAACGCCCTGTCACGGAAACGCCGTAGCTGTGGATGCTAAAGGGTCCCGTCACCTTTCCCTGGAGATCGAATAGCTACACTAAAGAACACGGACCGTATCCGGCCTTCCATTCAGTTGCTGATGCTTTGTCTTCAGAAAATGTATCCTTCACCGAACAGTGTTAGACAAGCATGTTCTCTCTCTTGCCACCATCATGTGATATGAAAAGAAGCATGACTACTTTTTTTGCTGTAAGTTACATCATGAGCCGTGGAAGGTCTTTTTCTTATTGTAAATATCGTGAACATGATTAACGTCACACAGGGAAGAATGTGGCCACACCCCTCCCTCCTCGAGAACCGATGCCGAGTCCTGGGAGTGAATGGCGCCGGGTTACGGTCTTCGTGACAGGATCTGCCCTGAGCAGTGTTGCAGTCCTACAGCACTTTGTCCTGTGTTCAACGTTGGAGAAGACACTGCATCCCAGACACCACTGAGATGCTGTAAAAATAGGATGGTTTTTAGTTAAATTCATAAAATTGGACCTTTTCGTTGTCAAAATTGGCTATTGGCATCAGAATGGAAACCGACTGGCCGCTTTCCTTGACGAGCTCAACACGTGGACACCATTTCATGTCTGCAGCTGATTGTGGGGTATTGGGGGAAAAAATGAAACTTCACAATTGAAAACAAACCAAATGTCAGAAATTAAAATCGAACAAAAATAGCCTTTCTTTTCAGATGGTTTTCAAACCGATTAAGAAAAAGGAAGAGGTTAACAAAATCATAATGCATTTTGGGTGGGACATATTCAAACTTCTGCCTTATATTGTACAATGCAGCTAGAGAATTATAGTTCACTATGGCCATTCTCTGCATAAACAACATTAAAATGAAGTATTCCTCGTAAGCCTTTTGTCCTTAGTTTGCTAATTAGCCAATATGCAATTTGGAATTGAGGAAATGCCATTTATATTTTATATTGTTACCACACGTTATTTTGTTAGTCCACCTCCTAAATAAACGTCTGCTAGGATTCCGCATCAGGCTCAGTCTTACCCTAATGCTTTTTGCCCAGAAAGCTGTCTGTCCATCATGTATTTCCCATGGCAACAAATTACATTAGGTTGAACCTTTCTTGGATTTATGTCTTTACTATCAGAATTTGTTAGACTCCACTAGCTATATTTTTTTATCTTTTTTTCATTATATTTTCAAGATTTAAAAATTTCATATCAGAGCAAAATCTGCATAAGGACAATGTACTATTTAATAAGTTTCCCAAAACTAACGCTTTCCTCCTCCTCTCTCTATAGGTATGAAACTTAGCTGTAAGTCACAGACTTAGACCCTTGTTAACATTGTTTTAAAAGGAATTTGCTAAGGAGATCAATCCAAACATTCATCTTACTTTTTAATGTCAACGTTAACATTTTACAACATCCAGTGATAAAAGTAACTGCTTTCTGTATATCCCCTGCTATGTATTGTCATATGGTTTCCACAGTCTTATCACACTTGAGCCTTATAAGGTAGAGAAGGTACTAAACACATTTGAGAAATAGAAATATGAAGTACCGAGACGCTCAGTCTCCAAGCCTGAGGTCTGACCAAAGCTGGTGAGAAAACCAGGACTAGGACCCAGGCTTCCCCTCCCCTTTGTAGGCTATGCTGCTTCCTCACCAGCCAGGGCATCCTCACACGCTGACTCTGGGCAAACCCAATTATGGTCAGGAAATCGTAGCATTCCCTGTAGAAGTAGGAAATGTGGCAGAATTCCTCTCACTGGTATGAATTATAAAACCCTTGCCTTCTCGGCCCAGGGCTGTCCTGCAGGGTGCCTCTGGTGTGTGGGAGAAGACAGAATCCCAGGCCATTTTCCAGAGATGATGTTAGGGGTGGTGGAGATAGTTCTAATCCACGCAGCGTAGCCACCAGAGAACATGGAATGAGGAGTGGCCTCCTGCCTCTGTTCCCTCTCAGAATTCTGGAATTGTGGCTGGCACCTTCATCTTATGACAAAAAAGATGCCCCTCTAGAAATGAATTATACTTCTCACCAGCCTATATGCTTCTATCTGAAGTAACCAATACCACTTTCAGAAATTATTGCATTAAGAAAATCCATACTGTGCCCTTTGAAAGCTTTTCAAATTCAATCATGTTCCTCTTTCATCTTGATCTCCACAAGGAAATGTTTTAGTAAGATAAACTTCAAACTTCTGAACAACAAATCCACTTTTATATTGGAAATCTCTACCAGAACCCTGTGTTCATTTTTTAAGGCATATGTTTGTTTATTTACAGGACCAGGCATACTGAGCTAGCTTTAAGTAGCAAACTGATTTATATATGCAATTATAGGATACATTAAAATGAATGATAGCCTTTACATATTGAAAACTTTACTGCAGATGCTTTGTTTTGAAGGTAGCTTTGCAAACGAAATGTGGTTAATTTTGTAAAGTCACTTATGTTAAACAGTATGTTCAGACACTTTCTGCCATGGCCAAAAAGTACATATGAAAGTGTGTGTGTTTCTGTGCAGGGACACCAGTGTTTGACATGATGTTGTAGCGACACTCTGTTATCTATGCATTCTTTATGTCTGTCCTTCGGTAAACAGGCAGCCACGTTCACTATGCCTTGTATGTCTTCTCATTTTTTTAATTAACCTGTTAAATACAGCTTAAAATATTTTTATTTATTCTATTTTTACTGAAATATACTGCATTATTGTGTTAATGTATTATCTTTACTGGATATTATCTCACAGTGTATCCAGGTCTACGTAATCTCAGTGAACTATTCGTTGCCTAAAAGGTGGTTTTGTAATGATTTGTAGTCACATTTTTATTGGACTATGTAGATGAAAATGCTTAAAGTTCATTTTATTTTTTACAAGCAGCTAGACAGACACAGACTTGCCACCTCATATATGTGCTCGTGGGCGGCATCAAGGGGAATGGCCAACATGCCTAGGGTTCAAGTTTTTACTTTGCAAACTAAAGCACTGCTCGGTGCTGCATTTTTATATCACAACGTGTGTGATCTCCTCCGAAAGAGACACATGTCTACACGCCTTTGTTTCCACCCAGAGCTCATTAGAACCATAGTTTTTTGTTTGTGTCTTATTGCATGAAGGGACATTCTTCTCATTTCCATTAAAATAAGTTCCTGGTGATAACCTGTTGGCACTGCTACTTTTTTTAAAAAAATTCACTTTATGACTTTATGATCGACATTGGTAAATGATTCTATGGAAGGTCATTTACTAGGTGCCCTAAACCTTTCCTCCTTTTCTCATTTGGCACACTCGTTTTTGTAAGCATTGCAACACATTCAAAATTTCACAAACAACTCGGAAAACGTTTCCCTGGTATTAGCACAATTTAACTAGTGAAACCACTCGCTCTCTGGCTTGCCAGACTGACTTCCCTACTCCACAGCTAACAGGTTGTTACATAGCCAGCAACATGAAGTGTATTTCAGCTTCAGGGGAACGCACTGCTCACACTTTATCGAGAGCTCTCCTTGCGACCCAAAGCAGCTTGTTTATCCTGAAAGAACATTTGGTTTTGCTTTCTTGCCCATTTACTGTTGACCACTTTTACACATTTAAATGTAATATGTTGTGAGAATAAACTTAGCTGCACAAAGTTTTTGGCTCATTTATCTGGCATGTCAGTCACATACATGCAGAAAGAGAAATGTAAGTTCTCCACGATAGTCACTTTATTTTCAGATTATTCTTACCTCAAATTAAAAATTATTTCAGCCAGCCGGCGTAGCTCAGAGGTTAGCATTGACCTATGAATCAGGAGGTCACGGTTCAATTCCTGGTCAAGGCATATGCCCCTGATTGTGGGCTTGATCCCCAGTGGGGCGTGCAGGAGGCAGCCGATCAATGGTTCTCATCATTGGTGTTTCTATCTCTCTCCCTCTTCCTTTTTGGAATCAATAAAATCAATAAGAATACATATTTTAAAAATCATTTCAGCAATGTAAGATTCAGTTTTGATTAGTTGTTGCATATGTCCATCTGGTAAGACCTAGAAAGAACCTGACATCAAAGAATGAAGAATAGAGTTGTACGGGCACTAAATCCCAAGTCAGGTAACTAGAAAAACAAATCCGTTACATCTGGCTTAGTTGAAGTGTTAGACACATGGAAGAAGGAAACAGAATTTAAAGTATGTTCCCATTCTTTGCTCATCTTACTTCCCCCCCGCCCCCCGATAGTTTATCTCTTTTACTTTATCAAAGGCAGTTACTCTCAAGGAACAAAATTTCATTTTGATTTCAGGTATTATATAGTGGTAAATTTAGATAAAAATCTGAATTTGCTATTGGAATATCTACAGTATTATTTTAGATTTTTGCAACACCTTTTTCGAAAGAAAAATGTCAATGTTTAAGTCTCCTTCACTAGAATTCTCAAATATTGTTTTTATCCCAAGTACTTTTCCTTTCTGACTCTACCACAGTATCTAAATAATTGACCATGCCCTTCTTAGAAAATTCTCAAAGAAACCTGCAGGCTTAGTGAATGGTTTAATCAGGATCTCCATATACTTCTAAGAGAAGACTGATTCAGAGGCAGGTGCATGTTATGTGATTCTGAATGTAAGCGGCTAAAGTGACATGACATGAATCATGCTGCTACAGACATCAGAAAAATATCCTGAACTATTTCCTAACGATAGGAGTTTTCTTTATATAATCACAAAAACCTCAGACCTGCTACTTTTGGACAATGGAATACTTTTCAGCCTGGGGCAGAGGGAAGAGGGTAGGAAAGAGATAGAGGATTCCTGGGATAAAATACCAAACAAAGTTCAATTCAGCTGCACTCAGTTCCTTCCAGAGGCATGGAACACTCTAAGCCAGATGGAATAAGAGCGTGAAACACTATAACTTTTAGAGCAAAGAAATACATCGTTTTTAACTACTGAAATTAGTGAAATAAGTTGAGCATTTAAAATATTTGTACATTGTAAGAGTCATAATTAACATGGGAATCCTTTTGATATTGAAAATATAGTCTGGTTCAAATATAAAAAGTTTTGTTTCCTTTCTTCATTGGCACATTTCACTGATAAATGTAAACCTTCAGCTAAAATAAAAATAATTTATTACTACTAAAATGATATTCACCATTTTTTATCCTCACTTCAAGTGAGAAAATAAAGAATAGAACATTACAACTGAAACAGATCTAAACATTCATCTGGAAGAGATAATATTCTACTAAAATGCCACCTGAATTGAACGTTCAGAAATTTACATAACACTGTCCAACACAACTCGATTCTGAAAATAGAACTTTAAATTCAAACTTTATGAATGTGTCTATGAACATTTTTTGAACAATAGGATTTGTAGGTGTAATTTATTCCATTTAATGTCAAGCAATTTCTTTTGCCATGATGGGGGAAAAAAATCAGTAGGCCCAGAAATGATAATCATACCAATTCTTGGTAGACAATTGATCATATAGTCAAGATTAATTGATTTTTAATATAATTAACATACTGCTATAATATATTTTCATTGTGCATCAGAAATGATCAACCAAATTTTGATTACTGTTTGCCATTTGACATGACTTGTAGATTTCAGTGTCACTTGTATTCAACAGTTTGCCTCTTCCTCAGAATTATTATTTAGGTGGAAATTTGCTTATAGTCACTGTTTTACCATCTTATTTGGCATAAATAGAAGGGAGGGCTGATTATGTCCAATCTGCGCAAGATTCTGGAAGCTCTTCCAATGAGAAATAGCGTTCACTCTACCTGGACATCTGACCTACCCACACCTAGAACTTTGGAGCTTTCTGTTCTTCCTACTCAGACTCAACCTCCATGAAAACTCACATTATCCCTGGCTTCATGCATGTTTTAATATTTAAGAAAAAGTGAACCTTGATAGTGACTGAAAATGTTAAACTGTGACTGACTAGACACTGAAGAGCAATCTAAAGTCGGTGCTAGAGGGCCAGCGTCTTTTCTACATCTGTGCTTTCTACTAAATTGCCTCAAAAGTTAAGTTAGGAAAAAAGCCTGTGAATAAGGCAGTGTTTCCCTTCAGGAAAAACTGTTGCAGCTTTCTTTTCAAGGTGGTGCCCCACTGAAAGTTAACAAGAGTGAGACAAGTTCTAACAGCTGCTGAGTCTACACGTGGACATTCTAGAACAGATCAGCACTGAGATGTTGAAATCTCTGAGTTTTGCTTTGCTTAACCACGTACATTATTGTGTTGTCTCACTTGTCTTAACTCTCTTGAAGCTAATTCACCTGTAGAAGACACTAAGTGACTGAAAGGGTGGGTATCTTGTGTAGGGCTGTCTAGCCTTCAGAGAAATATCACGCTGAAAAAATCCCTGCTCTTGACCCTGTAGAAAAACCACCACACACACACCAGACAATCAAAGCCACGGTCGCCGATGTCTGAGGAAGGAAGAAGGTAAGTTTCCTTTAGGCTTTTCCCCTTTTCTGGCGACTGGTGGTGTGGAATGGTAGCCGGGCACAACAGTTTTGGGTGCAAACCAACGATAGTAAAAATGTTGAGCTGGTAAATGAGGTCTGATTCCTGGGGGTGGTGATAATGGGAACATTACTGGAGGCAAAACAATCTCTACGGGTTTCAGTACCACCATCTTGTCTTCAGGGCGAGGTCTCACGAAGTTTGTGGGACGTTCATATGGTCTGGGGAGAGATGTGTTCTTCATAAAAGCAGGCACCAGGGGATTGGTGGCAGGCTTGCTGGGTTTTCTGACCTGTGAGGAAGTACCCACTTGAGTTGTACCTTTCTGTAGAAGAGAGATTTTTGTCGTTGCTGTCTGTGACCGATTGGCATTTTCATTAGTTTCTCGGTTCAGGAACTCAGCAATTTTCACTTGAACACCTTTACTGTCAATAGAAGGAGCTTTTGGCAATGCTGTTTTTGATTTTTTCTTCTTCTCCCGTTTTGAAGATTTACCCAACTCAATTCCCTCCAGTAGACCCTTTGCTGCAGCGCGAGCCAACACATCTTTCACAGACACTGTCTCAGATGGGTCCCGCTACAATAAAGAAGTAGGTACTAAATGTGGGAGTTGATTTAGTGTGTATATTACAAGTATTTATCAATGTTTCAGAAGAAGTGAAAGAGTACATTATACTAAAAGAAATAATTTTTAGGCCTTAGTCTCTAATATATCCCATAAGCCTGAGCAAATGACTTCTGTAATTAAATTTCCTTATTTATGAAGCTGACCGGGGGGGAGGGGGGGCGGAGAATGACAGAGCTTTTTTCTTAAATGTGAAATAAGATGAACTAGGTGTTGACAAAGTGTGTGGAGAAGTGGGGATGGAGAGCAGGCAAGAGAGGAATACTCAGGAGAAATATAAAGATAAAAATAGGCGCTTTTTTTTTTGGCCACACTAATAATTCTTATTCCTGCCTTTTAACTATGTATAAAATAAGCACACTATTAACAAAATGCTCAGAGACTTCCTGAGGATTTCTTGTTTCCTTACCTCCCTTGTTAGAACAGAAAGAAAACAACCATTGGTAATTTCAGATGGCTCCATTCTGAAGAATTTATCAGCGGATGAATGTACTTCCTTTAAGGTACACAGTGGAAGGACAGGAGGACTAAGCCTGCAGGAGATAGGAGCAAACAGTCCTAGTTAGAAAGGCTAATTTGCCAATGGAGGGAGAGAGTAAATTGCAACAAGTTTTCTTCTATTATGTTTTACCAGTCATTTAAACATAAATTCCAAGCTAGGATAAAATACTGAAACTGTACAATCCTATATAATAAAAGCATAATATGCTAAGTGTCTCAACCAGTCACTATGACGCCCACTGACCACCAGGGGGTAGAGACGCTCCCACCGATAGGTTAGCTTGCTGCTGGGGTCCAGCTAATTGGGACTGGGTGAGAGGGCCCAACACACCTGGAGCCCTCCCATGGTCCCTCCCTGGCCAGCTGGCCCCCCTCGGCCCAGATCAGCCCAGGCCAGCCAACCTCCCACAGTCCCTCCCCAGCCAACCCCCATTGTCCCCAATTGGGACTGGGCGAGATGGCCCAAATCAGCCCCAATCACTGGCCAGGCCGAGTGCATGAATTTGTGCACCGGGCCTCTAGTACTATTATAATTTTAAAACTCTAATATTTCACGTTTATTCATAATTTAGTCTACTTCCCAAGTTCTCCACCTTTAAAAAAAAACTATGCCAAAATACCAACCTTTTAAAAAGTTAAAAACTTCCCCAAATCATTAATATGTTAACACCAAAAAAAGGCTCCCATAATGAAAACAGGTTAATATGTATAGTAATCACAAAGGCACAATCCAAAATATCCTTTACTTCTACATGTTGTCAAACTACACCAGGTATGACTTCCTTCTTTCACCTTTTGCACAATTATAACATAAAAATTTGGTCTAGCATTTTAACTACATTTTTCTTCCCAATAACATTTTTAGTATTAATGTATGAATTATGTAGTGTTCAAGAAAGTACATAATAAAAACTTCATATCAGAAATAAAAAATTCTAATCACTAATATATTGAAAAAAAATTCTTGGTTTTTGTACTTAATATTTAATTTCTTATTTAATAGTAAGTGGTTCGTTCATAAATAAATAATTCTTATATTTCCATACTTTTACAATTAAAATTTATTTAACCAAGGCAAAATTTATATAAAAACTTTTCATATAAATTAAAATATCAGAAACTCTTAATAATTTTCTGTTATATTCTGAAATTTAAAACCATTTTAAATGTATATGTATTAATGATTTGCCTACTGTGCAAAGCACATAAATAAAATATTCTCATAAATGGTTAACAATTTAATTGTAGACATTACTCAGTTCACAATATAAAGAACCACAAATAAGAATGCTGAGCAAACTAGAGACAAAATTACATGGTAATACAGAATAAAACACAATCAACTCTGGCCATGGGAGACATCAAATGTGAAGATTTCACAGAAATAGTAGCCTCGGTGCTATGTCTTTAAGAATATTAGGTTTCCAATAAGGTAAGGAGGTGATTCTAGACAGAAAGGAGAACATGAAAATGTCTGTTTGGGGTATGGCAAGTGTTTCCATGTGTCTGGGGATACAGTGAGTAAAGGGATGGAGAGGTCACTTAGAATGTGGGCAAACACACATGAACTCAAATGACATGCCAATGCATCTGGCAAATGGAGGTGCTGTAATAATGCTTATGCTGAACTGAGCTGTTAAAATAGTAGTATAATAGTAGTTAAAGCTATATGATAAAGGCAAGAAAACTAGTTGCTCCTCTTGCCAACCTTGTAACCAACAAACTGAATTTCTATGGCCTATTCATATATGTTCTCTATACATAGAAATAATAAAAAGAAATGTTTTCACTTAAAAAATACTCTCTGATAATAATAATTTCTTCCCAATTTGGAACATAGCTCCATAGTGTAAATATGAAGGCTGGGATTTTTGTCAGTTTTAATTGACTGATATATTCCTAGCACCTAGAAGAGTGTCAGGTATATAACAGGTATTCAATAAATACTTATCTGATAGGCTATGACGTATTTTTTTAATTAAATCTTTATTGTTCAGATTATTACATTTGTTCCTCTTTTTTCCCCTCATAACTCCCCTCCTCCCAGTTCCCGCCCCACCCTCCGCCCTCCCTCCCCACCCACTGTCCTCATCCATAGATGCACGATTTTTGTCCAGTCTCTTCCCGCTTCTCCCACACCCCTTCCTCCTCCAAGAATAGTCAGTCCATTCCCTTTCTATGTCCCTGATTCTGTTATGATCACCAGATTATTTATTCACTTGATTCTTAGATTCACTTGTTGATAGATGCATGTTTGTTGTTCATAATTTGTATCTTTACCTCTTCTTCTTCCTCTTCTTAAAGGATACTTTTCAGCATTTCATATAATACTGGTTTGGTGGTGATGAACTCCTTTAGATTTTCCTTATATGTGAAGCTCTTTATCTGACCTTCAATTCTGAATGATAGCTTTGCTCGATAAAGTAATCTTGGTTGTAGGTTCTTGGCATTCATCACTTTGAATATTTCTTGCCACTCCCTTCTGGCTTGCAAAGTTTCTGTTGAGAAATCAGCTGACAGTCGTATGGGTATTCCCTTGTAG
>NW_006287462.1:4581332-4606851 GCF_000327345.1 Myotis davidii | reverse complement strand
CGACGCCAGACAGTCCCGCTCCTCCCGTTTGAGTCTGGGTCCCTAGAGACTTGCCCGGCTCTGGAGCTCAGAGTCTGAGACTCCCTCCCGATTGAAAAAAACCACCGCGCCCTCCAGCCCGCTCCGCGCGCACTTCGTACCTCAGTATTTCACTTCAGCACTGCGCCCCCTCTGAGTCTGGGTATGATATTCTCTTTCCTCCTAGTTGTAGAATTTCCTCTCAGCCAGCCTTCCTGTGGTTCTGGATGATGTCCGTTCAGTCTTTTAGGTGTAATTTGAACTGGTTTTTCGTGGCAGCAATCTCCGGCGTTAACCTATGTCGCCATCTTGGTTTTCTCTCTATAACATCAGGCTATGATGTATTTTAACTACATATACTAGTATGCTCTTTTTTAATGGTACTAGTAGTCCATAATTAAGATTGGTCAGGTTACCTTCCAGAAATGCCCTTCCAAAGCAAAATGATTTCCAAACCCCAGTTGACAGCCCATTTCTTTGAATAATTCATACCCAGAGTCTCACACCTGAGATGATGACATTTGGGATTTTTTGAGTTGATGATATCAGGATATTGTATAAATTTATTTGACTGAAATGTCTAGAATAGGCAAGTCCGTAGAGACAAAAGTATCTAAGTGGCTGCAGGAGCTAGGGGACCAGGGGAATGAGAAGGGACTCCTCAGTGGGTTCGAAGTTCCTGTTTGGGGTGATAAAAATGTTCTGGAACTCGTGCTGATGGTTGCACAATATACTAAAAGTACTTCCTCCGTATACTAAAAAGCAGTGAATTATGCATTTTAGAATGATGAATTATTGTTTGCGGATAACATTTCAATTTTTAAAACTTATTAAAATAGGAACTGTTCCATATATTTAGTGTATATATTATCTATATACAGGCATACCTCATTTTATTGCACTTCGCTTTATCTCCCTTCACAAATGTTGCGTTATTTACAAATTGAAGGCAAGACCCTCCACAGCAAAAAGATCTCAACTCACTTTATTGTGGTGCTCTGGAACTGAGTTCGCAGTGTCTCTGAGGTATGTCTGTACACACACACTCATGCGGCTGATGTTCGACTGGTACACACTATTGTGGCTATACCAGTGGTAATAATATTTCTTCTAGTGCCCTCTAGAAGAAGGTTACACCAGCTCATCAAGGGAACTCAGGACCCTGTTCTAGCTGCTGGACATTTGGGGATTTGGAGGTGAGGAGCTATAGGAAGGTAATTATTAACCTTTTCATTATGCATCTTTGGGTTGTTTTACATGATACACAAATGTGAGTAGGGGTTTTGAAATTTAAAAAAAATTAATACAACTTGAGAAGGAAACCATTTAAAATTATAATAATTAAAGCATTGTTATATTAGAATAGAAATAGCCAAACATCAACAGAGTAGAATAGAATTACAGACTCACACAGAAGTATATGCAGGATTGTAACATAAAAAACCAGAGGCATTTTAAATCAGTAGAGGGAAGGAGATGAAGGTTCTGGGGTGGGAATGGAGCATTCTCTGTACTTTACTCCTTTACCAAAATAAACAGCAGATAAATCTATTATTTAAATATAAAAATATTAAAGGAAAACTGGTAAAAAAAATGTATAAGCTAACGATCAATATAACACAAGCCATAAGGAAAGGATTGATATACTTGTCTACACAGAAATTTGAGATTTCTATAAAGCAATTTTAATTAAAATTTTATTTTAAAATATCTATACTTCATATGAAAACAGTTAATATCCCTAATACACAATGACAAGGCACATAAAAAGAAGAAAAAGAGGAATGATACAGTTGAAAAGGTGGTAAAGAATATGAACAGTGCTCGCTTTGGCAGCACATATACTAAAAAATTGGAACGATACAGAGAAGATTAGCAGGGCCCCTGCTCAAGGATGACACGCAAATTCGTGAAGCGTTTTTTTAAAGAGAAAAAAAAAAAGAAAAAAAAAGAATATGAACAGGCTACCTTTATTAAACATTTGTTATGTGCCAGGCATGTTCATGGAGTTATATATTCAATCTCCACGAAGATCCGTTGAGGTAGGTAATATAATCCATGTTGCAGTCACCTTTCCTTCCTCTACTCCCACGGTACCTTCTCCTACTAAACAAAAAGGCACTCACTTGCCTTGTTATAGTACATTGTCCTGCGATGTGCTGCTAACCAAAGGGGCAGCTCAAGAGTGCAGCTCTCTTCTCCAATGTCAGAGCACGGTGTAGGTAAGAAATCTCTGATTTTGCCAAACACTGAAAAGCTCTGTTCTTGAACTTCCTGCTCTCCCTCCCTCTCTTCTTTTCTCCCCTCTACTCCCCACTCCTTATTTTCACATATCTATCCCTTAGATTAAAATTAGAAGAAACTCATGGGGGCATATATTAGCAAATATGTTTATTTGAATTAAAAAGTAGCCCAGCTGGTGTTGCTCAGTGGTTGAGCATAGACCTATGAAACAGGAGGTCACGGTTCAATTCCCAGGTTGCAGGCTCGAATCCCGGTTTCTATTTCCCTCTCCTCCCTTCCTCTCTGAAATCAATAAAAATATATAGTTTTTTAAAACTCAGACTTTTCTGACAAAGTCAATCTGGTTTTCACAATGATAACTAGCTTTGTAAAATAGGTAACAAATTCATCATTTTTCCATAAATTGAGAATAAGATAAATCTGCAGATACAAAGATTTAACGGAAATATATTTAAATCACATCTGTAATAGAACATTCAAGAAATAATATATTAAACAACTATTTAAACTTATGATAAAAAATATTAGACATCAAGTAGACAATATTAGACTTTAAAACAGAAAAAGTTATGTAGTTATTTAAAAACATGTAGGGTATTTGAGAGAGCTTCTTTTTTAAACACTGCAAAAATGTTTGAAGTCTACTGCTCTAGAACCCTCACTCTTATTTACTCCACAGTACACTTCCCAGTCAGTAAAGAGCAAATGTGCCCAAACTCATTAGTAGATAAATGAAAATTTAATCAACAAAGAGATCTCATCTTTTCACGTCAGCCTGGTGAAAATTTAAAGTCTGGTAAAACCCAGCATCTGTGGAGCTGTGGGTAAATAGGCTTGTAAGAGTGTATATTTCAGTGGGTAATTTGACAATACCAATTAAAACTTAAAATGTGCACAACCTTGTCAAACTGGAAAGGGTTATATGGTTAAGTGGGATTTGGAAAAACTTATTCTTTTTAAGTTGGTATTTCTATAATGAAATAAAACTGAAGTTTTTATAATAGGGGCAGCAAAAAAAAGTTGCATTGACATAGGTAAGTATGATGATGGCTAAAGTCTAAAATGAGGTGAAACTTTCTTGGATATTATAAGGAAAAGTTAGCAACAGGTGATTAAATTAGATGACATATAATATTGCTTTCAAACCTAAAGTTTACTACTTTGGGAATTAAGAAATTATTCTTAGAGACCATATAGTGTATTTCTCTAAGTAATTCATAATTTCTTTGACAGTATCCCCAAGTAATTATAGATCTCTTGAATATATACTCTTTAATTTGAGCCCAAATCCCAGATTATTTATAATATGTCCCTAAATATTACTTGTGTATTTTACACCATATTATAGATTAATAATAATGGTTTACCTGAAATAAAATCTAGTGAAATAAAGTACGGATGTTCCTCCATTTTTGCTATATTACATGCTTAGAAACCTTATTCCTAACAAATGATCATCTATATCAAGGGTCCTCAAACTTTTTAAACAGGGGGCCAGTTCACTGTCCCTCAGAGCGTTGGAGGGCCGGACTATAGTTTAAAAAAAAAACTATGAACAAATTCCTATGCACAGTGCACACATATCTTATTTTCAAGTAAAAAAGCAAAATGGGAACAAATACAATATTTGTATTTGCATGTGGCCCGCGGGCCGTAGTTTGAGGACCCCTGATCTATATTGATGAATTTGGTTATATATCTGCAATAATCCTTTCTGCCACTAGATGGTGATTTAGCCAATGCTATGTTGGAATCACTAGAACATAATATTGGCTGGTAGCTACCAACAGAAGTTACTAAATAAGGAAGGGAAATACAGGTGTGATTAACATGTCCACTTGTGAATGAAAAAAGGAAAAATACCAAAGTAAAAGAAGGAAGCAAACCATATGCATATTAAGACTCTTCTATAAGAATTAAAAGAAAATGTCAAAACATGAATAATAAGTAAAAATAGGAGCCCTGGTAGGAATGGCTCAGTTGATTGAGCATCATCACAGATAGATTCCGGGTCAGATCACATGTCTGGTTCGGGGCTCAATCCTAGTAGGGGGTATACAGAAGACAGCTGATGGATATTTCCCTCTCACATCTCTCTCTCTCTCTCTCTCTTTCTCCTTCTTTCCCTCCCTCCCTCCCTCTTTTATCATTTCCTCTCTCTCTCTAAAAATAAAAACATTTTAAAAATAGAAGGAAACATTTTTAAATACATTATTGTCACAGACTTGAAGAACTAATTGGTGTTGGAGAGCCTTATATCTACTCCTTATCTTTTTTTCTACTCCTTATCTTGATGTACATAGTTCAATTGTAGTATTACTGTTATTCTTCTCTATCCCCAGTTCATTGCAACATTTTACACAGAAGTCACTATACTAGTTATTTAGGCTATTTTCACCTCAGTCCTGCGGGTGCCAAAGGCTATATATAGGGTCTAAGAAATGGATGTTTTCAGATAATAAATATCCAATTTTCTCTCTAGTTTCTCAAGTTATTTTATATACTTATTTTTCTTCTAACTGGGGAATGGATGTATCTAATACTCAGGATATAAAGTTTAGACTCAATTTTTTCAGAAAACAATAAGTCAAGGCCAAAATGGCTTTAGCTTTAACAATAACAACATAAATCTAGTGTACAAGAGAATGCTCAGACCAAGCTATTGTAAAGGCTCTACAGAACTGATGTTAATGTTATAAGAAGATGGGCGACTTGGGCATATTAAAGTCTAACAAAAAGGAAATGGAATATCTTCACAAAACAGAGAATCATAATTTTTCACTTTTAAAAATATTTGGTTGAGTTATTTAGAAGAATCCTGTCCTTTCTTACCTATAAGGTTGTATTTTGGTCCCATGGTCTTGAAATTCCAGTGCTTTCTTAACAACAGCTTCGTTTTCTTCTGGATAAACTGAACATGTGCAGTAAACAACTGCTTGAGCTTTAGTAACTACATTTAAAGAAGATGTAATTAACACAATGACCCCATTACCAATTCTAAACAAATGTGCTATGTTTCCAGACCTCTGTTTGTACTAATACTGCATTGCTTCAATGGGAATGATTTCCATAGACATTTGCATGGTTCCCCTGTATAGCACATATTAATTATGTAGTCTGTGCCCCAAAAGTAAAGTATATCTAACTGTTTTGTATAGAATTGAAAATTCAATCAATATGACAACCTAGTTACAAACACCAACAAATAAATACTACAGATGACCATGAGCGATTACTTCTAGCCACTGTTCCACAAGCCATATCATATACCTAGTTAAATGGACTCTGGAGATAGACAGAGATGTGGATCTTAGTTCTGTTATTTACTGCTGTCTAAACCTAGGAAAATTACTGCAACTCTCAGATTTTTCATCTTTAAAATGAGGTAATGCTACTACCTGCAACTCATTTGTCCACACTTACCAAGCACTGTTCTAGCTATTGGAGATACACAGACAAAAGTCCCTGTCCCTGGGGAGCTTGTTTTCTGTGTTTTATTGACATAATAAGATATAAATAAGCAGGAAAAGTATAGTTAGATAATAAATGCCATACAAAAAAAACAAAGCAGGTATGGAGGATGTCTAGTTTCAAGAGATGATACTGTAATTTTAAATAGAATAGTCAGGGAAAATAACCATCCAATTTAGTTACCAACTTTCTAATCTTCTATCCAACTTATGTCATAGATAATATACACAATTATCATGTTTAATGTTTAGTAGCATCAAAAGGGCAGACCTCTTCTGTGCCTTACATTTTGCCCTATTTCTACCTCATGATGCTAAATCCATGTGTATTGAATTACCAATACCCTATGAAACCGAGGGTCCCTATAACGTTGATTAAATTTAGCTTTAAGTCCTAGTTCTAGAAATTATATCCCTCTAGCTATATATACACCCCTCAGAGACCTAGCCTTTCCCCAGGCAGCAGAAGACAGATCAGGCTTGACTAATGGTCACAAGGTCTAGACCTCTGGCAGGCTCAGGCTAACGATAACATTTTGACATAAGTTTCAGGTCCTGAGCCCTAAGATGGAACCACTCTCCAGCTACTTTCCCAAGACATCAAAGGGACACCAGAAAATAACCTCAGAGCCGCCCTTAAGACCTGAGGAAATTATTCTTTACCCTTCACCTCCTACCCATCAGCTCCCAACATGACCTGGAACCAAAGGTGTCTTGAGATTTTGCCCTTTGTCTGTCACCTACCCATCCTCAAGGAATTCAGGCTTTTGAGCATTAGCTTCCCGTTCTCCCGGGTGGCACCATTTATCAATAAAGTAGCCAGTATTTCTCCACTGCAATTCTCAGTGTCTAGTGTTTGGCTCTACTAGCACTGGGTGGAGGAACTCTTTCTGTCTCTAACACCTATACTTACCTTTGAGTAGGCATTTGATAAACAGGCACTGAATTCATAAAAACGTATATAATTTCTTAGGCACTTTTAGATTTCCATGCCCATGTGTACTCAGAATTTAAATGGTACTTAAATCCGAATGCAGTGATTAAAGAATTTTATTACTCAGACTTCAAATCAAGAGATCTAGGCTTGATCTGTAATTTTCTCTCTCTATTCTCTACTTGGCAGTAAGAGAAATAAGAGTTTAATTAAAATTTGGATTGTAGAAGAGTTGTTAGGAGCAGGCAGTGACAACAGAAAAATTACATCAAGTAAGAAGCCAAAGAGAAGGAATAGAGAAGATGAAACTACCATAATGGATGCACATAATTATTTCACTTCAGCATTAAGAAATGTGAATTATGCTTGCTAACCTCTGTTAAAAATGATAGCAAAGCATATATTTTTAAAAGACTTAAGTTGATAAAAAATAAACATTTTGTTTCTTTAAGGTATTAAGACTGAGTGTTCTGGGAAATTCATTATGGTTCACACCTCACTGCCTGGTTATAATAGAGAAATGGAGTATTGATGCTTCTCAAATGACAAACATGTGAAGACTGAACTGATAAACTTACATTTCATTGCGTGTGTTAGCTGTGCATATTGCTGTTGAGCAAGAGAACGAAGTTTATCTTCTGATGTGCCTCCTTGAGAGAAATCTTTAAGTAAATCTGTATCTAAAAGCAAACAAATGTTTTAACTTATATCACTATTACATGTTTTCCATATATATTGCTATTATCACATTATTTAATTTTTGGATCATTTTCCCTATTAATGAAAGTTTTCATGGAAAATATTAAAACTAAATAAATAGTATTATAAAAATGCTGACTTAAATATTGAAAACTAAGTTGACAAAGATAATTTTTTTTAGTTTTAATAGTTTTTCTTTTTTCTCCAAACCCCTATGAGATAGCCATTCAACTAGCCAAATAAGTCTTTAGGTACAGAAAAGAGAATGCTGTCAGCTTAGAGACTAAGAGAAGAAAAGAGAAGATAACATTTATTTTCCCAGGTAGAAATGATGACCTACAGTCTAAGCTCAGTACAAAAAAACACAAAAGAATACAATTTTAAAAAATAACTTACCAAAAGAAATTTTGGATGAAAAAATTCAGGGAAGCAAATATATGCCTTCTTAATAGATCAAGAAACTATTACAGTAACATTTTAATTTCTGAAGCTAATGCTAAGATATTTCTTGATATTATTAGCTAAGACATATTGAATGCTACTTTATATAGATTATTTTATTCAACAACTTTTAACATTGAAGAAACTGTGTAAACATACATTAAACAACTTGTCTAAGGTCACATAGCTACTCTGCTGAGCCAGGATTCTAGCTCCAAAACTGACCATAGAGCCCGAATTTCTAACCTCTGTATTGTTCACCTCTTAGTAACTCCCTGGATTGAAACAGCCAATTATTTTTACCCCACATTTGGCAGTTCCCCACTCCAGTAATATCGCTGAAGGTTAATTAAACTCCATTTCTTTTCAATTTAGTTTTACACTCCACATCTTTCTACCTGTTCTAAAATTATCCACCACTTTTTAAAGGACTATTTATATATTATTACACTCTAAAACCATACAGATTACCTTTTTCATCCTATTTTAAAATAATTCCAAGTTATTTTAAACTTCATATATTCTTCAATGGGCCTAACGGTTTTCAATGTTTTCCAAAATGAATTCATGATTGCTCTCTTCCACCTATCATCTAAGTCTGATGAAACATCTTTTGTATTCATCCCCTAAATTCATGGCTACTGTTTCTACCATAGTCATCGGGTCAGCAGCTCCTTGTTTGCTTTGGCTATGATTTCCTCAAAGTACAGTTACCTTCAAAAACCCTCGGTTTTCCCAAGTTTGCCAAAGACCACTTGTTGCTTTATCCTGTTGCCTCAAAACATTACCAATACCTAGAAAACTTTTTCCTGTCTCCCTTTCTCATCATTTGTAGTTTCCTTTGGGCTGGTTTCCCAGCTTCCAGTTTATTTCCATCCACAGCTTATTTAGTTCTGCATTCCCACTCCAACTTGGCCCAGGATAAGACCAGAGACCCACATTCTCAGCTATGATTCTCTTGCCTGCGAGGCTTATTATAGGTGCTAT
Source organism: Myotis davidii (assembly GCF_000327345.1). NCBI lineage: Eukaryota > Metazoa > Chordata > Mammalia > Chiroptera > Vespertilionidae > Myotis > Myotis davidii. The sequence continues at coordinate 4,598,058 of NW_006287462.1, read as the reverse complement.
TTCTTCCCCTCTCTTTTCAGTGTCTACTACTTCTTCATTGATCATTTCCCAGAGTTAGTGCAGGCATTTTCTCAGTCTGCTCTCCCATCTCAGATAGTTATTCTTCTGTTTAACTCTCACTGGAAAAACATTATCTACAGAACGTCAATATTCCACATGGTACAGTGTAAGTCCAATTAAAGATAATGTAGTAAAATAAACAAACAAAGAAGCAAATAAATAAATAAAATGTAGTTACTGGAAAGAAAATGTTAACGTTAAGTTTAAAACCCAGTTTCTCTATTTACTAGCTATTTGACCTTAGACAACTTGCTAAATTTCTCTAAGTCTTGATTTTTCCTCTCAGTAAAATAGAAATAATCAAATAACACTATCCCCCAAAAGTTATTTGTGACTATTAAGTGATAGTGCATGTGTACTACCTAGAATATCGACTGGGACACAGTTTTGCTCAATAAATATTAGTTCCTTTCCCTTCATTTCTTTTTCTCAATTTTTAATTATGTCCTTGCTAGAAAGAGAAAAGTTACTCCCCATGTTCTGAATATTAGTGGAATGTCTTGTCTAATATTCTAGTTACCTTTATCTACGCCTTTCAATATACTCAAGGGGTCAGTTTCAGTTAACGTGGGGCCAGTACGCTGTGATTAAGAGAAGGATTCCAAGTGCCGACCTTGGAGTCAGAGCAGTTGTACTTGAATCCGGGCTCTGACACTTACTAGTCTAATGACTGGGGGACTTCAAACTCCACTGTAAGCCTCAGGTTCTGTATTTGTAAGATGAAGATTATAAGAGTAACTACTACTTTGCGTTCTTGTGAGGATTTGGTGACATTACCCAAATGAAGTGCTTAGCTCACATGTAAGTGCTCAATAAAGGTTAATGTTAAATAATATTTTGAAATGTATTAAAGAGGGAAATAAAATATTCCTAGAATTAACATTTAATCTGAGTATTCATATCAGAAACCATATATGTTAAGGAAGTCTTGAGTTTGAAACAGTCTGATTATGATTTAATTAGGCCTGTGTTTAGAATATAGGTTCTGAAATCAGGCAGCTCTAAATTTGAGTCCTAGTTCTGCTCCTAACTAGCTGTGTGACCTTATAAAAATGAATTAATCTTTCTGAGTCTCGGTTTTTCATCTATAAAATTTGGATAAATTGTTGCCCCAGCTCAGTGGTTCTCAACCTTCTGGCCCAGCCTTGGGCAAAATATGGCCCGCGGGCCGGATATGGCACGTTTGAAATGAATAAAACTAAAAAAAAAAAAGACCGTACCCTTTTATGTAATGATGTTTACACATTAGACATTTACTTTGAATTATATTAGTTCACACAAACACTCCATCCATGCTTTTGTTCCGGCCCTCCGGTCCAGTTTAAGAACCCATTGTGGCCCTCGAGTCAAAAAGTTTGCCCACCCTTGTGCCCTTTAAATACAGTTCTTCATATTGTGACCCCAACCATAAAATTATTTTCGTTGCTACTTCATAACTGTAATGTTGCTACTGTTATGAATCATAATGTAAATATCTGATAAGCAGGATGGTCTTAGGCGACCCCTGTATAAGGGTCGTTCGACCGCCAAAGGGGTTGCAACCCACAGGTTGAGAACCACTGCGGCCTTGCTGGTTTGACTCAGTGGATAGAATGTTGGCCTGCGGACTGAAGGGTCCCAGGTTCGATCCCAGTAAAGGGCACATGCACAGGTTGCGGGCTTGATCCCTAGTAGGGGGCGTGCAAGAGGCAGCGGATCAATGATTCTCTTTCATCACTGATGTTTCTATCTCTGTATCCCTCTCTCTTCCTCTCTGAAATCAATTTAAAAAAATATTTTAAAAAATAAAAGTAAATGCTGATAAATTGTAATACCTATAACTTGAGCTCCAGAATATGCCAGAACAGCACTGGCCAGCTTCTGTTCTGATTGCCTACATCATTCCAATTAATACATATTTTGAATATCACCCTTGCCCATATCTCACAGGATTGGCTTAAGGATTAAATGAGGCAATGAATATCAAGTACATTATACATAGTATTCCGTACATGGAAGCTATTCATTAATCAGATATATCTGATTTCATTTTAATTATTTTCAATAATTTTATTTAAATTATCAATACATTTCAATAATTTAAAATTTAAAAATTAAAACAAGTACCTTCATGCTCATTTAAAATAAATTCTACTGGATTACTAATACCCAGTCCTGAACAACGAGGTAGCAGCAGAATCACTTTAACTTTCTGTAATCTATTATCCTTACATTCAATGTTCAGAAATGTCTCAGGAAGTATTTCAATATCTGGGAGAAAAATATAGAAAAAATTAAAATACTAATTAAAAGCCCTAATACAGTATGTAAGTAAGCCTATTTATCATTGTTCATTTTTAAATCCTCATTGCCACAAAAAGTCATTCTAATGTAGTCAGAAAAGATGATGTTCATCTCTGATAAATTCCCAAAGTTAATACATGAATTCTGTAGGGTTTTCTCTTCACTTGAGAGAGTGATTTTGAAGTTTAAATATTTTCTACATAAGACATAATTAAGTATTCCATTCTGAACTTAAGATTCCATGTAAAGCAGTATGCTGCAGTGGAGGGAAATGGCTTTAGACACAAAAATACCCAAATTTGATTCCCGATTTCACTATTTACTAGCTGTGTGACAATCTCTCGAAGCCTCCATTTCCTTCTTCATTAATGTGGGATAACAAAGCCTCCTTCATCAATGGTGGTGAAGACTGAGATGAAGTAGTTAAGCTCACATGGAGCCTCGTGTACACTGAGTGCTCAGTAATGGTGATTTCCCTGTCCATTTTTAAAATCCCCTTTTATATTCTATCTTCCCAGAAAAAAAACCCAGATATCAGTAGTATTTATGAGCCACAGTGAAAGTTCACTCAGAGGCCTTGAAATTTAGTTTGAGAGTCTGCCCTCCCTCAGGTTATAACTCTCTGTACCCTATCATTTTTGTTGTTGTTAATCTCCACCAACAATCTGCAATGGAGGCACATGCCCTTGCAAAGAAGCAAACCCGGGAGCCTTCAGTCCTGGGCCGAGGTTCTAACCACTGAGAAAGCTGGCCAGGGCCCTGTGCCCCTATCTAAGGCCACTTCTCTGCTTCTGCGATGGCTCATGTTCCCCTCACTGCTGAGGAGTCACCCCTGAAACTGCCCTACCCACTCCTTCCTCTCTCCTGATTAAGTTTTCCCTCTTCCTATTCTGTCTCCTTTGAAATTATTGTTTTATTCAAGTGGGCCTTTTGTCCTCCCACCCCCATTTTAACTTATTAGAAAAGTTCAAACATATAAAAAATAGCCATAATATATAATAAATTCTCAAGTATTGTCACAGTCCTGCATCAGTGAACCATTCATGTTCAATCGTTTCATCTACATCTGCACCCACTTCCACCACCCCACATACTTTGAATCTATAAATATTTCACCGTATATCTCTAAAAGATAAAAACTCCTTTTAAAATAGAATTACAAAATTTTTAGAAATCCTAATTACCATTAAATAATAATGGCATCAAATGATGGCTAAAGTTTCTCATCAGACATACATGTCAAACATTTTTAATAGTTTGAATTGATACATCTTATATTAAACTTTTTTATCTAAAGAAGCTTCCCCTTCTATTTTTCTTACCATTTATTTCTTAATGAAAGTTGGTTATTTGTACTAGATTTTCCCACAGTCTGGATTTTGCTAATTGCTGCCCTAGAGTGTAATTTCATATGTCCCTGTTTTTTGTTCTTCCCATTAATTAGTAGATCTTTAGAAGCTCAATTAGATTCAGACTCTCTTGTTTTTTCGTTGTTGTTTTTTGCCGGTGGGGAGGCAGAGAGAAGCAAAACTACTTCACAAATGGTGTCATATTCACCCACTATGTTCCCTTTGTAGTATCAGCAAAGGGGTTATAAAATAGTCATAGGATGGTGTCCCCTTAGCCACAGTTCGTTGTCATGGTTTCAGTTACCTGTGGTCAACCATGGTCTGAAATATTAAATTTCCCCAATCATCAACTTCAGCTGCTCCTGACATCAACCATTGACATCGTCATGGCTCAATGATTCAGGATCGCTGGAAGCAGATGATCCTCCTTCTGATATGTCATTAGAGGATCATAGTAGCCTAACACTTCATCTCATTATGTAGGTGTTTATCATCTCACATCTCATCACAAGAAGGGTGAGCACAGAACAATAAGGTATTCTGAGAGAGAGGGAGACCATATTCACATAACTTTTATTGCAGTATATTGTCAAAACTGTTCCATTAGTTGTTGTTAATCTCTTACTGTGCCTAGTTAAAAAATTAAACTTTATCACACCTGTGGTTTGAGGCACCCATTGTATTCCCTACAGATAAGGAGGGGCTACTATATACTAATTCTATCACCTTTTTAAAATTTATTATCTGGAATACTTCTAAAAGGAGAAACCTCCTTTCCTTTATGCTTGGCCACCCAATAGTTCCTGTTTTCCCCGTTAACTAGGTAAAAGGTGGTCAACTACTTGAGAGCTCTAAAATGTACAGAGGTGATAACTGTACAGTAGCCACTGCCTGCCATGGCTGGAAGAACTGTAAACAAGGAACTTAAGTCAGAGGAGGGGGAGGGGCAGCAAGACTGAGATTGAGCTCTCCGAGGGCAAGGCTAACACTGCTAGGACCCCTGCATGGCCGCCACAGGGAAAAAGTCTTGCAATGTCTCTCCAGCACCCTTTGAAGGCAGAGCCTAATGCAGAGCCATCTGGCAATGGAGAAATGGAGTATAGGGTATACCAAAAGTTGTGTTAAGTTTTGGTAAGTTGTATTGTTCCAGGAATATGCCCATGTTGTTTAAATGTTCAAGTTTGTTGGCATTAAGTTGCTCATAGTGTCTTTTTATTATGTTTTAACTGTCTCTAGGATCTGTAGTGATTTTGATCAGAATGGGCTCAGAATTTTTTTTTATATGTGCTCTGACCAGGGATCGAACCTACAACCTTGGCAAATTGGGATGGTACTCTAACCAACTGAGCTAGCCAGGGCCAGATCATAATTGTTTTATGATCTTTTTCTTGAGTCAAAATAAATTCAGGTCCTTTATCCATTATTTGTGATATTTGTCTTATTATTGAGTTTAATATATTTTAGATACAAGTCTCTTATCAGAAATATGATTTTCAAATATTTACTCCCATTCTGTGGGTTGTCTTTTTCACTGTCTTGATGATGACCTGTGAAGAACAAGTTTTTAATTTGGATAAAGTCCAACTTAGCTAATTTTTTCTTTTGTTTTGCTATTGTATCTAAATAACCACTGCTAAATCCAAGGTCACCCTGATTTCTTCTAGGAGCCCTATAGTTTTACCTCTTACATCTCGGTCTTTAATCCACTTTGTGTTAATTTTTGTATATAACTTGAGGTAGGAGTCGAACTTCATTCTCTCTTTTTTTAACCCTTACCTGAGACTCTTCTTCCATTGATTTTTTGAGAGTGGAAGAGATAGGAAAAGAGAGAGAAATATCAATGTGAGAGCAACACATCAATTGATTGCCTCCTGCATAACCCCTGATCAGGGCCCAAGCTGGAAAGGAGCCTGCAACTGAGGCATGGGCTCTTAACTGGAATTGAACCTGGGACCCTGTGGTCCACATGCCAATGCTCTATCCATGGAGCCAAACCAGCTAGAGCCAACTTCATTCTTTTGCAAGTGGCTATCCAGTTATCCCAACAGTATGTGTTATTTCTTCCTCATTGAGTGGTTTTAGCATAATCTATATATATAAAAGCCTAAGTGACTGTTCGACCGTTTGCTATGATGCACACTGACCTTACTACTGGGGTCCGGCCCATCGGGACTGGGCGAGATAGGCCGGGCATGCCCTGGACCCCTCCTGTCATCTCTCCCTAGCCCGATTGTGCACCAGTGGGGTCCCTGGGCCTGGCCTGCACCCTCTCGCAATCTGGGACCCCTTGGGGGATGTCAGAGAGCTGCAGGCCAGGCCGAGGGACCCCACTGGTATATGAATCCATGCACCAGGTCTCTAGTGTGTGTGTATAAATATAAAATATATCCTATATAATAAAAGCCTAATGTGCAAATTGACCAAATGGCAGAACAACCAGTGGAATGACTGGTTGCTATGATGTGCAGACTACCAGGGGACAGACACTCAACGCAGGAGCTGCCCCCAGCCTGCAGGCCTCAGGCCAGCCAAGGCAGGTGCCAGCAGGGCCCCCCCAGTTGTCTCACCGGTCGCTCCACAGATCAGCCCTGATCGCCGGCCAGGCCTAGGGACCCTACCTGTGCACAAATTTCGTGCGCCAGGCCTCTAGCATATTATATATTGCAGTTGTTTCAGTAGTATGTATCATACATGTTAATATGATATTCCAATTCCCTATTCCATTTCCCTCTCTCCCTTAGCTATTAGATATACATTCTTTGTTTGATTGCTCCAAATATTATTACACACATCACTGACTTAGTAATTTACTACTTTTATCATTTCATGGACAGAGCAAGAAGGACAGAACATATTAATTCTATTTTCTTCTATGTGATGTTGTTGTATTTTATTTTAATTACATATAACACACATATTTACAATCCCACAAGACATCAGACTATACTTATTTAGATTTACCTATATACTTACCTTTTCCATAGTTCTTCATTTCTTCCAGTATCTACAACTTTCTATATGAGATGATGTTCTTTCTATTTAAACAATAGTCTTTAGTATACCCTTTATTGTGTTTGCTGGTGACAAACTCAGATTTTATTTGTCTGAAAATGTCTTTATTTCACTTTATTTTAAGTGATATTTCTGTTGAGTATGAAAATCTAGCCTGGCAGTTTCTTTCAGCATGTAGATATTGTTTAAAGGTCTTTGGCTTCATTGTTTCTGTTGAAAAGTTAGTTTTTAGTTTTATTGTTATTCTATTAAGAGTAGTATGTATCAAAATTACAACTAAAATACAGAACCATCATTGAGAACTGCTTGAAAGCTGGCTGAATGGAAGCCCTACAACTAGAGAAGAAAACACACTGAGATTGGTAGGAAGGAAGCCCGCATTGAGAAAGCTGGTCCATCACCCATGTGTGCTGCTTTTTAGTATATGTGCTGCCGAAGCGAGCACACCCATGTGTGCTGCTTTTTAAATCAGCAGAGATATTGTCTCTGTGGAGGCCACCCAAGAGGAGAAAGGGGTCCCAGAGCTGGGAAGAGAAGTCCCCATTAACTACGGGCTGTAAAAACCAGCCAGGCCCTAGCCAGTTTGGCTTAGTAGATAGAGTGTTGGCCTGCAGACTAAAGGGTCCCAGGTTCGATACTGGTCAAGGGCATATATGCCCAGGTTGTGGGCTCAATCCTCAGTAGGGGACATACAGGAGGCAGGAAATCAATGATTCTCTGTCTTTATTGATGTTTCTCTCTCTCCCTCTCTGAAATCAACAAAAATATATTAAAAACAAAAATAAAAAACCAACAGGGATTGGGGCTCAGTGACACAGAGGCTGCCGGAGACCCAGGTATTCCTTTTAAATGGCCAGCATGTGAACTTACTCGGACTCAATACCTCTGAGCTCCAACACTGGGTGGCTCTGGGGGACCCAGACACATACTGGGAGGAGCTGGACTGTTTGGCATTGGGGCAGGAACCCAGGGGCGGCTTTCTCCCAGACAGGCATGCTTGCAAGGGTCCTTGTTCCTGCACTGGAAGCCGTATCAGTGTGGCCCACACTGTTTGCTCTGCCCTGGTGGTTCCCTGAGACCCTGCCCCATCGAATTTGCAGCTCCACCCAAGCTGTTAGCAGCAACTTTTCCAAATGAATGGCCTGTCCTGGCTCAGGCTTTGTTAAAATCTATCAAACAAGCTCCAGCTGTTGACAACATGCCCTAACCTATCAATAAAAGGCCCAAGACCTGGCACAAGCCTGCCTTGCTTCACAGGCTTCGAATCCTGCACAGCAGTTCTCCCACTGTACTCACAGCTGGTCATCACAGCCAATTGACCTGGAGATCAACTCCTCCCAGAGAGACTTAACTACAAGACCCTGCACACAGCCCACACAAGGGTGCACAAGAGGGCCCAGCTCTGGTGACTGGGAAGGCTGAGCCCCTGGGCCCTAAGGGACACCTACTATACAAGGCCACTCTACCAATTCCAGGAGATATAGGAGCTCTGCCTATTACATAGAAACAAACACAGGGAAGCAGCCAAAATTTGAAGACAAAGGAACATGTCACAAATGAAAGAAATGGAAGTAAGCAAATATTAGATACAGAGTTCAAAACCATGATTAGAAGGTTACACAAGGGTCTTCATGAGACTTTCAAGAATCTTAGTGAGAATGCCAAAGACATCACAAAGGACCAGTCAGAAATTAAGCATACACTAACTGAAATAAAGAACAATTTACAGGGATTCAACAGTAGAGGATTCTGTGAATCAAATCAATGACTTAGAAAATGAGGAAGCAAAAAACTCCTAATCAGAAGAGCAAAAAGAAAAACAGAATAAAAAAAATATGAAGAAAGTGTAAGGAGCCTCTGGGACAACTTCAAGCATATCAACATGTGCATTATGGGGGTGCCAGAAGGAGAAGAAAGAGAGCAAGATATTGAAACCTATTTGAAGAAACAATTACAAAACTTCCCCTACCTGGTGAAAGAAATAGACCTACAAGTCCAGGAAGCACAGAGAATCCCAAACAAGAGGAACCCAAAGAGGCCCAAACCAAGACACCTCATAATTAAAATGCCAAGTGTTAAAGATAGAATCTTAAAAGCAGCAATAGAAAAGCAGTTAGTTACCAACAAGTGAGCACCCATATGACTGTCAGATCATTTCTCAACAGAAACTTTGCAGACCAGAAGGGAGTGGCAAGAAATATTGAAAGTGATGAATAGTAAGGACCTACAACCGAGATTACTCTACCCAGAAAAGCTCTGTTAGAATTGAGGATCATATAAAGAGCTTCACAAACAAGAAAAAGCTAAAGGAGTTCATCACCACCAAACCAATATTATATGAAATGTTGGAGGGTATTAATTAAGGAGAGGAAGAAGGAGGAGGATAAAATATGAACAACAAAATGGCAACAAATACGTATCTCTCAACAATCAAATCTAAAAATCAAAATAAATGAACAAGAAATCTAATGAACAAATAAACAGGTGAATGAAATGGAATCAGAGGCATGGAAGCATGGAACAGACTGATGAATCTCAGAGGGAAGCAGGGAAGGAGGGGCAGGAAGAGATTACATGTTCCTTTGTCCAGATCTTCACAGAGAGTGAAGGCCTGGGGTTGGGTGGGAATCGGGTGAAGGGGGACATAGGAGAAAAATAAGGGGGACATCTGTAATACTCTCAACAATAAAGATAAAAAACAAACAAATAAGAGTAGTATGTATCATCTCCCTGGTTGCTTTGAACACTGTTCTTTGACTTTGTCTTTCTGCAGTTATGCTATGATGTGCCTTGTATATTTTTGGTATATTTATTCTTACTGGAATGCATAGGGCTTCTTAGATCTATGACTTAATTTATTACATCCATTTTGAAAAATTTCCAGCCTGAATTTCGAATATTATTTCTTCCCAATTCCTCTTCTCTTTTCCTGGTCTCCCAGTCACAACATACATCACTGGATCACCGAGTCTCATGTGTATTTTGTGATATCTTTCATATTATTCACACTTTTGTTTTCTCATGCTTTAGTCGGGGTATTTTCTTCAGGCTTATCAGTTCACTTATTCTTTCTTTAGCTCTGTTTAATCTAATCTATCAATATCTCAATTTCACATATTGTATTTTTCAGTTCTAGAATTTTCTTTTGACTTTAATTTTTTAAAATGTTTTTATTGATTTTAGAGAGGGAAAAAGAAAGGAGAGAGAAACACTGACGAAAGAGAAACATCAATATCGATGGGCTGCCTCCTAGACACCCCTACTGGGGATCAAGTCTGCAACCCAGGCATATGCCATGACCGGGAATCAAACCTGTGACCTCTTGGTGCATGGGTCAATGCTCAACCACTGAGTCACACCAGTTGGGTTTCTTTTCACTTTTTAAAATTATTGTTTCCACTTCTCTGCTGAAATTCTACAACTTGGCATTTAGTCTCATCAGCATATTAATTGTAGTTATTTTGAAGTCCACATCTGATATCTCTACTATTGGACCCTCCGTGGGCTTGCTTTTATTATAGTGGGGTTTTTTCTATTTATTTCAGTTATAGATTTTCTTTTTGTTTATCTAGTAGGTTGTTTTTTATAATTTAGTGCCAGACATTGCATTTGAAAAAAATTAAGAGATAATATGAAACCTAGGATTATGTTATTTTCTTCCAGGGAGAATTTACTTTTGCTTCTGGTAGGCAGCTAAACCTGAGCACTAGCAATCCCAGATCATCGTAATCCAACTGCTAATTGAGATGATTGACATTTGGGCTTCAATTCATGGGAGAACTGATTACTATCCAGGATATACTTCTTTTGTGCTCCAAATAAAATGCTGGTTATTTACCAGTCTATTTTTCTAGGTCAAGCCCTGAATTCTACTTTTTCTCTCCCTCACCCTGTGAATCTGTCAAAAGTTTTTCTTACTTTTAAGCCTCACTGGGCCTATAATAAATGTTATTTTTAATCCTAGCATGATCCAATAAAAACCTTTTTAAAAATAAGAAGCATAAGGGGACTTATCTTCTAGATAATATCTTTGTCCCTTAAGCTCTCCTATGATTGTGTTCTTATTTATTAAAGGATGATCAATCATTTCTATCACTCACTTTGACTACTTATTGTTTGAACCTAAAATTAAATAGTGGCTAAATGTCAAGCAATATACCAAAGTACCAATATGTTCATTAATGTAAACTGTAGTTGTTTAGCCCTGGCTGATGTAGCTAAGTTGGTTGGGCATTATTCCATGCACGGAAAGGTTGCTGGTTCGAGTCCCAATCAGGGCACATGCCTGGGTTGCAAGCTCAATCTCTGTGCAGAAGGTAGCCAATAGATGTGTCACTCTAACATAGATGTCTCTCTCTCTCTCTCTCTCTCTCTCTCTCTCTCTTTTTCTCTTTCTCTCTAAAAATCAATAAAAATACATTTTCAAAAACTGTAGTTGTTTAACCAATATTAATCGATAAGAGCAGACTGATATAGCATGAGTTAGTGAGGATTTTAAGAGTATAGTTCACATAGAGTTTTTACATTAAAAATAACAAATTCAAACATTTTTATTTATTTTTTTTTAATTCAAACATTTTTAATATTTCTAAATCTTCTTGTAATTTTTATTGATTTGTTTTAAAGAGAGAGAGGAAGGGGGAGAGAGAAACATCAACTTTGTTGTTCTATGTATCCATGCACTCATTGATTCCCTCTTGTATATGCCCTGACCTGCAACGTTGGGGTTTCAGGACGATGCTCCAACCAACTGAGCTACCTGGCCAGGGCTCTAACTCTTGTAGAACATTATCAAACAAATGAATATTAGTACTTACTTTTACATCCCATTTTTGTGAAAAGGTTCTTCAGGTCAGGATGCTTAGCTTGTGACTGCACTCCACACACAAATATTTTTGAGATATTATTTGTTAAGTTTGACATATGGGCAACTGTGTACCACGAACCTGTATTGACCATTAAGATATCATCATCCACATTTAATAAAGCCTTTACAGAATGGACAGCAAGACTTCGAGATTTGTCCTGCAAGATATGGTATGATTAGAATTTCAAAGAATTTAACTAGAAGCATGAACTGACTTCTTCTGGTAAAAGAAAGTAGTTGGTAGGAGCCTTGAAGAGACACCTAACCCATTTTATTTTAAAACATCCTATACATTAAAATACAAAGTTAACAAAAATAACTGATATAAACTAATTTAAAACAAAGACCTTTGTTTAGCTTAAATTATGACTGTTACCATTTAACTTTGATTTGTAAGAGGTATATAATGCAATGCCAAAGTCCCTAAAATGTGATTAATAGATTAGTGATGTCCTGCCCATTCATAGTCATTCATGAAAACCCATTCATCTACTACTGCCATTCGTCCTTATTTTAAAAATTTTTTTATTGATTGATTTGAGAGAGAGAGGAAAGAAGAATGAGAGAGAAACATCAATTTGTTGTTCCACTTATTTATGCATTTATTGTTTGATTCTTGTATGTTCTCTGAGAAGGGATCAAACCAGCAACCTTGGAGTATCAGAACAATGTTTAACCAACTGAGCTACCTGGCCAGGGATACTGCCATTCTTTCTTCCCTATTACATTGTAATTTAAATTGCTGCTAGTTCATAGAGCTTAAAAAATGGCTGACAAGCATATAAATGGAAGCTACACAGACTGGGATTCTGCAGTTGATCCAGAATCTCTAATTAGGGTGTCTCTCTAATATAAGGCCAAAATTCTGCCCAAGAATATGGGTCCAGTAAAGGAATAAACCTTAGAAGACAAGGTAAATGTGAGCTAAGAATTGGAATCTAAGGACATAAAAATTAATTTAACTTAATATTTTAGACCTCTTATTTTTCATTTTATGGAAACCTCATTATACCTCATATTCTCTTCCTGCAGACATTACACACCTCTTACAAATCAAAGCTATAAGACTATATTAAAGAGTTAATGGGAAAGTATCACACACTGCATTTTCAAATGCAGGATGGCTCTAGCATTTTCCACAGAAATATAAGGAAGAAAGGTACATCATTGTACCTTCTCTTGAATCTTCCCTTGGGAGAGAAAAATATAGCTGCCAGGAATTCAAGTCTCCCCACGTATAGAATCTGGGGAAAGAATATGTTCTTTTACAACTTCACATAGGACAAAGATGCCAAAGAACAATAGGAACACTGATTGGAGAGATATTAATTTTATTCAAGGTGGAAATTAGAAACCTCCCTGATAATCTGTAAAAATATAATCAGTTTGTCAGATTTTATTTTATTTCTTTTTTGTTGTTGATAATCCTCACCTGAAGATATTTTTCTATTGATTCTTAGAGAGAGTGGAAGAAAGGGAGGGGGAGAGACAGAGAGAGAGAAAAGCAATGATGTGAGGGAGAGTGGTTGCCTCCCCCCTGTACCCCGACTGGGGCTGGGGATTGAGCCTGCAACCAAGGTACATGCCCTTGACCAGAATTGAACCCAGGACTCTTCAGTCCCTGGGGCCAATGCTCTATCCAGTGAGCCAAATCGGCTACAGCAGGTTTTATTTTTCAGTGGAGAGATTCTTTGGATAAGTAGGATTATTGAGAATCACAATGAATAAAAGTGTTAATTTACCTGAAATATGAGTTTATAATCTTTGAAGAGATCTATATTTAGAAGATCACTTTTAAGATGAGATGGAAAAAGTAAGACATCATAGCAATGTTGGTCCACAGCAAAGACTTTTCCACCAGTATGCAATACAGTTTTGACTTTAGTGTAGCCTCTTTTCTTCAAACTAAAATAAACTTCTTCAGGGCTGTAAAAATACAACATTAGGTTGTAACTACAAATATATTACATTAAAAATCTATTTAACACTAGCATCTTTTCTTACAAAAAAAACAAAACACAAAGACACCACTCCATATATTACATTTAATGGAACTTACAATTTTAGGCAACAATTAGTTAAAAGATAGAGACAGAAAAGCTAACCTATTTACATGATTATCTTTGGTAGTTTGGTGAGAAGATTCTGAACTAAACTATGATTCTCCAATAACTCCCCCATTTAAAAGGTAATATTTCTTATCACATTATTTTGAAATATGAATAAAGAATTTGATTAAAACTCTTACCTAATTTTTAAAGTATTTATCCAAGCATAAAGTGGCAACGTGGAGGCCCTTAGTTCCTGGTTCCTAACTGTTTCTGGAAGAATGTGGTCAATTGAAAGGGCATCATGTTTGATTCGACATCTTGCCAATGCCGCAGCCAATTTTGTCTTAAAACTAGAGACAGAAAATCCATTCTTGGTGATTACTGCATTGAAGACAAGTCTATCAATTTTCCACTGGAAACATTAACAAATTAGATTTCAAATTTTAACAAATCCTTCAGTAATTCTATTTCAAATTTTTATAGTCTAAAATAAAAAATGGCCATATTTGAAAATAGAAATCCAATAATCCTGCTTCCTCTTTTCAGTTTTTGCTGCCCCTGTATAGTTTACTGTGCATCTGCTCAGATACTTATATCAAGTGCTAGTTTCAAGGCAAATTTAATGTAGTGAGAGAGGTGTAGGATTTAGAGTCAGACAAACCTGAAGTTAAATTCAGGTTCTGTCACTTATTTATTAGCTGTGTGACCTTAAGACAGCAACAGTGCAGTATTTTTTTTAGGGGGGGGGAGAGGAAGGGGAGGAGAGAGAGAGAGAGAGAGAGAGAGAGAGAGAGACAGAGAGAGAGACATTGATTTTGTTGTTCCACTTATTTATGCATTCACTGGTTGGTTCTTGTATGTGCCTTGACCTGGGATCAAACCCACAACCATGGTATATGAGGACAATGCTCCAACCAACTGAGCTACCAGGCCAAGGTAGTCTTGATAAGATTAAGGAACTTGCATGAATCTGTATCAAGCCCTTCCTAGTTCTGATTATCCCAAGCCTCAAAGTTCCAAACAACAGAAAAGAAAAAGAATTGGTTAGCATGACCATGAAGACCCAATCATTTTTCTTGATCTCACAGCCCCAATCCTATATAATAAAGAGCTAATATGCAAATGGTTGTCACACCCTCGTGCCCTCGGAGCCGGAGTACCTGAGGCTGGGCCAGGGGACCTGAGGCCGCGCCCCCCGCCCAGCAGGGCTTGACAGGGGACCTGAGGCTGTGCCCTCCACCCTGTGGGGCTTGACAGGGGTGGAGCCGGCCAAGTATGGGTTTCGCGTGATTTCGAGGCCACACACGTGGGCGGGGACTTGACTCTGGGTTCCGAAGAGCACCCCAGACTCTGACAGGAGGGAGATTTTCATATACATTTTACTAATTTTCTTTCATCTCTGACACTTCTATTATAGAGAAAGGGCAAATAAAATATTAAAACATTTCCTCTAATTAATTCCGTTAATGTGCACTAACTTTGTGCACCAGGCCACTAGTTTTTAATAAATGAGAATACAAGACTTTCTTTTGACCCATATTCATATCATTTTCACAGTAGGAATCTAATTGAATAATAAACCTCAAGGATAACCTTGAGCCCTAGCTGGTTTGGCTCAGTGGATAGTGTGTCGGCATACAGACTGAAGCATCCCAGGTTCAATTCCAGTCAAGGGCACATGCCTGGGTTGCAGGCTCAGTTCCCAATGGGGACTGTGCAGGAGGCAGCCAATCAATGATTCTCTCTCCTCATTGATTTCTATCTCTCTCATCATTAATGTTTCTATCTCTTTCTCCCTCTCCCTTCCTCTCTGAAATCAATAAAAACATGTTTTTTTAAAAAAAGGAACTAGAAAAAAATAACTTTAAATGAGAAATAGGGAAGAGAATCCACAAAAGAGTCAAGTACAACCAGGGTGATGTGTGTGACTGCCAGAAGCTTAATAAAATTAAGCTTATTATCTACTTGGTAGAATGAGAACTTTTCACTTAAAAATGTGTTTATGTGTGAATATGTATACGTGCATAGGGGAGTTGGAGAGGAAGAAAGAGAAGAAGAGGGAGAGAACAAACATAGAGGCACTTGGAAGGGAAAGTGTTTTCAAACATGAAGTCTTCTAGGGCTACAATAAAATTAGATTGGTGTAGTCCTATGTACTAATGTCACAAAACTCCAGGAAGGGATACTAAAAACAATTACATAATACATTAATGCACATAAAAGAATACATTAATATAAAGGAGGTAACAGTTCTATATTATACACTGTGAATTGTTTCTGAGTACAAACTATTTTTTATTAAATAATCTGTCCAGCCGAAACCGGTTTGGCTCAGTGGATAGAGCGTCGGCCTGCGGACTGAACCGGACATCATCCAGAACCACAGGAAGGCTGGCTGAGTGGAAATTCTACAACTAGAAGGAAAGAGAAAAGCATACCGAGACTCAGAGGAGGTGCGGTGTGGAAGTAAAATAAAGAGGTACAGAGACGCATGTGGAGAGGGTTGGTGGCTGAGAACAGGGTTGTCTTTTTCAATCGGGAGGGAATCTCAAGCTCTGAGCTCCAGTTCCGAGTGAGTCTCTGGGGACCCAGACTCATACAGGAGAAACTGGACAGTCTGGCATCGGTCGGAACTCGAGGGCAGCTTTCTCTCGGGGGTGCTTGCAGCGATTGCCGGAACACTGAGAAGCAGGGCCTCTGAGGGCAGGACTGAGAGCAGCCATAACTGCTTGCTCCGCCCAGTTGATCCCCTGGGACCTAGCCCCACCCAAGCCATGGAGGCCTTTGCATATGAAAGGCCTGGCCCTTTGCAATCTGATAATTACCTAACAAACTACAGCTGGCCAAAGGCCCCAGGGCAATTTGCATTGTGTCACAGCTGGCTCCTGCTGGATAGCCTCAGGCAGAGGCTAGATTAGCACCTCCTTAGAGATCCAGGAGCCAGTGTGCCTGGTGGTCAGTTTGGGACCATCCAGATTGCAGCTCGTCGGATCCATAAAGGACACACTCAGGGAGCAGACTCAGTGACCACCAAAGCCCCACCGAAGCAAGTCTTGCCCCAGGGGGGTGTCTCCAGCACAGAGGTTCTCCCACTGCAGACACCG
>NW_006287462.1:4575885-4580099 GCF_000327345.1 Myotis davidii | reverse complement strand
CCTATGGATGACAGTGCGGGGGGGCAGGTAAGGGCAGAGGGTGGGGTGGGAACTGGGTGGAGCAAAGCTATGAGGGGAAAAAAGAGGAACAACTGTAATAATCTGAACGATAAAGATTTAATTTTAAAAAATAAAAAAATAATCTGTCCAAATACCTACATAGTTCAAATTTAATGCATATATAGTTGGTCCTTGGGTTATGTCAGAGATCCATTCCTACGGCGCTATGAAACATGATTTTCGCCATAAGTTGGAACCCACCTACATAAGCACCTACATCACTCACATGGAGCACATACAGAGCAGTAATGAAGTGAAACAGTAAAAAAAATTTAAAGACAGATAACAATTCCTGACCTTTATTTGTGGTAAATAATAAAAAACATAAAGCACATATGTACATATGTCGAATGACGGAACTTTTTTTTAATAAATAAATGGGAGATGGCGATGTAACCACGAAATGACGTACGAGTCTGACGTAACCCGAAGACTATCTGTAAATGTATTGACTGGACTATTTAATCATGAAATATAAAGATTAGAGATATGGCCACTATGGAAGACAGTATGGAGTTTCCTCAAAAAACTGAAAATGGAACTCCCATTTGACCCTGTGATCCCATTTCTAGGAATATATCCCAAGAAACCAGAAACACCAATCAGAAAGGATATATACACCCCTATGTTCATAGCAGCACAATTCACCATAGCTAAGATCTGGAAACAGCCTAAGTGCCCATCAGTAGATGAATGGATTAGAAAACTGTGGTACATCTACATGATGGAATACTATGCTGCTCTAAAAAGGAAGGAACTCTTACCATTTGCAACGGCATGGATGGAACTGGAGAGCATTATGCTAAGTGAAATAAGCCAGTCAATGAAGGAAAAATACCACATGATCTCACTCATTCATGGATAATAGAGACCATTATAAACTTTTGAACAATAATAGATACAGAGGCAGAGCTGCCTCAAACAGATTGTCAAACTGCAGTGGGAAGGCCGGGGAGGGTTGGGGGGCAAGAGGTAGGGGGGTAATGAGATCAACCAAAGGACTTGTATGCATGCATATAAGCATAACCAATGGACATAAGACACTGGGGGGTAGGGGAGGCTAGGGGACTATCTAGGGCAGGGGCAAAAAAATGGACACATATGTAATACTCTTTGTAATACTTTAAGCAATAATAAAAAAAAAAGATTAGAGATATGGCCCTAACTGGTTTGGCTCAATGGACAGAGCGTCAGCCTGCGGACTCAAGGGTCCCAGGTTCGATTCCGGTCAAGGGCATGAACCTTGGTTGCGGGTACATCCCCAGTAGGGAGTGTGCGGGAGGCAGCTGATCGATGTTTCTCTCTCATTGATGTTTCTAACTCTCTATCCCTCTCCCTTCCTCTCTGTAAAAAATCAATAAAATATATATATTTTAAAAAAGATTAGAGATATGAAACCTAGAAAAATATATGTATTGTGTATATGGGTAAGTACAGGGAGAAATAATTTTCCAAATTTTAATATCATTTAATCACACAAAAAGTAATTTAAAGTATATATACAGTTATAAATATTTTATATAAATATCAGATTGAGGACAAAGACCAAATCTAAATGCTATTAGAATAACCAAACATATTACTTCTGTAAATGAAATACTCTAGCTACCAAAAAAAAAAAAAGTTTTCCAGAGCTGTGAGGCAGACTGCAATGATGAAAATGGAAGCAAAAATAGCCTTTCCTAACTTTTCTGAGCCAGAAGTCCATCTCCTGCAACAATTTTAATGTTATCATGGAAAACTGCTCAATTTTCTCTTTTTACCAGTGTCCCCATTGTACATATAGCCAGAGCTTCCTTTCTATATGTTAAATTGTAGTTATGTAATTCCTAAGCTTAACCTCCATTCCACAATTTCTCATGGCTACAACCAACATGAGCTATGACTATGTCCTATCTTTAATCTTCCAGAGTACTCAGCCAAGCCTCAAATCCTAGCAGTGGTTCTCAACCTGTGGGTCGCGACCCCTGAAAATACATCCTGCATATCAGATATTTACATTACAATTCATAACAGTAGCAAAATTACAGTTGTGAAGTAGCAACAAAAATAATTTTATGGTTGGGGGTCACCACAACATGAGGAACTGTATTAAAGGGTCGCGGCATTAGGAAGGTTGAGAACCACAAAGGCAAGGAGTGGTAGCATATAAACATTAAAGCCTTCCTGAAAGTTGAATTCTGTCTACTCCCCTTTCTAACTCTATGACATTAGATAGGTTCCTTTAACCTCTCAATGCCTCCATTTTCCAATGTGTGGAAATGATAAGAGTGTCTACCTTATAAGGTAATTATGTCAAGAGTTTCTTATAACAGTGATTGATACATATTAAGTGCTCAATAAATGTAAGCCATATTACTCCACTACATGAATCCTCTGGTCTCAGCCTTCAATAATTTAAATGAAACTGCTTGATTCCCCATCTATATATATAAAAGCCTAAGCAACCAAAACAACCGAACGGACAGCTGAACAGGCTGTGTGGGGCGACCAGGCCAGCGAAAGTGAGGGACGACCAAACGACTGAGCAGCAGGTATGGGGCAACCAGGCCAGCAGGGAGGTTAGTGAGGGCCGACCAAACGACTGAGCAGTGGGCTGCATGGGTCAACCAGACCAGCGGGGGTGGGAGGGCAGTTGGGGGTGACCAGGCTGGCAGGGGGACAGTAAGAGGCGACCAGGCTGGGGGGGGTGGGAGGGGGAGTTGGGGGCGACCAGGCCAGCAGAGGGGGAAGTTAGGCAGGCAGGCGGGCAGTTAGGAGCCAGTGGTCCCGGATTGTGAGAGGGAGGTCCGACTGCCTCTTTCCAAGTGTAGACATCCCCCTAGGGGTCCTGGATTGGAGAGGGTGCAGGCTGGGCTGAGGGGATCCTGCCCCCCATGCACGAATTTCATGCACCGGGCCTTTAGTAACAATGTAAAATCAGATATTATACTGACAACTGTTTCAAATTATCTGTTAGATAAGAATCTTCCTACAAGATTGTTGTTGTTGCTATAAACTGCTTTCTATTATGGTTCAACAGCATAATAACAAAAGCCCTAACAACAATAGCACTTAATGTTTATTGACCATTTACTATGTGTCTGGTTCTAATCTATGCATTTTATATACATTAGTTTAATTAGCTCTCCACACCACCTTTTTATTATCTCCATAGTAGGTTTCTGCTAATATTTAGGATAAAAACAAAATCAAAACATGTTTGTTTTTAACTAAGTAAAAGTTTGTGTGTTTTCTCAATTTGTCAAAGCAGTGGGTTCTTATCTACTGTTGGAATTCTCATTTGACACAGGATAGATTTTTTTTAAAGCTATAAACAAAGCTAAGTAAATAAATATCTATTTCAAATGAAATTTAATTTATGTATGTGCAAAAATTCTTAAGAATTTTTCATGATTTTCCAAATACAAGTTGGATCTTACAACTTGATTTAAACAAAAGATTTAACCTGTTCAATACTGTTGTTTTCTTAAGGTTTTTTACTGATTTTTAGAAAGAGCGGAAGGGAGAGGGGGAGAAAAAGAGAGAAAGATTGATGGGAGAGGGAAATATCCATCAGCTGCCTCCTGCATGCCCCCTACAGGGGATTGGCATGTGTCCTTAACAGGAATTGAACCAGCAACCTTTTGGTGCACAGGACAACGCCCAACCAACTGAGCCACACCAGCCAGGGTTTCAATACTGTGTGTTTTCTAATACATTTTTTATTTTTAGAGAGAGAGAGGGTAAGGAAGAGGGATAGAGAGAAACACTGATGAAAGAGAAACATCATCTATCGGCTGCCTCCTGCATGCCCCCTAATGGGGATTGAGCCGCAACCCAGGCATGTGCCCTGACCAGGGATCAGCCCAATGACCTCTGCTTCCTCAACCCCTGAGTCACACCGGCTGGGCTCAATACTGTTTTAAATCCTCACTCGAGGATGTTTTGTTTTTTACTGATTTTAGAGAGAGGAAGGAAGACAGAGAAACACTGATGTGGGAGAGAAACATCGATTGATTGCCTCCTGACCAGGAATGGAACCCTAAACCTAGTAATGAGCTCTGACTGGGAATGGAACCCACCACCTTTTGGTGTATGGGAAGAAGCTCCAACCAACTGAACACCAGCCAGGGCAGATTAATATTGCTTTTAAAAGGAAGGAACTCTTACCA
>NW_006287462.1:4568993-4575811 GCF_000327345.1 Myotis davidii | reverse complement strand
TCACTGGGGGATAGGGGAGTCTAGGGGACTGTCTAGGGCGGGGGGAAAAATGGACACATATGTAATACCCTTTGTAATAAAAAATTAAAAATTAAAAAAAATTGCTTTTAAAGGAATGTAAGAAACCTGTGAACTTTTATATTTTTCTCTATAAAATTTGACATGTATTATACATTATACTGCATAGAATTTTGCCAATGAAAATACTAATGATTCCACATAAAACATCCTTTTTACTTTTACAGTTACCTGTTAAGAAGGTCTTCTACTTCTTGAACTTCCACTATGTACTGCTGGTTATCAGAAAGGAGACGAGCTTGAAATTTTCTATCTTGAAAATCATACAGCATCACAATAATTAAACTGCTCAAATGATCTGGCTACCAAGGGGAAACACACAAAAAGAAAAGTATATAAACAATATCTAATAGCACTATTTTCCATTCCATTATGTTTCATAAAAGGGCAGGAATATGACTATATTTACAGAGTCTGGCTGGATTGAGAGAAAAAGACCTCAAATAGAAAGAAAAAAAAAAGCGCCCAGTACAAAATAGATCTTTCAATGAAGACAATTTTTGGTATGTTCATCAAAGTGAAAGGACTAGGGCCAGTATTAGAAGCATTTGAAGTAAAAAGAGTTAAGAATATACTTTAAAGAGGTGTCAGCATTTAGAAAACTAGCTATGACTTAAACCTGAAGGCTTTTTCAGTACTTTGGAAATAACAATCAGGAGACAGCTAATTATATAAAAGGCATCTACTTACTATTGTAGTACTTGGAAAGATGCAGCTATCTATTAATATAGTTTCCAAAATACCTTGATCTGCAAGACAAGGTAAATGTCTGTTACTGAATATACCAAAGCTGAAAATGAAAACTTTGGAATCAAAGTACACTTTAGACAATGTCATAAAATACATTTACTTGCATAGCTAAACTATACCTCAATTCTTGATAAAGATTTAAATTACAATGGCATGATGAAATAGTTGCAATTGTTATGAATTTGGACCCTAATGACCCAGACTCCACAGGGAATCACAGCCAAAGGTGCATTATCTGAATAGGCAAAGATATGTCTTTTGAAAAACATTGAAGATCTCATTCATAATGTCTTATCTTGCTATGTATTGCTGGATTCAATTTGCTAATACTTTATTTAGGATTTTTGTTCTATGTTTATGTTCGTGAGGGGTGGTCTATAACTTCTAATATCCTTGTCACTGTTGGTGCACATCTTGGTCCTTTCCAAAGGCACCCAGCCACAGCAGAGGAAGCCACAAGCTGTGGATTGCGGATAGCTCCAACAGGGTATACAGGGCCTGTCAGAAACAGCACCTGACACTGTCCTGAGATTAGGAGGCATAACAGATCTACCTAATACATAGTCACAAACTCAAATAGGCAGCCAAAATGGGGAGACCAAAAACAAAAACAAAAAACGAGCCCCAAACGAAAGAACAAGAGAATTCTCCAGAAGAAGACTAAATAAAATGGAGATAAGGAGTTTATCAGACATAGAGTTCAAAATAATGATGGCAAAGATGGCATGAGGACAGATAAAGTAACTATGAAAAATGACATAGCACTAATAAAGAACACAGTGGAAGGAATACACAGCAGATTAGGGGAAGCCAAGGATCAGATCAGTGAATTGGAAGACAGGGTAGAAAAAAATCACTCAGTCAGAGAACCAAAAAGAAAAAAATAATTAAAAAACAGGAGGTCAGCTTAAGGGGTACCAGAAGGGGAAAAAAGTGAGCAAGGGATTCAGAACGTGTTCTCAAAGCATACATTAAGCAATTAGAAGGGTTTTTTGCTGACAGGTTAGATGATTCTGAAATGACCAGGTTAAAGGCACACCAGTACCTGGTATTTATAATTCACTAACTACTATATACACCTAGAGAAGTTGGAGAAAGAATTAAGCCATCAATGAAATCAACAATTTCAGAGACATATCTTTCCTTAAGGTTTTTTCTATCTTTTTTTTAAAAGAAATTTATTTTTTAAGAAATCATTTTGCCAGTTTTTCTTTGTTTTAAATATTTAGTATTCCTTGAAACATCCAGAGATTCTTCGGGGAAAAAAAAAAAAAAGCCCTGGCCAGGTAGCTCACTTGGCTAGAGCAGTGGTCGGCAAACTGCGGCTCGTGAGCCACATGCGGCTCTTTGGCCTCTTGTGTGTGGCTCTTTCACAAAATACCCACTTCTGCGCATGGGCCACCAAGTTTCCATCGCACTGTACGTGTGCACCTGCACGTGGTATTTTGTGGAAGAGCCACACTCAAGGGGCCAAAGAGCCGCATGTGGCTCGTGAGCCGCAGTTTGCCAACCACTGGGCTAGAGCATTGTCCTGCTACACCAAGGTGGCAGGTTTGAACCCCAGTCAGGGCACATACAAGAATCAACCAATGAGTACATAAATAAGTGGAACAACAAATCGGTGTTTCTCTTTCTCTCTCTCTCCCTCTCTCTTTAAAATCAATAAATAAAATTTAAAAGCAAAACAAATTAGCTTCTAATACTTAATAGGAATAGGTTATTCTTCATTACCTCCTTTAGCAAAAAGGTGACCTTCAGGCTATTTAGTAAAGCAGGAGTAGTGGTTTTCTTCATTTCAAAAAACATTATACTGAGCCCTTTAAACCTTAGGTTAATCAGATATATACTCTCAGCTTTGATAGAGCTTATGCACAAAGAAGGACATCAAAGGAGCAAACAAAACTGGAAAACATAAAACCCAACCAAAGGAATATACTTAACATTTGTATAATTAAGGGATTTTCTCAGACATTATTTTTTCTTCTCTTGTACTTCCTAAAAGAAAGTAATATGATCTAATTACTTGTTTACAAATTCACCAGAAAACAGACCATTACCCAAGCTCTCTTTAGCTTGTACATTAACCTTTTCAGCTTTACTGCTCCTATAAAATCTTATGAAAGAAACCCTAGTTTTCTTTTCTGAACCTATACTGTATAAACCAAATATGAGCTTACAAAATATCATGTGAAAGTATTGATAAAACACTGCTAATGCAGAAGATAAATGTGAAATTACAAGAGCCTCCAATATTTTAAAGCAAAATATCAGGTCTTTAATTATCTTGAAAACTCATTGCACTTAGGAATTCAGGGTTTTACTCTACTCAAACATTCAGAAATTACTCAGATGATAACTTAAGCAATATATTATTATTCTAAGAAAATATTTGTACCAAGTACACAACCAAAGTCATCTTACTTTAGAATTTGAACATTTTTAACAAAAGCAGGTTTGTAAAAGCCTATGATGATAATAATTTATCTGAATGGGATGTTCTGGGTCATTAAACAATATCAAATAGGGCCCAACTGGTGTGGCTCAGTGGTTGAGGGTGGATCCATTAACCAGGAGATCACAGTTCAATTCCTGGTCAGGGCACATGCCTGGGTTTCAGGCTCAATCTCTAGTAGTGGGCCTACAGGAGGCAGCTGCTCCATGATTCTCTCTCATAATTTATGTTTCTATCTCTCTCTACCTCTCCCTTCCTCTCTCTGAAATCAATAAAAACATGTATTTTTTTTAAATCAATAGTAACAAGACCCTTTCATAAAACAAAGACTGAGAGAATAAAAGATAATCTACTACACACATGACCATCTAATTAGTGCATAATTTTACATAAAATAATTTCAGACTTTTAGTAGTGATTTCTAAAGGTAAGATTCAAAATTCTATTAGGAAAACAAAGTGTCTATAATAGAGTCTTGGCATTAACATTAAATACCAACTAATCAACACAGATGCCCAGTCTGCATTTCATTCTTGCGGGGAAAAGTGTAAAAATGTTCATTTGACTCACTGGTTGGTCTGTAGGATTAAACTGGAGGAGGAAAAATGGTTAAGATAGATTTTAAAAGAAAATATCACAATCAGGAGAAAAGAAATGAAAACTAAAGGAAAGCTGCCTCTCAACATTAAATTTTTCTCTATATTGACAAATTCCTGGCCTTAAAGTTGACATCATCTCGGCAGACAACCAAAAATATAGAATCATATCTAAGAAATTAATGGAACATTTTCCTAGAAGGGGATGTGCGGGAGGCAGCCAATTGGTGTTACACTCTCTCCCTCTCTCTCTAAAATCAATAAAAACATATTTTAAAAAGAGATTGAAATGAATGGGGCATTTTAATTCCACTGAACAATTGTTAACCGCCTATGTACAAGGAGGCCCCGGAAAGTATTAATACGAAAAACAGATAGGCAAATGAGTAGCTGCCCTTTGAAGATCTCTTTAGGAAGCTATGTGCTTACCACTCCAACCATGCTAATACTCCAAATATTTCCAGAACTTCTTTTTGTAACTGTATTCAGTCAGTTTACAAGCAGCCAACATAAACTTTACAGTTTAAATAACAAAGTGTGTTATAATGTACACTTTGTTATTTACATTAAAGTTTAAGGCCACTACAACAACAAATGTCTACAAGGCCTTTGACTTCTGCTCTCCTAGTAACAATATTTGGTTCTATCCTGGGACCTGCTCCCCACACTCAGAAGTTAGTAATTAACCACCACTGAGGAAATCTGAAACGCGGCATCTCAAGCCCCAGAAGGAAATCAGAAAGCAGAATTCTGCAAAGGTTTGGAGGAACGAATGTCTAAGCTCCCCAAATCAAAGCTACTGACGATAAATGGGGTCATCTTCATTGGGGTTGATTTAATTTCGATATTCATTTTTTATATATTGCACTTTTTCTTCTTATTCCCTCCCTGTTCCTCTCCCTGACCCTCTTACTGGTTTTTACTTTATATTTTTTGAGAGCCTCGAACACTAAAACACAAGATGTAAACACAGAGAATGGAGAGAAATACCCAA
The DNA here is from genome assembly GCF_000327345.1 of Myotis davidii. NCBI lineage: Eukaryota > Metazoa > Chordata > Mammalia > Chiroptera > Vespertilionidae > Myotis > Myotis davidii. Next base: position 4,570,941 of record NW_006287462.1, on the reverse strand, counting down.
GGAGAGGGAAAGTGAGGACGGGTGCTTCAATGGGTCCTTGTTCTCCCTGCTAATGGGAGTGTTTCCTTGTTCAATTCAATGACCGAATTACATCGAAGGCACCATGCTAGACAAAATCTACCCTGAAAAACAGCTCTTGGCCTGAAAAAGCCTGTTTTGCTGGAACTCTCCTCATTCCTTGACATTTGCAACCGACTAGAGATACTCATATGCATGGAAACAAAACGTGGCATCCTCATGTTCTTTTCTCTCACACTGTTGTTTCTCTGTTTCTCTCTCTCTCTCTCTTTCTCTCTCTCTCTCTCTCTCTCTCTCTCTCTCTCTCCTTCTCTCACTCTCTCTCCCTCTCTCTCTAAAATCAATAAAAACATATTTTAAAAAGAGATTGAAATGAATGGGGCATTTTAATTCCACTGAACAATTGTTAACCGCCTATGTACAAGGAGGCCCCGGAAAGTATTAATACGAAAAACAGATAGGCAAATGAGTAGCTGCCCTTTGAAGATCTCTTTAGGAAGCTATGTGCTTACCACTCCAACCATGCTAATACTCCAAATATTTCCAGAACTTCTTTTTGTAACTGTATTCAGTCAGTTTACAAGCAGCCAACATAAACTTTACAGTTTAAATAACAAAGTGTGTTATAATGTACACTTTGTTATTTACATTAAAGTTTAAGGCCACTACAACAACAAATGTCTACAAGGCCTTTGACTTCTGCTCTCCTAGTAACAATATTTGGTTCTATCCTGGGACCTGCTCCCCACACTCAGAAGTTAGTAATTAACCACCACTGAGGAAATCTGAAACGCGGCATCTCAAGCCCCAGAAGGAAATCAGAAAGCAGAATTCTGCAAAGGTTTGGAGGAACGAATGTCTAAGCTCCCCAAATCAAAGCTACTGACGATAAATGGGGTCATCTTCATTGGGGTTGATTTAATTTCGATATTCATTTTTTATATATTGCACTTTTTCTTCTTATTCCCTCCCTGTTCCTCTCCCTGACCCTCTTACTGGTTTTTACTTTATATTTTTTGAGAGCCTCGAACACTAAAACACAAGATGTAAACACAGAGAATGGAGAGAAATACCCAAGGAGAGGGAAAGTGAGGACGGGTGCTTCAATGGGTCCTTGTTCTCCCTGCTAATGGGAGTGTTTCCTTGTTCAATTCAATGACCGAATTACATCGAAGGCACCATGCTAGACAAAATCTACCCTGAAAAACAGCTCTTGGCCTGAAAAAGCCTGTTTTGCTGGAACTCTCCTCATTCCTTGACATTTGCAACCGACTAGAGATACTCATATGCATGGAAACAAAACGTGGCATCCTCATGTTCTTGCAGCTGCACCCCCAGGCCGGGCGCTACTCACACTTGAGGGCGCTGAAGGCCAGCTCATAGGCCAGGTGCTGGAAGGACTCGTCCTCGGTCCCGCTGGACAAGGGCCGCAGGGGCTCCTTCCCATACTTGATCAAGACTTTCTCCGGTGACGTTTCGACTCGGATGCCCTGGAAGACGTTCGCTGCCATAACGTACACGGGGTCCGGATACCCAGTTTTGTCGGGGGTACCACCTGCGTCCTGCTCTCTGGACGCTTCGTCGTCCGACAGCGCCAGGCAAGCGAGCTGGGAGAGCTCCTCGGCGTTGCTTTCGTTGGGAAACTGCAGTTCACTGGGCTCCAGCATGGCTGCCCCCGGCCTGCCCTCCGTTACAATTCCGATGTTCCGGGAAAAGGTTTCGCTGGTGCCTTAAGCATCGTCTGTGTGGAAAGGAGAGGTTATCTCAGCACATCACTCACTCTCTCTCTGCAGGACCACGCCGGCGCCCCCCTCGGCTGTGGCCTTTGAGACTGAGAGGTGACATGTACTGGCCGATCCAAGCATCCTCGACGCCGAGCCCGACAAGCCCCCACGAAGTCACACACTCAGGAGGGGAGAGGGATGGAGAC
>NW_006287462.1:4563304-4568718 GCF_000327345.1 Myotis davidii | reverse complement strand
GTACGCCTCCTCCGCCTCGAGGAGCTCTTCCGCCTCGGGTCTAGTCTCCATGGCAACCGGGAACGGGGCGGAGGGCGTGGGCGCCTGGGGGCGGGGCTCCGGACACCGCCCGAGGGCAGTTCCCGCGGGATTTGGCCCGGGCCGCCTCGGGCTCCGCGAGTGGCTCTTCCCGCCTCTCGGGACACCTGTGCCAGCCCCGCCCACCCCGACGTCGCGCGACCCCAACGCGGACTGGGGGTCCTTGACGTCCCCAGAATGGCGAGTGGCCCCTCTTTCCCGTCACACCCCCCGTGGCTCCCGGAAAGCCAGATGTTGTGTCGCTGACAGCACCCAGTTTAGCGGGGTTAGCAGAGGCGCAGGAAATGCCAACAGGTGGGTGTAGAACTACTGAGGAAAAGGGAAAAAAGGAGAGACTTAATGTAGTCTGTGGTTTTTTGTTTGGTTGTTTGTTTTTAAATATATTTTATTGATTTCAGAGAGGAAGGGAGAGGGAGAAAGAGATAGAAACATCAATGATGAGAGAGAATCATTGATTGGCTGCCTCCTGCACGCCCCCTACCGGGGATCTTGCCCACAACCAGGGCATGTGCCCTTGACTGGAATCGAACCTGGGACCCTTCAGTCGCAGGCCGATGCTCTCCCCACTGAGTGAAACCAGCTAGGGCCCCTGGTTGTTTTTTGGCTACAGTAACTGACAGACGGACTCTCCCAGGATAAGCTATTTAAAGATCTCTGCCAATTTAAGACCACATCCCTCCTTAACAGACTGCCTGCAGAGACAGGCGCTGCTGAAATGGACCTAGGAAAGATCCAATTCGCCCCACCTTCCAAATTATAGAATGCAAGGGGGAACATATATAAACCTCCCCCGAGGGTTTTAATCTGGCTATTTTTAATCTCAGAGCCCTAGAACGAAGCTGCATCAAAGAAAAGTCTTAAACATGGAAAAATACTCATTGATTTCTAGAATAAAACCACATGACTGAGATTTGAGTTTATTGTTGAGTTTCTGTGCATTTTAAACACTTCATTGATGGCCTTTAAAACCTATTTTTGTTATCTTCGAAGTGCATGTTCTAAAACCAAGAAAGAAAGGAAAAGATTGCTTTATTTTTCTATGGCTACTTTGTATCTTCTCCAGCCAATTTCAGGTCTGGTAGTCTGAAATTGGGGCCACTCATCATTAAAATTTTAATGCCAGTTGAAATATCTAGGTCCTTTTTGCATGCACTCTAATTTCTTACAATAAAATTCAATAAACTAATACAAACGTGAATACATAAAGGTCACGCAATGAAATGTCACATGTATGTACTTTACATTTCCTGGTTTAGAAAAACCTTTTGTAAAATAGAATTAGGCATTAAATTATGGAAGAAACTTGATAAATTATGTTTCAAGTTAAACAACTAAATCTTTTAAAGAAATTAATAAAATACATGCTAATACCTATTTAAAAGAAAAAAAAATCTGCTAGATACTTGGTCCCTATCTTCTCCATAAGGTGAAAACAGAACAAAGTCTACAAGATGAGTGAAGTTCTTAATTCTGGACTGAGATCAAACAAAGTCATATGAAAAAGCTTGCAAGTGCAAGTTTGCTAAATATACTTAAGGTCAATAACTCTAGAGACCCTACTGACTCCTGTTTAGGAATCTCAGAAATTTGCCCAACTATTTTGTATAAGTGGTCCAATCTGGAAAGTAAACACAATTCACACTAACATTATTATGGATACTCAGGGATTCTAAATTGTGGTCCCTAGTCCTTCTCGTGGTGTGTGAAATAGGAAGGGCTAGACTTTAGCATTTGATTAACTTGCATCTGTGAAATCTTAGGCAAGTTTTTAACATCCTTTGGCCTCAGTTTGGCACCATTCAATTTTTATTATAAATATTTGCGCCCAGCTGGTGTGGCTCAGTGGTTGAGCGTCAACCTATGAACCAGGAGGTCACAGTTTGATTTCCAGTCAGGGCACATGCCTGGGTTGCAGGCTCAATCCCCAGTGTGGGGTGTGCAGGAGGCAGCCAGTCAATTATTCTCTCTCATCATTGATGTTCTATCTCTCTCTCTTTCTACCTTGCTCTTTGAAATCAATAAAATATATATTTTAAAAATAATAATAAAATTAGTGAACATATCAGTATTTCTCCTCCATCTACCTTTTTTTCTACCCACACAACCTGAACAACACATATACATGCTCTAAAATTGTTTTATTTTTATTACATATTATATCTTTTTATTCCCAGAAGTTAGCAAAATATTGTTCTCTTTAACACACACACATGCACAGAAGATTATACATACAAGATGTCTTAGGAGTTACAGTGCATTTTATTATTCATCACAGAGTACACAGTACAGTCTGCTGAAAATATAAGCTAAAAGCCAGCTATAAACTTAAGATAATATTGTCTTTCAAAATATTATTTGAGAAGCTTCTTGTCTTTTATGATAGATCAATATGAGTGACAATCCATTGTATTGAAAAATAGATTTAATGAGAGTCTTTACCACCAAAATAAAGCATAGGCAAACAGTTGTGGGTGAGTGAACTCATCGTTGCTATTTAATCGTGTGTATAATCCTGCCTCCTTACCTCTCACTTCTGGGTTATGGACTCATTGTGGAGGGGAGGGCCCAAGGGAAGCACATTCAATCTCAGTGTGCAGTGTACTAAAGTCACCATAGAGATAGGTGTGTGGAGTCAATGGTTATGAAAGCAGAGTAGTAAAAAAATGTAGGCTGTGTTTAGGTCACACTCTGTAATATGATCAGAACATTACATTAGAGATGGTGTCGAAACTAAAGAGTTACCGGGAGCTTTCTGCCAAAGGAACTTAACGGAGTGCTTTTCTGCCCCCAGGGGGTGAGTATTGGATATATTTGTAGATTAACATTCCTGTGATTTGACCCAGAGTAGCTCCTGTATGTTCGCCAAGTAGGTGTTCAAAATGCATTTGCTCACTTGCTTCAATTTGATCTGGGTGTATAAACTGCTCAGTGCCTCTAAAGCAGCGGTTCTCAACCTGTGGGTCGCGACCCCTTTGGTGGTCGAACGACCCTTTCACAGGGGTTGCCTAAGACCATCCTGCATATCAGGATACATACATTATGATTCATAACAGTAGCAACATTACAGTTATGAAGTAGCAATGAAAATAATTTTATGGTTGGGTCACAACATGAGGAACTGTATTTAAAGGCCCAGGAGGTTGAGAACCACTGCTCTAAAGCCTATTATAGAAATGTAAAAAGCATATGAAAACTAAAGACTTATAACTTGTGTTCTTAAACACCAGGATGCAATTTATAATTATTGCTATTTAGAAATGGGAATTCATGGTCAGAGTTGAAATATCTAATCCCCAAAGGAGGGGATAAGGGCTAGATGCCCAAGAAGGCAGGAGACTCACCCCAGTTAGGTGAGTATCATCCTCTGATGTGGGTGAGAGTTAGTATGAAGGAATGTTTGACATATTGACGACATATTGAAAAGGGTAGCATTACTCAAGAGTCCTCTTGCTAGTAGTCCTTATGGAAACTTGTCTCAAGCAACTTGAAAAGGATGTCATAAGCTGATAATACAAACATCCCTTTGCAAAAAACAACAGATGATTGTGGGTGGGTTGTTTAACACAAGACCATTAATAATGAATGATTAGTCAAAAGAGCCATATTCACTTGCAGAGGGGAAGCAGCAGAAGACTGGATAGGACAAAGAGTTCTAAACGGTAGGGCACGTGGAGAGGAACAAAAATCTACACCATAGTTATCGAGATGGTGCCATTAGAAATAATACTCTGAAACTTAGAAGCCAAAAATGACAACAGCAACTAAGGAAGAGTTTGAGTTACCTAGGATTCGAGGAGAAAAGAGGTTTCAAAAGACATCATTCCAGCCCTTGATTGTCCTTTGTGGCCCAGGAGAAACAAGGATTACAACAGACAATCACTGTAGTAGAGTAAACCAACGCAGTAATTTCCTAGAGTTGGTTATTCAAGCACCACTTGCAAGATTTTTTTTGCCATACTCAAATATTTACCTAATGTTTTCTTTTAAATCAGATTCACCTTTTTTTTTACTTAAGTAGAACTATAAATGGAAAATCAACAGATATGCCATAAATTAAAATAACCACAACAAAAACAAAACTATGAAATTCTAGCTAGAAACAGTTGTGCTAAGGCTCCCGGCTTGAGGTTGACTGTTCTTGGTTAAAGGGCAGATGGGCAATATACGTGTTAAACACGGGTATAGAAATGAGATTTTTCTCCTTGCCAGAAGAATCAAAAGAGCATTGAATAAAGCAGTTTTTTTTGCTATGTGGTTAAATGTTATTCAATGCCAAGTCTGCATACCACTTCAGATCATCTCTCATATCTTCAGTGGTGCTCAAACCACACTTGAGAAAACACTGCATTAAGAGATTTAAATTCAAGAGTTAGAGGATAAGTGGTTCCTCTGAAACAAGAGGGAGAAAATACAAAAATTTAGAACTGGCAAGAAAGAAATTAGAAGGATCTCATGTCAACAGATGAGTTTAGTCTAGTTACATAGCATAATGGTAGTAGAAGTTTTAAAGCTAGGTAGAATCCGAAGACCTGGTTTTTAGTGCTAATTTTGTGATGAATTAGTTGCATAACCCCATGGGAAGGCCCTCCACTGTATATTTGAGTCTTGATTTGTTCAAGTCTATGCTTAATTTACTAAGAAAGAAGTGGGTGGAGAAGGATTTAAAGCATGGAACAGAATGCAGAATCTTGGAGGGAAGGCAGGGGAGAGTGGGTGGGTGGGAGATAATCAAACAAAGACTTTGTATGCATGTATGCATAACCCATGGACACAGACAGTAGGGTGGTGAAGGTCTGCTGTAGGAGGGAGAGGGGTGGGGGCGGGCTAGAGGGGTCAATGGGGGAATAAAGGAGACATGTAATACTTTCCACAATAAAGATTTAAAACAAACAACAAAAATCTTTACAAAAGCTCAAAAACCATAAAATGGTCAAGATACATAAGGGGCTGGGGAAGTACAAGAGGAGCCTGGCACATCTTGAGGTGTCAGAAATGCAAAAAAAAAAAACAAAAAAAAAAAACGACTAAGATTGGCACTCAATAGGAGAAAGATATTCAAAGATCTATTTAAAAGTTTACTTAATAATATATATTTAAAATGTCTGCTTAAAAGTTCATTTTGCCCACTTGGCCATGGCTTAGTGGTTGAGCCGCAGGCTATGAACCAGGAGGTCACAGTTCAATCTCCGGTCAGGGCACATGCCTGGGTTGGGGGCTCGATGCCCTGTGGAGGGCATGCAGGAGGCAGCCAAGCAATGATTCTCTCTCATCATTAATGTTTCCATCTCTTTCTCCCTCTCCCTTCCTCTCTATTATATATATATATAACTATATAT